>NC_041386.1:6276127-6358121 GCF_002162155.2 Triticum dicoccoides | reverse complement strand
GGCCCCTGCTGCTCCGGCACCGGCGCCGGACGCTCCGACCCCGGCGCCCGCCGCTCTGGCCCCGGCCGCCCCGGACCTGGCCGCTCCGGCCCCTGCGGCTCCAACCCCGGTGCCCACCGCTCTGGCCCCGGCCGCCCCGGTTTGGGTGGAGGTTGGAAGACGGCGCCGCCCGAGCCTGGAGAAGGTGGCTGCTCCCCCTCCCAGGAAGGATGCTGGACTGCCTCACACTTTCAAGCAGAGGACTTTCGGCCTCTGCTTTCGGTGCTTGGCGTCGGACCACTTCGTCACGGGCTGCCGCGGCCCTGTCCGGTGCTTGGGATGTGGCCACTCCGGCCATCGCGAGCGGGAGTGCTTGGCACGACATCCTGCCGGTTCAGAACCTTATCGTCCCGATTTTTTTTGAAACTATGATGATTTTTATAGCAAATTCGGAAACTATATACCCTAATGCAGAAAAATCAAAAGCATCACCCTGTCGGCTTCATGTTGGCCGAAGAGAGACTTTTCGGCCAACCGTTGGCCAAAAAGGACTTTTCGGCCAACCGTTGGCCAAAAAGGACTTTTCGGCCAACCGTTGACCAAAGAGTCCCTCTTCGGCCAACACCCGCTCTACTGTTTTAGAAAATTCATATCAATTAGGATTTTTAGTATTTTATTCTTTTTGCATTATATTAGAAATTTTATGAAGTTTCTGTAGATATCAAGTTTGACTAGATTTGAAAGTTTGAATTTGAATTTTCATGAATTTGCTCAAATCACTAGATTGCCTATAATTTGAGCTAGGAGTATTTTTTCCAGATGATTCTTTTTACTACTGGTTCTTTGTGACTTTGTTTATCAGTAGCAATTAATTGATGAATTTTACAATTATTTAAAATTATGTTTTTATGAAAACAGTCCTGTTTTAGTGTTTTATAGGTTTTATGCCATTTCTTTTAATTTTAATTGCTTTAAATTTTTTTTCTTTAGTTTTTTGACATATTCTTTTTGTTTCTGTTTAGTTATCAGTAGCTATTTCAAGAAACTAAAAGAAATAAAATACAAAAAAAGACTACAAATAAAATATCTACTAATAACTTAACAGAAACTAAAGAATATGTCAAAAAATAAAGAAAACAATGTAAAGCAATTAAAATTAAAAGAAATAGCACAAAACCTATAAAACACTAAAACAGAACTGTTTTCATGAAAACCTAATTTTAAATAATCCTAAAATTCACCAATTAATTACTACTAATAAACAAAGTCACAAAGAACCAGTAGCAAAAAGAACCATCTGAAAAGAATACTCCTAGCTCAAATTATAGGCAATCTAGTGATTTAAGCAAATTCATAAAAATTCAAATTCAAACTTTCAAATCTAGTCAAACTTGATATCTACAGAAACTTCATAAAATTTCTAATATAATGCAAGAATCAAATTAAAATAATAAAAATCCTAATTGATATGAATTTTCTAAAACAGTAGAGCCGGTGTTGGCCGAAGAGGGACTCTTTGGCCAACTGTTGGCCGAAAAGTCCTTTTTGGCCAGCAGTTGGCCGAAAAGTCCCTCTTCGGTCAACGGTAGGCCGAAAAGTCCCTCTTCGGCCAATGGTAGGCCGAAAAGTCCCTCTTCGGCCAACAGGAGGCCGACATGGTGATATTTTTGATTTTTCTGCATTAGGGTGTATAGTTTCCGAATTTGGTATAAAAATCATCATAGTTTCAAAAAAAGAACCGTCGTCCCCCCCTCGCGCCTACCGGGCCTCGTCAGCGGCCTCCCCCCTGCAGCGGATCGCCTCCAGCCTCACTTCATCGACCTGGTCGCACTTGGGCTTCGGTGGTTTCTCACCAAGACAACCCTGCGACTGATGGTGTCGTGCCGGCGGCCTCCTGTTGTTTTGGAGCCCTTGCGGCGTCTCCTTGCAGCTCAGGCGGAGGCACTCGGATCTGAGCTATAGGCCTTGTTCGCTGCTCGTCTTGAGGTGCTGTTCAAGCCTCTTCAAGACTTGGTTGCTGCTATGGAGAGTTGGACTGCTCAAGTCTCAAGCCTATGGGAACCTATGGAAGCTATCGGGGGCAGCCAAGACCTTGCCAATGTTGAATCTGCTCCTCCTGCTGTGGCCGTTGGTGAGGATTGCAGTGCGCTTGTTGTGGCTGGCTGCTCAGCTGAGTTGAGTGAGAAGGCCCAGTCCGTTGATGATCCGCCTGCCTTGGAAAAGGTCATGCTCGAGGATGATCCTCCTGACTTGGCTTCTGTCCTACTCGGGATGGTGAGTCAAGGCATGGAGTGTTGGAAATATTCCCTAGAGGCAATAATAAATTGGTTATTATTATATTTCCTTGTTCATGATAATCGTTTATTATCCATGCTAGAATTGTATTGATAGGAAACTCAGATACATGTGTGGATACATAGACAACACCATGTCTCTAGTAAGCCTCTAGTTGACTAGCTCGTTGATCAATAGATGGTTACGGTTTCCTGACCATGGACATTGGATGTCGTTGATAACGGGATCACATCATTAGGAGAATGATGTGATGGACAAGACCCAATCCTAAGCCTAGCACAAAGATCATGTAGTTCGTTTGCTAAAGCTTTTCTAATGTCAAGTATCATTTCCTTAGACCATGAGATTGTGCAACTCCCGGATACCGTAGGAGTGCTTTGGGTGTGCCAAACGTCACAACGTAACTGGGTGGCTATAAAGGTACACTACAGGTATCTCCGAAAGTATCTGTTGGGTTGGCACAAATCGAGACTGGGATTTGTCACTCCGTGTAACGGAGAGGTATCTCTGGGCCCACTCGGTAGGACATCATCATAATGTGCATAATGTGACCAAGGAGTTGATCACGGGATGATGTGTTACGGAACGAGTAAAGAGACTTGCCGGTAACAAGATTGAACAAGGTATCGGGATACCGACGATCGAATCTCGGGCAAGTATCGTACCGCTAGACAAAGGGAATTGTATACGGGATTGATTAAGTCCTTGATATCGTGGTTCATCCGATGAGATCATCGTGGAACATGTGGGAGCCAACATGGGTATCCAGATCCCGCTGTTGGTTATTGACCGGAGAGTTGTCTCGGCCATGTCTGCATGACTCCCGAGCCCGTAGGGTCTACACACTTAAGGTTCGATGACACTAGGGTTATAGGGAAAGTATGTATGCGGTTACCGAATGTTGTTCGGAGTCCCGGATGAGATCCCGGACGTCACGAGGAGTTCCGGAATGGTCCGAAGGTAAAGATTGATATATAGGAAGTATGGTTTTGGCCACCGAAATTGTTCCGGGCATCACCGGTAGTGTACCGGGACCACCGGAGGGGTCCGGGGGTCCACCAGGTGGGGCCACCAGCCCCGGAGGCTTACATGGGCCAATAGTGGGAAGGGACCAGCCCCTAGGTGGGTTGGGGCGCCTCCCACCAAGGCCCAAGGCGTCCTTAAGAGGAGAGGGGGTAAACCCTAGGCGCAGATGGGCCCTAAGGCGCACCCTAGGTGCGCCCCCTCTCTCTCCCCCTTGGCCGCCTCCCAGATGGGATCTGGGGGCTGCCGCCACCCCTAGGGAGGGCACCCTAGGTGGGAGCGCAGCCCCTCCCCTCCCCCTATATATACTTGAGCAAAGGGGCAGCCCAACACACGATTCAATCTCCCTGTTGGCGCAGCCCTACCCCTCTTCCTCCTCGTCTCTCGTAGTGCTTGGCGAAGCCCTGCTGGAGTCCCGCGCTCCTCCACCACCACCACGCCGTCGTGCTGCTGCTGGATGGAGTCTTCCCCAACCTCTCCTTCTCCCCTTGCTGGATCAAGGCGTAGGAGACGTCACCGGGCTGTACGTGTGTTGAACGCGGAGGTGCCGTCCGTTCGGCACTAGGATCATTGGTGATTTGGATCACGGCGAGTACGAATCCATCAACCCCGTTCACTTGAACGCTTCCGCTTAGCGATCTACAAGGGTATGTAGATGCACTCTCCTTCCCTCGTTGCTAGATTACTCCATAGATTGATCTTGGTGATGCGTAGAAAATTTTGAATTTCTACTACGTTCCCCAACAGTGGCATCAGAGCTAGGTCTATGCGTAGTTACTATGCACGAGTAAAACACAAAGTAGTTGTGGGCGTTGATTTTGTCAATTATCTTGCCGTTACTAGTCTTATCTTGATTCGGCGGCATTGTGGGATGAAGCGGCCCGGACCAACCTTACACGTACGCTTACGTGAGACCGGTTCCACCGACTGACATGCACTAGTTGCATAAGGTGGCTAGCGGGTGTCTGTCTCTCCCACTTTAGTCGGATCGGATTCGATGAAAAGGGTCCTTATGAAGGGTAAATAGAAATTGGCATATCACGTTGTGGTTTTCGCGTAGGTAAGAAACGTTCTTGCTAGAAACCTATAGCAGCCACGTAAAAACTTGCAACAACAATTAGAGGACGTCTAACTTGTTTTTGCAGCTTATGCCTTGTGATGTGATATGGTCAAAAGGATGTGATGAATGATATATGTGATATATGAGATTGATCATGTTCTTGTAATAGGAATCACGACTTGCATGTCGATGAGTATGACAACCGGCAGGAGCCATAGGAGTTGTCTTTATTTATTTATGACCTGCGTGTCAACATAAACGTCATATAATTACTTTACTTTATTGCTAAAGTGTTAGCCATAGTAGTAGAAGTAATAGATGACGAGACAACTTCAAGAAGACACGATGATGGAGATCATGATGATGGAGATCATGGTGTCATGCCGGTGACAACGATGATCATGGAGCCCCGAAGATGGAGATCGAGAGGAGCAAAATGATATTGGCCATATCATGTCACTATTTGATTGCATGTGATGTTTATCATGTTTTACATCTTATTTGCTTAGAACGACGGTAGCTTAAATAAGATGATCCCTCACTAAAATTTCAAGAAAAGTGTTCCCCCTAACTGTGCACCGTTGCAAAGGTTCGTCGTTTCGAAGCACCACGTGATGATCAGGTGTGATAGATTCTAACGCTCGAATACAACGGGTGTAAGCCAGATTTACATAGCAAAAACACTTAGGTTGACTTGACGAGCCTAGCATGTACATACATGGCCTCGGAACACGGAAGACCGAAAGGTCAAGCATGAGTCGTATAGAAGATACGATCAACATGAGATGTTCACCGTTGATGACTAGTCTGTCTCACGTGATGATCGGACATGGCCTAGTCGATTCGGATCATGTTTCACTTAGATGACTAGAGGGATGTCTATCTGAGTGGGAGTTCATTAAATTAACTCAATTATCATGAACATAGTCTAAATTGTCTTTGCAAATATGTTGTAGATAAATAGCTCACATTGTAGCTCCCTGTTTCAATACGTTCCTAGAGAAAGACTAAGTTGAAAGATATTGTAAGCAATGATGCGGACTAGGTCCATAGTCCAAGGAGTGTCCTCACTTCTACACAGAAGGCTTACGTCTTTGATGCACCGCTCAATGTGTAAACCCCTACAACGTCGTCTGTGGATGTTGTGAACACCTGACAGACACATCCTGATGACTACTTGATAGTTTAGTGCACCATACTTTACGGCTTAGAATCGGGATTCCAGTGACGTTTTGAACGCCACAGAACATATGAGATGTTCCAAGAGCTGAAATTGGGATTTCAGGCTCATGCCCGTGTTGAGAGGTGTGAGACCTCTGACAAGTTCTTTTGCCAACAAGATGGAGGAGAATAGCTCAGCTAGTGAGCATGTGCTCAGAATGTCTGGGTGCTACAATCACTTAAATCAAGTGGGAGTTAAACTTCCAGATAAGATAGTGATTGATAGAGTTCTCTAGCCACTATCACTAAGCTACTAGATTTTCGTGATGAACTATGACATGCAAGGGATGGAGCTGATCCCGGAGCTGTTCGCGGTGCTTAAGACCGCAAAAGGTAGAAATCAAGAAGGAGCATCAAGTGTTGATGGTTTAACAAGACCACTGGTTTCAAGAAGGGCAAGGGCTAAAAGGAAACTTCATGGATGGCAAACCAGTTGCCGCTCCAGTGAAGGAACCCAAGGTTGAACCCAAACCCGAGACTAAGTGCTTCTATTGTAAGGGGAACGGTCACTGGTAGCGGAATTACCCCAAATGCATGGTAGATAAGAAGGCTGGCAACTTCAACAAAGTATATACGTGTTATTAATGTGTACCTCGCTAGTACTCCTGGTAGCACCTGGGTATTGGATACCGGTTCAGTTGCTATTACTGGTGACTTGAAGCAAAAGCTACGGACTAAACGGAGACTGGCTAAGGGCGAGGTGACGATGTGTGTTGGAAGTATTTCCAAAGTTGATGAGATCACCATCGCACGCTCCATCTGCCTTCGGGATTAGTATTGAACCTAGATAAATGTTATCAGGTGTCTACGTTGAGCATGAATATGATTAGATCATGTTCATTGCAATACGGTCATTCATTTAAGTTAGAGAATAATGGTTATTCTGTTTACATGAATGATACCTTTCATGGTTATGCACCCTATGTGAATGGTTCATTGAATCTCGGTCGTGGTAATACACATGTTCACGCCAAAAGATGTAGAGTTAATAATGATAGTACCACTTTCTCGTGGCACTGCCGCTTAGGTCATATTGGCGTAAGATGCATGAAGAAACTCCATGTCGATGGATGTTTGGAGTCACTTGATTTTGAATCGCTTGACACATGCGAGCCATGCCTCATGGGCAGGATGACTAAGACCCCGCTTTCAGGTACAATGAAACGGGCAAGTGACTTGTTGGAAATCATACATGCTGATGCATGTGATCCAATGAGAATTGAAGCGTGCGGTGGATATCGCTATTTTCTCATCTTCACTGACGATTTGAGTAGATATAGGTATATTTACTTAATGAAGCACAAGTCTGAAATGTTTGAAAAGTTCAAGCGATTTCAGAGTGAAGTTAAGAATCATCATAACAAGAAGATCAAATTCCTACGATCTGATCAATAAGAATATCTGAGTTATGAGTTTGGCAAACACTTAAGACATTGTGGAATTGTTTCACAGTTGAAGCCACCTGGAACACCACTGGGTTATGGTGTGTCCGGACGTCGTAATCGAACCTTATGAGATATGGTGCGATCTATGATGTCTCTTACCAATCTACCTTTTTCATTTTGAGGTTATGCGTTAGAGACAGCTGCATTCACTTTAGATAGGACACCATCTAAGTCCGTTGAGACGGTGTCGTATGAACATTGGTTTGGCAAGAAACCAAAGTTGTCGTTTCTTAATGTTTGGGGCTGCAATGCTTAAGGCTTCAGCCGGAGAAGCTCGAACCCAAAGCGGACAAACACATCTTCATAGGATACCCAAAGGTGACAGTAGGGTATACCTTCTATCTCAGATCCGAGGGCAAATTGTTTATCGCTAAGAACGGGTCCTTTCTCGAGAAGGAGTTTCTCTCGAAAGAATTGAGTGGGAGGAAGATAGAACTTGATGAGGTTGTCGAACCTTTACTTCAACCAGAGAGTGATGCAACACAGAAAGATATTTTCTGTGGCGCCTACGTCTGTTGAATAGGAAGTTAATGATAGTGATCATGAAGCTTTGGATCAAGTTGCTATCGAACCTCGTAGGTTGACAAGGATATGTACTACTCCTAAGTGGTACGGTAATCCTGTCTTAGATATCATGTTGTTAGACAACAATGAACCTACGAGCTATGGAGAAGCGATGGTGGGACCGTATTCCGACAAATGGTTAGAAACCATGAAATCCGAGATAGGATCCATGTATGGACTTTGGTGGACTTGCCCGTTGATCGGCAAGCCATCGAGATAAATGGATCTTTGAGAAGAAAACGGACGTGGGCGGTAATGTTACCTTCTATGAAGCTCGACTTGTGGGAAAGAGTCTTTTCACAAGTTTAAGGAGTTGACTACGATGAGAATTTCTCACCCGTAGCGATGCTTAAGTCCGTCGGAATCATGTTAGCATTAGCTGTGTTTTTCGATTATGAAATCTGACAGATGGATGTCAAAACAAGTTTTCTTACCAGTTTTCGTAAGAAAAAGTTGTATGTGATACAATAAAAGGTTTTGTCGATCCTAAGGATGCTAAAAGGCATGCTGGCTCCAGCGATCCTTCTATGGACTAGAGCAAGCATCTCGGAATCAGAATATATGCTTTGATGGAGTGATCAAAGCTTTTAGGTTTATACAATGTTTGCTAGAAGCTTGTATTTACAAGAAAGTGAGTGGGAGCACTACAATATTTCTGATAAGTATATGTGGATGACATATTGTTGATCTGAAATAATGTAGAATTTCTGGAAAGCATAAACGGTTGTTAGAAGAGTGATTTTCAAAAGAAGACCTGGATAAATTTGCTTACATATTGGGCATCAAGATCTATAGAAATAGATCAAGACGCATGATGATACTTTCAAAGAACGCACACCTTGACATGTTTTTGAAAGAGTTCAAAATAGATCAGTCAAAGAAGGGGTTCTCACCTGAGTTGTAAGGTGTGAAGTTGAGTAAGACTCAAAGATTGACCACGGCAGAAGAAAGAGAAAGGACGAAGGTCGTCCCCTATGCTCTTGTCATAGGCTCTATACGGTATGCCATGCTGAGTACCGCACCTGATGTGTGCCTTGCCACATGTCTGGCAAGAGGGTACAAAGGTGATCTAGGAGTAGATCACCAGATAGCGGCCAAAATTATCCTTAGAGGAATAAGGAAATGTTTCTCGGTTATGGAGGTGATAAAGAGTTCAACGTAAAGAGTTACGTCGATGCAAGCTTAACACCTATCCGGATAGCTCTGAGTAGAGATACCGGATACGTATAATGGAGCAACAATTTGGAATAGCTCCAAGTGGAATGTGGTAGCAGCATCTATGATATGACATAAAGTTTTGCGAAATACATAGGGATCTGAATATGGCAAGACCCGTTGACTACAACCTCTCTCACAAGCATAACATGATCAAACCCAGAACTCTTTGAGTGTTAATCACATAGTGATGTGAACTAGATCATTGAGTCTAGTAGACTCCTGGATGTTGGTCACATGGCGATGTGACCTGTGAGTGTTAATCACATGGCGATGTGAACTAGATTATTGACTCTAGTGCAAGTGGGAGACTGTTGGAAATATGCCCTAGAGGCAATAATAAATTGGTTATTATTATATTTCCTTGTTCATGATAATCGTTTATTATCCATGCTAGAATTGTATTGATAGGAAACTCAGATACATGTGTGGATACATAGACAACACCATGTCCCTAGTAAGCCTATAGTTGACTAGCTCGTTGATCAATAGATGGTTACGGTTTCCTCAGCATGGACATTGGATGTCGTTGATAACGGGATCACATCATTAGGAGAATGATGTGATGGACAAGACCCAATCCTAAGCCTAGCACAAAGATCGTGTAGTTCGTTTGCTAAAGCTTTTCTAATGTCAAGTATCATTTCCTTAGACCATGAGATTGTGCAACTCCCAGATACCGTAGGAGTGCTTTGGGTGTGCCAAACGTCACAACGTAACTGGGTGGCTATAAAGGTACACTACAGGTATCTCCGAAAGTATCTGTTGGGTTGGCACGAATCGAGACTGGAATTTGTCACTCCGTGTAACGAAGAGGTATCTCTGGGCCCACTCGGTAGGACATCATCATAATATGCACAATGTGACCAAGGAGTTGATCACGGGGTGATGTGTTACGGAACGAGTAAAGAGACTTTCCGGTAACGAGATTGAACAAGGTATCGGGATACCGACGATCGAATCTCGGGCAAGTATCGTACCGCTAGACAAAGGGAACTATATACGGGATTGATTAAGTCCTTGACATCGTTGTCCATCCGATGAGATCATCGTGGAACATGTGGGAGCCAACATGGGTATCCAGATCCCGCTGTTGGTTATTGAGCGGAGAGTTGTCTCGGCCATGTCTGCATGACTCCCGAGCCCGTAGGGTCTACACACTTAAGGTTCGATGACGCTAGGGTTATAGGGAAAGTATGTATGCGGTTACCGAATGTTGTTCGGAGTCCCGAATGAGATCCCGGACGTCACGAGGAGTTCCGGAATGGTCCGGAGGTAAAGATTGATATATAGGAAGTATGGTTTTGGCCACCGAAATTGTTCCGGGCATCACCGGTAGTGTACCGGGACCACCGGAGGGGTCCGGGGGTCCACCAGGTGGGGCCACCAGCCCCGGAGGCTTACATGGGCCAATAGTGGGAAGGGACCAGCCCCTAGGTGGGCTGGGGCGCCTCCCACCAAGGCCCAAGGCGTCCTCGAGAGGAGAGGGGGCAAACCCTAGGCGCAGATGGGCCCTAAGGCCCACCCTAGGTGCGCCCCCTCTCTCTCCCCCTTGGCCGCCTCCCAGATGGGATCTGGGGGCTGCCGCCACCCCTAGGGAGGGAACCCTAGGTGGGAGCGCAGCCCCTCCCCTCCCTCTATATATACTTGAGCAAAGGGGCAGCCCAACACACGATTCAATCTCCCTGTTGGCGCAGCCCTACCCCTCTTCCTCCTCGTCTCTCGTAGTGCTTGGCGAAGCCATGCTGGAGTCCCGCGCTCCTCCACCACCACCACGCCGTCGTGCTGCTGTTGGATGGAGTCTTCCCCAACCTCTCCTTCTCCCCTTGCTGGATCAAGGCGTAGGAGACGTCACCGGGCTGTACGTGTGTTGAACGCGGAGGTGCCGTCCGTTCGGCACTAGGATCATCGGTGATTTGGATCACGACGAGTACGACTCCATCAACCCCGTTCACTTGAACGCTTCCGCTTAGCGATCTACAAGGGTATGTAGATGCACTCTCCTTCCCTCGTTGCTAGATTACTCCATAGATTGATCTTGGTGATGCGTAGAAAATTTTGAATTTCTGCTACGTTGCCCAACATGGAGGAGCGGGCCAAGGTGTCTTCTTGTTTTGACATGGTTATGTCTGAGGTGGAGCCTGTTGAGCAGTCGACACTAGAGGAGCCGAAGGTTTCCAGTGCTCCTTGCACCAGCAAGCCTTCAAAGGAGCTGATATAGATGGATGCAGATGAGCCTCTTAGGAGAGCCTCCTCTCCGTGGGGAGTTCCTCGAAGAGCTTGCTCTCACTGTGTCGAGCTCGCCGCAAGTCTTGCAGGTGGGAGAGGCTGCTCCTTCTCTCTTACAGCGATGAAGCTGCCGTTTGGACAAGAAAAACAAAGATTGCGACATTCCTGTAGCCAAGCGTGCGGAGTATAGGCGGGCGGAGGCCTTTGGAGAGGTTCCAACACTCAAGAACAAAGGAAAAGCATCTGAAGAAGACCTGAATGAGAAGATGCAACACTATCTGCAGATGTACAAGAAGGAACACACGCCCAAGGCGATCGAGCCGGTGCGCGCATTAGTTCAGGCCAATGCTTGACCACTTCTGTTGCGAGGGTGCACTTCGGTGTGCTGCCATTGTAGAGAGTTTGTGGATGTTTGCGGAGTTCGTCTTTGTTGGATACAAGGCATGGCCTCCGTTCCTAGGTCTGGGGGCTCTTATTTCCGGCACAGATGATGTGCCATGAGTTGTTGGGTGTGGTTTTTGCCGGTTTCCCATATTAACCGCGTGTTGTATGATTTTCGGGTCCGGTTTCCCTATTAACTGGACCACTTTCCCTCTTCTATAATGCAAAGGCAGAGCACCTGCCGTTCACGCTCAAAAGAAAATACCGCATTTGATCTTTGAGTACCTATAGCTAGCTAGGGTTAGGTGAAACCGCAGTGCAGTGCAGTGCAGTCCATGTGCATGGAACCGGTTTGTAGAGTTGGCACTGCAGGCCGAGTGGCGAACCGACTGCATTTTGACGTCTACTCCTACTCACCAAACCCTAGCTGAGCCTATCTCTCGTCGCGTACGTAGACCGGCTGCTGTGCTGCTCTCTCAATCAAATTCGTCCAAGCAAGTGTGTACAGATCAATGGAGTAGTACCAGTATCTTTTTCATGAATGACATTAATCAGACAGGGACGATAACAAGATACAAAAAGGATAAGGGCGCACGCCAGTTTGATTGACTCACTAGTCGACCTGCAATTAACTTCGGAAGATGATGATGTCGTTTTCTACTTCTCCATCAATAGTTCCCGAGGAACACAAGTCATCAGAAGTCTCTGGAGGCAAGAACGCATGAAGGTTGCCAACTCGAGTACGGTCATCACGCAAACCTTGGGTGACACTAAGCAACTTTTTTCGAGAAAGTATCCAGCGAAAACTTAGTGATCGGGAAAATTACGAGGAAGCATCCCGCGAAAACTTAGCAATTGGGAAAACTAAGTGAAAAATTCGTGAAAACAACATTTAAAAAATCTACTTCCACAGTTCTTAAATATAAGAGCTTATATAAAGATTTCAATACGGACTATCAAAATGAGTGAATCTATACTCTAAAATTCGTCTACATACATCCATATTAAAAAGGTGATGTTTAAAAGCACGTGTAAAATTTCACATCTGCAAGATACGGAGTACTAAAAAGGTATTGTTAGAAAGGAAAAAAAAGAAATGGTTTTTCTTTTTGAGACAAAACAACGTCGGGCCGTGTGAAGATATGGATCGGGAGAGTCCACCAAGCCGCAAAGCGTTGTCAGCTTAAAAAAGAATAGGAAAAACGAAATCACTAATTAAGGAATACTCGTTGCAAAGAGCACTCCACTTTCTCAAATCGCGACAAGTGGCGCACATGCAGCGCGCCACTTGTCGCAACCTGGGAGTTTCCTTTTTTTCGTAGATCTGTTTATTCAAAACGTTTTATCTCTTAAACCGTGCGTCCAAATTTCGTACCGTTTTCACCGTTGGAATACTCGCGTCGAGATCTTCAAAACTAAATCCCATATTGATAGGTTTTGACGAACTTTTTTTCACGAAAAAACCGGACGAAAAAACCGGACCGGGAGCATGGTTTTTTTTCCTTTCCGAAAGAGGCACGTCCATGCCTCTCGCGAAATCACAACCGTGCCTCTCGTGGAAGTAAAACCGTGACTCTCGTGAAAGGAAAAAAAACAGAAAACACGTTTTTTTCCGTTTCCGAGAGGCACGACCGTGTCTCTCGCGAAAGCAAAACCGTGACTCTCGCGAAAGAAAAAAAACCAGAAAACGCGTATTTTTTTTCTCTCTTTCCAAGAGGCATGGCCGTGACTTTCGCGAAAGCACAACCGTGCCTCTCGCGGAAGCAAAACCGTGACTCTCCCGAAAGAAAAAAAACAGAAAATGCGTTTTGTTTTTCCCCTTCCGAGAGGCACGACCGTGACTCTCGCGAAAGCACAACCGTGCCTCTCGTGAAAGCACAACCGTGACTCTCGCGAAAGAAAAAAAACAGAAAATGTGTTTTTTTTTCGTTTTCGAAAGGCACGGCCGTGACTCTCGCTAAAGCACAACCGTGCGTCTCGCGGAAGAAAAGCCGTGACTTTCGCGAAAGGGAAAAAAAGAAAATGTGTTTTCTCGCGGAATTTTTTTTTGAATTTTTTATTATCGAAAAGCTAAGAAAGACCGGGGGAAAACCAAAACGTCGAAAAAACCCAGAAAAAAACCCGTTAAAAAAGCGAAAAACACGCGCAGAAAAATATAAAAACAAAATCCAAAGAAAGCGTCCAGAGCGCGACACGTGACAAATGGCTGAAAGCGCGCCAAATGACGCTGATCGTTGCGAGGCTCCCGAAGGAACGCTTGTTAACTAGTTGCTCCCAGGAAAAAAGCCGCAAAGCGTTAACGCGCGCTATTGGCACGGGTTCGACTTCGCACCGGAACCTACCGCTCGGGTCGGGGTCAGCACACGCAACGTCGGAGCACGTTGCGTTTATTTATTTGCTGGCTTAGGATAAATAGTGCGTCCCATTATTTGTTTATTGATTTTTTCCCTACAAAGAGCGCAACTCATGCCACAAGATCGGAAAAGGAGGAGGCAGGAACAGTTTGCTGCCACATTTTTTTCGTGTTGAGTTTGTAAACTCTAAATATCAATGCTCTGATTTCCATCACAACCAACAAACACTACTCCCTCCAATCCAAAATAATTGGCGTGGCTTTGGTATAGTTTTAGTACTAAGTTGTATTAAAGCTGCATCAATTAATTTGGATCAGAGGGAGTAAATTTTGCTTGTGAGGATTTGATGCTTGGATTGACCTGTTCGAAGAGATTTTTCGTGAGGATTTGATCCTTGGATTGACGTGTTCCAAGAGGCCTATGAAGCCAACGCGTGGTCACTGGTTACGCAAGTTGCATTTACCTGCACATCATGAACCGTACCAGCCGCACCATTCACGACGAAGGTATGAAACTTGGTCACTCGGATTTACAGAGAGCTTCATAGCTTCCCTCAATGCAAAGTCTTAGCAAGCAAAAAAATTATAAAGAACAAACGCTCGTGTCCCATCACGTGTGCGTGCGCCACGTTGACCGTGCGTTACGCATGCACAAATTTCTACCTCCAGGGCACCTAGGCCAAGGTTCTAGAAGCTACCTTCATGTCAATATGCAACTGACGCCATCACACTTGCACCACGGTCCATAAAATTAATCTAGCAGCCTTGTTTGTTTATTTAGTTTGATCTCCCCATGAAGTGGAATATGTCATGCCATCGTTCTTGCAATATGAAAAAGAGGCACCTAACCCCTGGCCCTTAAAAAGCCAATCCCTTTTTTGAAGACTAGTTCCTTTCCTAGCTAGTCATGCTAATCTTTGTGTTTTTTTCTTGCACCTACTTATTTTTGTGCTTTCTGACATGGCTGCCTGGAGAGGAAGGTTCCGAAATTCAGTGCTCTGTCGTGTTTTCCAGTTCGGCAACGGTTGCATCCTAATTATTTGCATAGACAGTAAGATCATGCGACTCCTTTCTTCTTTCTGACGAGTGCTCCGTCAATCATATAGATGAGAAAAAGGATCCCATGGATATTTACACACCAAAAAAGAAGAAATGAAGTGTCGAGTACGGTGAATACTTGCACGCCAAAGGGCTATTGACAACCGGTAGCAGCCATAACCAATATGGCAACCAGAGAGGCATTGGTGGTGGTGGAGGTGGTGGATGACAGTGGGGGAGCTATGTTGAAGCAAAACTAAGCCATGGCCCGCCCAGTTTTGCTACAACAGACTGGGCCTAAGGGTAAATCTGGCCCATAATTTCCAGAAAAAATCGGGCTTCTCTTAAGACTAGCCCGTCCATGCCTCTGAGTGTAGCTCCGCAACTAGGGGTGGGGGGGGGGGCGCTTGTCGTGAAAAATCCTGTTACTGGGCTCCTTCCATCTTTCCCATTAAAAAAAAATCCAAGAATCGGTCCCATTGAATCCACTGCATATGGTGTCTAGGGTCGAAGCTTGGATGTGGGCAATCCTAAGGAGATCCCAAGGCACATTAATTCCTAAAAGTTGTCCCTTGTTTGCACCCATTAGAACTTCTTTGGTTAACCCTGTCCCAAGGGGATTTGAGGGGGATTTATCATCACCAAGGGGGGTGACATGCCACGTGTTCTTTTGTTCTTTTTGAAAAAGAGACCCCTCCCTTCGATTCCATATATATGAAACCATTGTTCCACTACATGCACAACTTATGTGTATACTTCACGCACAAGGTTGCTAATGTGACGTGCCGCATGTGGTACTTGATGCACATGATTATAGAAACATAGACGCCAAGCCACATATTAGCTTAAACTGGAATTGTGTGCTTGTGATATTTTGTGGTGGTGGCGACTGAAGTAACATTTATGAAACAAAGAAAACAATTTTCAAGTAATAGGCATTGAGGCGATAAAAGGGCAACATGGCACCTCAGTGGTTTTTTTTGTGTTGTGACCGAGAAGAGGGATGGGAAGCTTATAATCATCAAGGGAATGATAGCATGCTATATTAGGCCAGAAGCACCATTGTAATGTCATAGTTGCGGTTACCACGGGGGAGGAAACATCCATGCTATGATAGGGATGGGTCCATTGGATAATGTGCGTGCCACATGTGTTAGTCTTTTTTAGTTTTACAAAATGAAATGCCCTCACCAATTTCATATGTATGGAACCATTGTTTGCACTACAAGGACAACCACATGTGTGTACCTGATACACAAGGTTGGTAATACGATGTGATACATGTGTGTACTTGATGCACAAGCTAGGTTGCAAAAGCATAGGTGTCGAGCCAAAAATTAGCTCAAAATGGAAGAGTGTGCACACGATATTTGTAGTGTCTCAACTGAAATAAGCTTCCAGCTGATAGACATTGAGGCGATAACAACACAACATGACACCTATCATTCTTTTTTGTTCGAACTAAGAAGAGGCATGGAAAGCAAAGCTTCAACGGGCACCCTACCATTCATCAAGGGAATGATCATGCCATATGAGGCCAAAATCACCATGTTAATGTCATAGTTGTGGTTATCGCAGAGGAGGGAAGATCCTTCCTATGATCGAGATGGGTTCATTGGATAATGTGTTGTGCCCATGCATTTGCCCTTTTCCTCAAAAAATAGAGCACATTTACCGATTTTATTTTATTTTGAAAAGAGGAATATGTTAATATCATGTAGACATCAATTACACCCAACCTCTACACCAACAAGATGCCTAAAAACATCCAGGTTGCACATGGCCAAAAAAGAAAACAGAACGTGGAAAAAAAGAGAAAAAGATCCTGCCACGATGATCAATCACCCGCAGTAGGAGCACTCTAACCACCACCAAAGACATCACCTAGCAGAAGGAGCAGGTTGTCGCCGCCATGTCCGGGGCCGCCGCCCCAGCGTCCAAGTGATGTGGGCAGAGTCGTAGCCCGTCGATGCCATGCACATGAAGCAACAGAGTGCGAGATCGGGGCCCGTCGGGCCCATGCGGAACTAGATCGAGCCCGCCCCGCCACTGCCGCCACACACTACCGCAACAGAAGGAGCGGGAACAGGCGCCGCCGCCGCTATGCCGGGTCACGACCAGCAAGAGCCATGCCACCGCCGCGTCGCGCGGGCTTTGCCCCGCATAGCCTCCGACGACGGCGGAGAGAGGGGAGTGTTGGAAATATGCCCTAGAGGCAATAATAAAATGATTATTATATTTCCTTGTTCATGATAATTGTCTATTATTCATGCTTTAATTGTATTATCCGGAAATCGTAATACATGTGTGAATACATAGACCACAATGTGTCCCTAGTGAGCCTCTAGTTGACTAGCTCGTTGATCAACAGATAGTCATGGTTTCCTGGCTATGGACATAGGGATGTCATTGATAACGGGATCACATCATTAGGAGAATGATGTGATGGACAAGACCCAATCCTAAACATAGCACAAGATCGTATAGTTCGTTTGCTAGAGTTTTTCCAATGTCAAGTGTCTTTTCCTTAGACCATGAGATCGTGTAACTCCCGGATACCGTAGGAGTGCTTTGGGTGTACCAAACGTCACAACGTAACTGGGTGACTATAAAGGTATACTACGGGTATCTCCGAAAGTGTCTGTTGGGTTGACACGGATCAAGACTGGGATTTGTCACTCCGTATGACGGAGAGGTATCTCTGGGCCCACTCGGTAATACATCATCACAATGAGCTCAAAGTGACCAAGTGTCTGGTCACGGGATCATGCATTACGGTACGAGTAAAGTGACTTGCCGGTAACGAGATTGAACGAGGTATTGGGATACCGACGATCGAATCTCGGGCAAGTAACGTACCGATTGACAAAGGGAATTGTATACGGGGTTGCTTGAATCCTCGACATCGTGGTTCATCCGATGAGATCATCGAGGAGCATGTGGGAGCCAACATGGGTATCCAGATCCCACTATTGGTTATTGACCGGAGAGCAATCTCGGTCATGTCTACATGTCTTCCGAACCCGTAGGGTCTACACACTTAAGGTTCGGTGACGCTAGGGTTGTAGAGATATGAATATGCAGTAACCCGAAAGTTGTTCGGAGTCCCGGATGAGATCCTGGACGTCACGAGGAGTTCCGGAATGGTCCGGAGGTGAAGAATTATATATAGGAAGTGCAGTTTCGGCCATCGGGAGAGTTTCGGGGGTCACTGATATTGTACCGGGACCACCGGAAGGGTCCCGGGGGTCCACCGGGTGGGGCCACCCATCCCGGAGGGCCCCATGGGCCAAAGTGGGGAGGGGAACCAGCCCATAGTGGGCTGGTGCGCCCCCCTTGGCCCACCCCATGCGCCTAGGGTTGGGAACCCTAGGGTGGGGGGCGCCCCACCTGGCTTGGGGGGCACTCCACCCCTTGGCCGCCTCCCCCCTAGGAGATCCCATCTCCTAGGGCCGGCGCACCCCCTAGGGGGCCTATATAAAGGGGGAAGGGAGGGGGCAGCCGCACCCTTGAGTCTTGGCGCCTCCCTCTCCCCTGTAACACCTCTCCCTCTCGTAGTAGAACGGCGAAGCCCTGCTGCAGTGACCCCTGCATCCACCACCACGCTGTCGTGCTGCTGGATCTTTATCAACCTCTCCTTCCCCCTTGCTGGATCAAGAAGGAGGGGACGTCACGCTGACCGTACGTGTGTTGAACGCGGAGGTGCCATCCGTTCGGCGCTAGGATCTCCGGTGATTTGGATCACGTCGAGTACGACTTCCTCATCCCCGTTCTTTGAACGCTTCCGCGCGTGATCTACAAAGGTATGTAGATGCAATCTGATCACTCGTTGCTAGATGAACTCATAGATGGATCTTGGTGAAACCGTAGGAAATTTTTTGTTTTCTGCAACGTTCCCCAACAGTGGCATCATGAGCTAGGTCTATGCGTAGTTCTCTTTGCACGAGTAGAACACAATTTGTTGTGGGCGTAGATGTTGTCAACTTTCTTGCCGCTACTAGTCTTATTTTGCTTCAGCAGTATTGTGGAATGAAGCGGCCCGGACCGACCTTACACATACGCTTACGTGAGACTGGTTCCACCAACTGACATGCACTAGTTGCATAAGGTGGCTAACGGGTGTCTGTCTCTCCCACTTTAGTTGGAGCGGATTCGATGAAAAGGTGAAAGTGCAACTATCCCTAGGTGGTTTTGGTAATTCATAACAACATATAGCTCATTGAGCTAATGCTATTCCAAGATGACTATTGCAGGAAAGCTTAATGATTGGCATGGCATGGATGTGAAAGTGGAACCCTCAAAATGCTAAGGACAAAGGATTGGCTCAAGCTCAAAAGCTCAAGACTCTTCATTTTATATTTTAGTGATCCAAGATCACATTGAGTCTTTAGAAAAAGCCAATACTATCAAGGAGGGATGAGGTGTTGCTTAATGAGCCTCTTGCTTCATGTGCTTAGTGATATGCTCCAAAACCCTCAACTACTTTCCCATATCCACATATGACCTAAACCCTAAGCCAAACTCGGTCCTACCGATTCTTTCTATCCGGCGCCACCGAGTTTCACTTGTCATAGCCATTGCCAAACCCTAAGCAAATCGGTTCTACCGATAGGGATCTCGGTCTCACCGAGATGGGATTGCAAACTCTCTGTTTCCCTTTCTAACTTTTCGGTCTCACCGAACGAGCGAATCGGTCCCACTGAGATTGCAATGTAAATTCAGTGTTTCCTTTTTGTAACTTTTCGGTCTCAACGAAAGAGCAAATCGGTCCCACCGAGTTTCCCTGACCAACTCTCTGGTTAGCTAATTACCAAAATCGGTCTCACCGAGTTTGTGTAATTGGTCTCACCGAGATTACGTTATGCCCAAACCCTAACCATATCGGTCCTACCGAGCTGCATGTCAGTCCCACCGAAAATCTCTAACGGTCACTAGGTTTACCTTTTCGGTCCGACCAAGTTTGTTGATTCGGTCCCACCGAGATTGGAAAACTGTGTGTAACGGTTGGATTTTGTGTGGAGGCTATATATACCCCTCCACCTCCTCTTCATTCGTGGAGAGAGCCATCAGAACACATACACAATTCCAACTCATATGTTCTGAGAGAGAACCACCTACTCATGTGTTGAGACCAAGATATTCCATTCCTACCATATGAATCTTGATCTATAGCCTTCCCCAAGTTGCTTTCCACTCAAATCTTCTTTCCACAAAATCCAAATCCTATGTGAGAGAGTTGAGTGTTGGGGAGACTATCATTTGAAGCACAAGAGCAAGGAGTTCATCATCAACACACCATTTGTTACTTCTTGGAGAGTGGTGTCTCCTAGATTGGCTAGGTGTCACTTGGGAGCCTCCGACAAGATTGTGGAGTTGAACCAAGGAGTTTGTAAGGGCAAGGAGATCGCCTACTTCGTGAAGATCTACCGCTAGTGAGGCAAGTCCTTCATGGGCGATGGCCATGGTGGGATAGACAAGGTTGCTTCTTCGTGGACCCTTCGTGGGTGGTTGCTTCTTCGTGGACCCTTCGTGGGTGGAGCCCTCCGTGGACTCGCGCAACCATTACCCTTTGTGGGTGGAGCCCTCCGTGGACTCGCGCAACCGTTACCCTTCGTGGGTTGAAGTCTCCATCAACGTGGATGTAGGATAGCACCACCTATCCGAACCACGGGGAAAACATCCGTGTCTCCAATTGCGTTTGAATTATCCAAACCCTTCCCTTTACATTCTTGCAAGTTGCATGCTTTACTTTCGGCTGCCAATATACTCTTCGCATGCTTGCTTGAATTGTGTGATGATTGCTTGACTTATCCTACAATAGCTAAAATCTGCCAAGAACTAAAATTGGAAAAAGGTTAAGTTTTTATTTGGTCAAGTAGTCTAATCACCCCCCCCCCTCTAGACATACTTTCGATCCTACAAGTGGTATCAGAGCTTTGGTCTCCATTTGCTTTGATCTCCATAGCTTTTGGTGGTCATAGCCTTGGTTTCACAACCTAGGAGAGTATGGCGTCTAGCGAGGGAAATTATCACCGTAGAGGTCCTTACTTTGATGGTACTAATTTTGCTAGTTGGAAGCATAAAGTGAAAATGCATATTCTTGGACATAACCCCGCCGTTTGGGCTATTGTGTGTGTTGGTTTGCAAGGTGACTTCTTTGATGGGAAAGAACCAAACCGTGAAGCTACCGCGGATGAGTTGAAGATGTTGCAATACAATGCTCAAGCTTGTGATATTCTCTTCAACGGATTGTGCCTCGAAGAATTCAACAAAATCAGCCGTCTTGAGAATGCAAAGGAAATTTGGGACACTTTGATTGATATGCACGAAGGTACCGACTCCGTCAAGGAATCCAAGTTGGATGTGCTTCAAAGTCAACTTGACAAGTTCAAAATGAAGGATGGTGAAGGTGTCGCTGAAATGTACTCTAGGCTTGCTCTCATCACAAATGAGATTGCCGGCTTAGGAAGTGAAGAGATGACCGATAGATTCATCATCAAGAAGATTCTAAGAGCCTTGGATGGAAAATATGATACCGTGTGCACATTGATCCAATGATGCCCAATTACAAAGATCTCAAGCCAACGGAGGTGATTGGAAGAATTGTTGCTCATGAGATGTCACTTAAGGATAAAGAGGAACTTCACAACAAATCAAGTGGTGCCTACAAAGCCTCATGTGAAGCCCCTACATCATCAAGTGAGAAACAAAACTTCAATGAAGAATTGAGCTTAATGGTGAAGAACTTCAACAAGTTCTACAAGAGTAGAAGCAAAGATAGAAGCTTCAAGTCAAGGTCCTACAATGACAAAATATCTTCTAGTCGAGAGCGAAACTGCTACAGTTGTGGAAGACCCGGACACTATTCCAATGAGTGTACGGCTCCCTACAAGAGAAGAGAAGATTCTCCAAAAAGAAGAAGCAAAGAATCACCACCAAGAGAGAGGAGTAGAGATGATCGTTATGAACTAAGATACTCACGGAGAAGGAAGGATTCGGAAAGGAAGGAAAAATCATCAAGGAGCTACACAAAACGAAGACATCAAGCTCATGTTGGTGAATGGGTATCCGGCTCCGACTCCGACAGCCACTCCGAGAGAAGTTATCACTCCGACTCCGAAGATACTCAAGATGAAGGTGTTGCCGGTCTAGCACTTGTATCAACCAACTCCTACGACATATTTGACTCACCAAATGAAGGAATTGGAAGATGCTTCATGACCAAACGTCCTAAGGTAACACACCCCGAGTATGTTGATTTCAATAGTGATGAAGATGACTTGTTAGGTGATGATTTGCTTGTTGACAACTCTAGTGATGAATACTATGATGAAACGTCAATTAATCATGCTAATCAAGATAAAACGAATGACAATGATAAGGAGAAGATTGGGGCTCTAACTAAAGAACTAAACACTCTTAAGTTAGCTCATGAAACTATCTTCGAAGATCATCGAGAACTTTTAAGAGCTCATGAGAAATTACGCTTTGAAAAGCTCAATCTTGAGCAAGAGCATGAGTTCTTAAAAGCAATCAATGATGATCTCCGCAAGAAAAGTTCTTCTTACATTGCCAAGCGTTTACTCTTATCCACTTACATGCCTCAAGTCAAGTCTAGTAACAAGAACAAGAAAGATTCTTCCTCTAGCGGTAACAATGATCATGCTAAATCCAATATTGTTGCTTCTAGTAGTTCTCTTGATTCCACTAATGATTCTCTTAGCCAAGTTACACTTGAGCAAGAAAATAGCTTATTGAAGGGAATTATAGAGAAAGGAGTGTACAAAAGCCTTGCAGGGAGTAAACAATTCGAGGAAATTGTGCGCAAGCAAGGAATGCACCGGAAGAATCAAGGTGTTGGTTTTGAACGAAAGTTCAATGCAAATGGAGTTGAGTGGGAAGAAGATCAATACCCCAAGACAAAGTTTGTTCCTCAACAAGAGAAGTATGATATTTCTTTCAAGGGGACACAAGCTCAAGATGATCTTCCACCACAAGACTACAAGCAAAAAGGCAAGGACAAGATTCAAGAGGAAATTGATGCATTTGAAGAAGCTCCTAAGACCTTAGTCAAGTGGATTCCCAAGACTACTTCAAGTTCCACTTCATCAAGTACGACTACAACTCCAAGGATTCCCATCAAGATGGTGTGGATCCAAAAGAAGAAGAACTAGAGAGTTCTTGAGGGTGACTCCACCAACATACTTCACTCTTATCATTTTGGCAAGAACAAGTGCAATCAACTTCCACATCTTGCACTAGTTCAAGGAGTCACAAACCCTCTTGTTGGTAAGACAAGGGACAAGGTAACCTAAAAGTTTTCATGGACATCATCTTGTGTGTGCATCACTCTATGTCTATGGATATCCTTGTTTGTTCCTTGTGGGACTAACCCATGTAGGTATTGAAAGTGCAATTCACTCAAATGGATAGCTCCAAGTGATCTACATCAACATTGAGCATCCACATCTTCAACATCTACATGAAGTCATCATCGACAAAACCCGAGGTTAGTTCATCCCTCTAAGGGGGATATCACATCTAGGGGGAGCTTTACTCTAAGACTTGAGCTAAAGCAACTCTAAAGATGTGAACACAACAATGCTTTATGTAAAAGTGGTAACCCCACTTGAGCTTAAACGATGAGTATGACCTATGATCAAGTGTTCTCACTTGACTCCTAAGTCAATATACGCATATATAGATGACCTTGTCATCGCAAATTGCTTGATAGATGCTAGAATTGGTTGTGCATGCCTTGTCACATCTTTCATTTGCCATCTTATTGTGTGAGCAAGCTGGTTGCATATTTTACTCATTCGAGGACATCCACTTGTTGTTTTGATTGTTTGGTTTTATTTCCTTTTGCCAAGTGGATGGACAAGAATGCCTAAGAACCTCCTCTAGCTATCTATGCTTTTCTCGTCTCAAACTCTATTCATGCTACATCACAAAATTTGATCAAGTCAGATTCGAACCACTCTGTGTGAGGAGCGCTCGGAGTCCCTGATTCGTCATAGACTTAAACTTCCAAAACCTCTTTATGATTCTCGGTCTGACCGATATCATACTTTCGGTCCTACCGAGATCATTAAGTTGATCTGAATTTTCGATCTCGGTGCAACCGATTTGAACCATTCGGTCACACCGAGTTGCAACAACTGTATACAGTTTTGCATCTCGGTGCCACCGAGTCGTTCCACTCGGTCACACCGACAGGGTCGGGCTATATATAGTCACGGGCAAAAATTTGGAAATTTCTCCGAACCCCTTCGCCCGCGCGATAGCTCGCGCTGCCATTGTGGTTTCCGGATCGTCTCCTCGCCGCCAGCCGCCTCCAGTCGCTGGTCTCCATCACCGTCAACGGAATTCAACCCCGCCGTTGCCGCCGTAGCGAGTCTCCGCTGAACTAGGGTATGGACTCGATCACAGTGCTATTCCCCCGTCCGATTCCTAGCACATTGTGTTCTTAATGATTCTTGCCACGATTGAAACACTCCTATCCAGTCAATGCATTCGTAGATTAGTTTTGATTCGAAAATTTTAGGGTTAGGTTTCCGCCGAAACCATCTCGGACCCACCGAGTTGAAAAACTCGGTCCCACCGATTTGGCTTATGCCATTGCACAAGTGAGACTCTGTCTGACCGAGAATTACTTATCGGTGTGACCGATTTTGGAACTTTGTGAAACCCTAGCGGTCTCGGTGCCACCAAACTGTGACTCGGTCCAACCGAGTTCACTACTTTAGGTTCCAAAAGCTGCTTCAGTATCACCAAGTTCAAAAATCGGTAGATCCAAGATGATTTCAGTGGGAAACTAAAACTAAGTTTTTGAATCATTCTTTTGCAAAAATCTCTGCATTTTGTGATGCTCATCCACTCTATCTCATCTATAACCTATTCACAGGGTCAGCAGTCACAGTTTGCATCATGTCAGGCCAAAGTGATAGCCAGAACTTGTCAGAGCAGCAAGTGTAGATGAGTGAGGGCACTAGTCCCTCAAGTTCTTCAGATGAAGGCAGCAGGAGCACCCCTAGCAATCTGCCAAAAGCTACCACAAGACAAAGGAAGAAGAGAACCTCAGAATCAGAGGATGAGGACTATGTGGCAGAAGAGGAAGCAACTTCAAAAAGAGTAGTGCTCGAGAAGGAACATGGCTCAGCTCAAGGCACAAAGCCAAGATTGAAAATCAAAAGGCCAGCAGGCAGGCAGCCTATGTCAAAGGCCAGAGCTTCAACTGAGAAGCCCACTCCCATTGAGCCAGTTGCTGCTGAAGGCAAGAAGAGGAAAGAAAGGGTGAAGAAAACTGTAGCCAGAGTGCTTGGCAAGGCTTCCATCATGGAAGATGAGGAGGAAGAAGAAGAGGTAGCTGCACCAGCACCTAAGGCACCCAAGCTGATGGGTGATGCCATAAGAACAGGGGCAGCTGCTTCCAAGGCCAAGCCAGCTCCAAAGCCAAAGCCAAAGAGGAACACAAGAAGCATCCCAGCTACTGAGAAGAACAAGGCCCCAGTGCCTGAAGCTGCAGAAGAAGAAGAAGAGAATGTTCTAAGAAAGCTCAAGTCCAAGATCCCAGACCACAATGATGCTCATCCTGTGGCTAAGGACATGAAGCTCAGAAGAGACTCAGGGCTAAGGAAGTGGAGAGAAGCAGATCCGTATGCTTCAAGGAGAAGAACAGTTGTTGATTACAGGTTTCACACTAAGGAACGGTAGGACTTCTATGAGACAGTTTTGTTGGACAAGAAGCCAATAGTTTGTGACATGAGATGGGTTGATTGGGAGTACATCAAGGACAATGAAGAGCACTATCCTAGAGTGCAGGACAGCTCCAATGCTTGTGGAGTAGCAGACTTTGTTGGGCAGAAGCTCACAAAGTGGAACGAGGAGCTTATTATGCAATTCTACTCCACGGCACACTTCTATCCAGATGGTAGGATAACATGGATGTCTGAAGGTACGAGGTACCAATCTACAGTTGCTGAATGGGCTCAGCTGATCAATGCCCCAGAAGAGCAGGAAGATGACTTGGATGTATATGCCAAGAAGAAGATGGACCACAACTCTATGTCCAATATGTACAAGGAAATTCCAAATGAAGCTCTTGAAACTTTCAAGTTTGGCTCAGTGCACTATCTTCTGTCAGGGCTGCCAACTATCAATTGGATCTTGAGACACACTCTGTTGCCCAAGTCAGGTGATCACAAGATGATCAAAGGCCATGCGATCAATTTGCTTCATGTATTTGATGTGCCTCAGAAGTTCAAGGTCATGAGCCTCATCGTAGAAACAATCAAGAGGACTGCAGCAGACCAGAAGAGGAGCTGTGGATATGCCCCTCAGATCCAGGAGCTCATTAACTCCAAGATGGGCATAGGCATATACTTACTGGACAAGGAACACCTGCCCATCCATCCAGATTTTGAGGACAATCAAGTTGTGATGAATGAGAACGAACCATCATCTGCCCAAGCACAAGCCAAGAAGGAGAAGGCGAGGAAGGAGAAAGCTGCCAAGATGCCTACTCAAGAGGAGGCATCTGAATATTTCCTGAAAACCAAACAAGAGCAGCTTGGTTACTTGATTGCATCCACCCTGCGGATTGAGCAAGGACTAGCCACCCTAACTCAGAACCAGGTAAGCTTAGAGAGGATCATGGAACAAAAGTTCTATGACTTGGATGTCAAAGTAACAGAGATTCAGTCTGCAGTGGAACAACTTCAGGATGACATGCAGGAGAGGAGAGGCAAGACTACAACTGATGCATTTGCGAGAGTGCCAAGAGCTCAGAGGTCACATGCAGTGCCAGTTGCTGACACCCGAGCCACCACTTCTGCACCAGATACAGCTTCAGTTCCACCAGCTCCAGCATCTACTTCAGCCTCAACTCCAACCACGTCTATAGAAGGCTTCATCCTTGGAGTGCTCCGGACTCCACCACCACCTGAAGATCAAGCCTGAGTGTCGACTTAGCACTATGCATTTTCTAGGAACTTTTTGGTAACTTGTTGCCAAAGGGGGAGAAAATGTATAGATCATAGGCTTCGAGAAAGAGTGTTGCTTTTATTCTCTCTTGTTTTATTTGGTGGTTTTTTGAACTTTGTTTGCTTTTGTGTGAGATACTATGTCATTGCTCGTGAGACATTGATGATCATGTGTTTGATCATAAGCTACACTTAATGTTTGCTTAATATTATCATCTTATCTATCTTATGTGATCATTCACTATTCTTGGCGATGAGTGCATGTATTTCATTCTTATCATTTTAAGCGCTCCACCAAGATGTATGTGACATGGAAGAGTAACCCATGACTCTAACTCTTTGTGCATTTGCAGTCCAAAGCAAATTTTAAATATGCACAAATTTAGGGGGAGCTCTTACTTGTCACATACTTCTCAAAGCGACGATATATTTCATGCTTATTATCATTTGTGGAAGCTTTGATCTATATGTTGTCATCAATTACCAAAAAGGGGGAGATTGAAAGTGCAACTATCCCTAGGTGGTTCTGGTAATTCATAACAACATATAGCTCATTGATCTAATGTTATTCCAAGATGACTATTTCAGGAAAGCTCAATGATTGGCATGGCATGGATGTGAAAGTGGAACCCTCAAAATGCTGAGGACAAAGGATTGGCTCAAGCTCAAAAGCTCAAGACTCTTCATTTTATATTTTAGTGATCCAAGATCACATTGAGTCTTTAGGAAAAGCCAATACTATCAAGGAGGGATGAGGTGTTGCTTAATCAGCCTCTTGCTTCATGTGCTTAGTGATATGCTCCAAAACCCTCAACTACTTTCCCATATCCACATATGACCTAAACCCTAAGCCAAACTCGGTCCTACCGATTCTTTCTATCCGGCGCCACCGAGTTTCACTTGTCATAGCCATTGCCAAACCCTAAGAAAATCGGTTCTACCGATAGGGATCTCGGTCTCACCGAGATGGGGTTGCAAACTCTCTGTTTCCCTTTCGTAACTTTTCGGTCTCACCGAAAGAGCGAATTGGTCCCACCGAGATTGCAATGTAAATTCAGTGTTTCCTTTTTGTAACTTTTCGGTCTCACCGAAAGAGCAAATCGGTCCCACCGAGTTTGCCTGACCAACTCTCTGGTTAGCTAATTACCAAAATCGTTCTCACCGAGTTTGTGTAATCGGTCTCACCGAGATTATGTTATGCCCAAACCCTAACCATATCGGTCCTACCGAGCTGCATGTCAGTCCCACCAAAAATCTCTAACGGTCACTAGGTTTACCTTTTCGGTCCGACCGAGTTTGTTGATTTGGTCCCACCGAGATTGGAAAACTGTGTGTAACGGTTGGATTTTGTGTGGAGGCTATATATACCCCTCCACCTCCTCTTCATTCGTGGAGAGAGCCATCAGAACACATACACAATTCCAACTCATATATTCTAAGAGAGAACCACCTACTCATGTGTTGAGACCAAGATATTCCATTCCTACCATATGAATCTTGATCTCTAGCCTTCCCCAAGTTGCTTTCCACTCAAATCTTCTTTCCACAAAATCCAAATCCTATGTGAGAGAGTTGAGTGTTGGGGAGACTATCATTTGAAGCACAAGAGCAAGGAGTTCATCATCAACACACCATTTGTTACTTCTTGGAGAGTGGTGTCTCCTAGATTGGCTAGGTGTCACTTGGGAGCCTCCGACAAGGTTGTGGAGTTGAACCAAGGAGTTTGTAAGGGCAAGGAGATCGCCTACTTCGTGAAGATCTACCGCTAGTGAGGCAAGTCCTTCGTGGGCGATGGCCATGGTGGGATAGACAAGGTTGCTTCTTCGTGGACCCTTCGTGGGTGGTTGCTTCTTCGTGGACCCTTCATGGGTGGAGCCCTTCGTGGACTCGCGCAACCATTACCCTTTGTGGGTGGAGCCCTCCGTGGACTCACGCAACCGTTACCCTTCGTGGGTTGAAGTCTCCATCAACGTGGATGTAGGATAGCACCACCTATCCAAACCACGGGAAAAACATCCGTGTCTCCAATTGCGTTTGAATTCTCCAAACCCTTCCCTTTACATTCTTGCAAGTTGCATGCTTTACTTTCCGCTGCCAATATACTCTTCGCATGCTTGCTTGAATTGTGTGATGATTGCTTGACTTATCCTAAAATAGCTAAAATCTGCCAAGAACTAAAATTGGGAAAAGGTTAAGTTTTTA
This sequence comes from Triticum dicoccoides, assembly GCF_002162155.2. Lineage (NCBI taxonomy): Eukaryota > Viridiplantae > Streptophyta > Magnoliopsida > Poales > Poaceae > Triticum > Triticum dicoccoides. The sequence continues at coordinate 6,329,132 of NC_041386.1, read as the reverse complement.
TTTGGTCAAGTAGTCTAATCACCCCCCCTCTAGACATACTTTCGATCCTACAAAATGGTCCTTATGAAGGTTAAATAGAAGTTGTCTTTATTTTTTGTATGACCTGCGTGTCATTGAGAAACGCCATGTAAATTACTTTACTTTATTGCTAAACGTGTTAGCCATAGTAGTAGAAGTAATAGTTGGCGAGCAACTTCATGGAGACACGATGATGGAGATCATGATGATGGAGATCATGGTGTCATGCCGGTGACAAGATGATCATGGAGCCCCAAGATGGAGATCAAAGGAGCTATGTGATATTGGCCATATCATGTCACTATTATTATTTGATTGCATGTGATGTTTATCATGTTTTTGCATCTTGTTTACTTAGAACGGCGGTAGTAAATAAGATGATCCCTCATAATAATTTCAAGAAAGTGTTCCCCCTAACTGTGCACCGTTGCGACAGTTCGTTGTTTCGAAGCACCACGTGATGATCGGGTGTGATAGATTCCAACGTTCACATACAACGGGTGTAAGACAGATTTACACATGCAAACACTTAGGTTGACTTGACGAGCCTAGCATGTACAGACATGGCCTCGGAACACAGAAGACCGAAAGGTCGAGCATGAGTCGTATAGAAGATACGATCAACATGAAGATGTTCACCGATGTTGACTAGTCCGTCTCACGTGATGATCGGACACGACCTAGTTAACTCGGATCATGTTATACTTAGATGACTGGAGGGATGTCTATCTAAGTGGGAGTTCATTATATAATTTGATTAGATGAACTTAATTATCATGAACTTAGTCTAAAATCTTTACAATATGTCTTGTAGATCAAATGGCCCATGTTGTCCTCAACTCCAACGTGTTCCTAGAGAAAACCAAGCTGAAAGACGATGGTAGCAATTATACGGACTGGGTCCGGAACCTGAGGATCATCCTCATAGCTGCCAAGAAAGAATATGTCCTACAAGCACCGCTAGGTGACGCACCCGTCCCACAGAACCAAGACGTTATGAACGCTTGGCAGACTGATGATTACTCCCTCGTTCAGTGCGGCATGCTTTACATCTTAGAACCGGGGCTCCAAAAGCGTTTTGAGCGACACGGAGCATATGAGATGTTCGAAGAACTGAAAATGGTTTTCCAAGCTCATGCCCGGGTCGAGAGATATGAAGTCTCCAAAAAATTCTTCAGCTGTAAGATGGAGGAAAATAGTTTTGTCAGTGAGCACATACTCACTATGTCTGGATTACATAACCGCTTAACTCAGCTAGGAGTTAATCTCCCGGATGACGCGGTCATTGACAGAATCCTTCAGTCGCTTCCACCTAGGTACAAGAGCTTTGTGATGAACTTCAATATGCAGGGGATGGAAAAGACCATTCCTGAAGTATTTGCAATGCTGAAATCAGCAGAGGTAGAAGTCAAAAAGGAACATCAAGTGTTGATGGTGAATAAAACCACTAAGTTCAAGAAAGACAAGGGTAAGAAGAACTTCAAGAAGGACGGCAAGGGAGTTGCCGCGCCCGGTAAACAAGCTGCCGGGAAGAAGCCAAAGAATGGACCCAAGCCCGAGACTGAGTATTTTTATTGCAAGGGAAGTGGTCACTGGAAGCGGAACTGCCCCAAATACTTAGCGGACAAGGAGGCCGGCAAAACGAAAGGTATATGTGATATACATGTAATTGATGTGTACCTTACCAGTACTCGTAGTAGCTCCTGGGTATTTGATACCGGTGAAGTTGCTCACATTTGTAACTCAAAGCAGGAGCTGCGGAATAAACGGAGACTGGCGAAGGACGAGGTGACGATGCGCGTCGGGAATGGTTCCAAGGTCGATGTGATCGCCGTTGGCACGCTACCTCTACATTTACCTACGGGATTAGTTTTGAACCTCAATAATTGTTATTTAGTGCCAAGTTTGAGCATGAACATTGTATCAGGATCTCGTTTAATACGAGATGGCTACTCATTTAAATTCAAGAATAATGGTTGTTCTATTTATATGAGAGATATGTTTTATGGCCATGCTCCTATGGTGAATGGTTTATTCTTAATGAATCTCGAGCGTAATGCTACACATATTCATAGTGTGAATACCAAAAGATGTAAGGTTGATAATGATAGTCCCACATATTTGTGGCACTACCGCCTTGGTCACATAGGTGTCAAACGCATGAAGAAGCTCCATGCAGATGGGCTTTTAGAGTCTCTTGATTATGAATCATTTGACACGTGCGAACCATGCCTCATGGGTAAGATGACCAAGACTCCGTTCTCAGGAACAATGGAGCGAGCAACCAACCTATTGGAAATCATACATACTGATGTGTGCGGTCCAATGAGTGTTGAGGCTCGTGGTGGCTATCGTTATGTTCTCACCCTCACTGATGACTTGAGTAGATATGGGTATATCTACTTAATGAAACACAAGTCTGAAACCTTTGAAAAGTTTAAGGAATTTCAGAGTGAGGTTGAGAATCAACGTGACAGAAAAAAATCAAGTTTTTGCGATCAGATCGTGGAGGAGAATACTTGAGTCACGAATTTGGTACACACTTAAGAAAATATGGAATAGTTTCACAACTCACGCCGCCTGGAACACCTCAGCGTAATGGTGTGTCCGAACGTCGTAGTCGCACTCTATTGGATATGGTGCGATCTATGATGTCTCTTACCAATTTACCGGTGTCATTTTGGGGGTATGCTTTAGAGACTGCCACATTCACTTTAAATAGGGCTCCGTCGAAATCCGTTGAGACGACACCGTTTGAATTATGGTTTGGGAAGAAGCCTAAGTTGTCGTTTCTAAAAGTTTGGGCATGCGATGCTTATGTCAAGAAACTTCAACCTGAAAAGCTCGAACCCAAGTCGAAAAAATGCGTCTTCATAGGATACCCTAAATAAACTATTGGGTATACCTTCTACTTCAGATCCGAAGGCAAGATCTTTGTTGCCAAGAATGGATCTTTTCTAGAGAAGGAGTTTCTCTCGAAAGAAGTAAGTGGGAGGAAAGTAGAACTTGATGAAGTATTACCTCTTGAACCGGAAAGTGGCGCAACTCAGGAAAATGATCCTATGGTGCCTGCACCAATTAGAGAGGAAGTTAATGATGATGATCAAGATACTTCTGATCAAGCTCCTACTGAACTTCGAAGGTCCACAAGGACACGTTCCGCACCAGAGTGGTACGGCAACCCTGTCTTGGAAATCATGTTGTTAGACAATGGTGAACCTTCGAACTATGAAGAAGCGATGGCGGGCCCGGATTCCGACAAATGGCTAGAAGCCATGAAATCCGAGATAGGATCCATGTATGAAAACGAAGTATGGACTTTGACTGACTTGCCCGATGATCGGTGAGCCATAGAAAATAAATGGATCTTTAAGAAGAAGACAGACGCGGATGGTAATGTGACCATCTATAAAGCTAGGCTTGTCGCTAAGGGTTATCGACAAGTTCAAGGGGTTGACTACGATGAGACATTCTCTCCCATAGCAAAGCTGAAGTCCGTCCGAATCATGTTAGCAATTGCCGCATACTATGATTATGAGATATGGCAAATGGACGTCAAAACGGCATTCCTTAACGGTTATCTTAAGGAAGAACTGTATATGATGCAGCCGGAAGGTTTTGTCGATCCTAAGAATGCTGACAAGGTGTGCAAGCTCTAACGCTCGATTTATGGGCTGGTGCAAGCATCTCGGAGTTGGAACATTCGCTTTGATGAGATGATCAAAGCGTTTGGGTTTATGCAGACTTATGGAGAAGCCTGCGTTTACAAGAAAGTGAGTGGGAGCTCTGTAGCATTTCTCATATTATATGTAGATGACATACTTTTGATGGGGAATGATATAGAGCTTTTGGACAGCATTAAGGCCTACTTGAATAAGAGTTTTTCAATGAAGGACCTTGGAGAAGCTGCTTATATATTAGGCATCAAGATCTATAGAGATAGATCAAGACGCCTCATAGGTCTTTCACAAAGCACATGCCTTGATAAGATATTGAAGAAGTTCAATATGGATCAGTCTAAGAAGGGGTTCTTGCCTGTGTTACAAGGTGTGAAATTGAGCTCAGCTCAATGTCCGACCACGGCAGAAGATATAGAAGAGATGAGTGTCATCCCCTATGCCTCAGCCATAGGTTCTATTATGTATGCCATGCTGTGTACCAGACCTGGTGTAAACCTTGCCGTAAGTTTGGTAGGTAGGTACCAAAGTAATCCCGGCAAGGAACACTGGACAGCTGGCAAGAATATCCTGAAGTACCTGAAAAGGACTAAGGAAATGTTTCTCGTTTATGGAGGTGACGAAGAGCTCGTCGTAAAGGGTTACGTCGACGCTAGCTTCGACACAAATCTGGATGACTCTAAGTCACAAACCGGATACGTGTATATTTTAAATGGTGGGGCAGTAAGCTGGTGCAGTTGCAAGCAAAGCGTTGTGGCGGGATCTACATGTGAAGCGGAGTACATGGCAGCCTCGGAGGCAGCACACGAAGCAGTCTGGGTGAAGGAGTTCATTACCGACCTAGGAGTCATACCCAATGCGTCGGGCCCGATGACTCTCTTCTGTGACAACACTGGAGCTATTGCCCTTGCCAAGGAGCCCAGGTTTCACAGGAAGACCAGGCATATCAAGCGTCGCTTCAACTCCATTCGTGAAAGTGTTCAAAATGGAGACATAGAGATTTGTAAAGTACATACGGACCTGAATGTAGCAGATCCGTTGACTAAACCTCTCCCTAGAGCAAAACATGATCAACACCAGAATTCCATGGGTGTTCGATTCATCACAATGTAACTAGATGATTGACTCTAGTGCAAGTAGGAGACTGTTGGAAATATGCCCTAGAGGCAATAATAAAATGATTATTATATTTCCTTGTTCATGATAATTGTCTATTATTCATGCTTTAATTGTATTATCCGGAAATCGTAATACATGTGTGAATGCATAGACCACAATGTGTCCCTAGTGAGCCTCTAGTTGACAAGCTCGTTGATCAACAGACAGTCATGGTTTCCTGGCTATGGACATGGGGATGTCATTGATAACGAGATCACATCATTAGGAGAATGATGTGATGGACAAGACCCAATCCTAAACATAGCACAAGATCGTATAGTTCATTTGCTAGAGTTTTTCCAATGTCAAGTATCTTTTCCTTAGACCATGAGATCGTGTAACTCCCGGATACCGTAGGAGTGCTTTGGGTGTACCAAACGTCACAACGTAACTGGGTGACTATAAAGGTATACTATGGGTATCTCCGAAAGTGTCTGTTGGGTTGACACGGATCAAGACTGGGATTTGTCACTCCGTATGACGGAGAGGTATCTCTGAGCCCACTCGGTAATGCATCATCACAATGAGCTCAAAGTGACCAAGTGTCTGGTCACGGGATCATGCATTACGGTACGAGTAAAGTGACTTGCCGGTAACGAGATTGAACGAGGTATTGGGATACCGACGATCGAATCTCGGGCAAGTAACGTACCGATTGACAAAGGGAATTGGATACGGGGTTGCTTGAATCCTCGATGTCGTGGTTCATCCGATGAGATCATCGAGGAGCATGTGGGAGCCAACATGGGTATCCAGATCCCGCTGTTGGTTATTGACCGGAGAGCAATCTCGGTCATGTCTACATGTCTCCCGAACCCGTAGGGTCTACACGCTTAAGGTTTGGTGACGCTAGGGTTGTAGAGATATGAATATGCAGTAACCCGAAAGTTGTTCGGAGTCCCGGATGAGATCCTGGACGTCACGAGGAGTTCCGGAATGGTCCGGAGGTGAAGAATTATATATAGGAAGTGCAGTTTCGGCCATCGGGAGAGTTTCGGGGGTCACCGGTATTGTACCGGGACCACCGGAAGGGTCCCGGGGGTCCACCGGGTGGGGCCACCCATCCCGGAGGGCCCCATGGGCCAAACTGGGAAGGGGAACCAGCCCATACTGGGCTGGTGCGCCCCCTTGGCCCACCCCATGCGCCTAGGGTTGGGAACCCTAGGATGGGGGGCGCCCCACCTGGCTTGGGGGACACTCCACCCCTTGGCCGCGGCCCACCCTAGGAGATCCCATCTCCTAGGGCCGGCGCACCCCCTAGGGGGCCTATATAAAGGGGGGGAGGGAGGGGGCAGCCGCACCCTTGAGTCTTGGCGCCTCCCTCTCCCCTGCAACACCTCTCCCTCTCGTAGTAGAATGGCGAAGCCCTACTGCGGTGACCCCTGCATCCACCACCACGTCGTCGTGCTGCTGGATCTTCATCAACCTCTCATTCCCCCTTGCTGGATCAAGAAGGAGGAGACGTCACGCTGACCGTACGTGTGTTGAACGCGGAGGTGTCGTCCGTTCGGCGCTAGGATCTCCGGTGATTTGGATCACGTCGAGTACGACTTCCTCATCCCCGTTCTTTGAACGCTTCCGCGCGTGATCTACCAAGGTATGTAGATGCAATCCGATCACTCGTTGCTAGATGAACTCATAGATGGATCTTGGTGAAACCGTAAGAAATTTTTTGTTTTCTGCAACGTTCCCAACAGGGAGGGGGTGAACGGAGAGGGCCTCAAGTATACTTGGCCATGGGAAACCTGGCCTGGCCCGACCCAGCCCGTTCTTGCCCGCGGGCCAGGCCCGGGCCTAAGTTTTGAGCTCGAAGGCCGGGTCGGGCTTGGGCTTGGCATAATTTTGCTTTAGGGAAGAGGCTCGGCTTGAGGCTCGATGGGCTTTTCCTCTGATGGGCCGGGCCTGGGCTTGAAATCTATGTCTGACGGCTGGGCCTAGGTTTTCTGCTACGGGCTTCATTAGGCCCGGCCCAAAGCCCGGACGACCCGACTTATAGCCAGGTATAGCCTTGAGCACTGGCAGGGGAAGCCGCGGTGTGGCGCGGCACCGCCGCACGAGGGGTATGAGGAGGGGGTCGGGGTCAAATGAAATTGGGCCTTAGGACAACTCCAACACAAGACCCTGAATGGACGTCCATTTTGTTCAGTTTTTGTCCATTTGGATAGGGCAATGGGACAGCGTCCAACTGTTTTCCTAGATGTGTTGGCCGTGCACCCAACGTGTGGACGCATATGGTTTGCCATGGCCGGCCGGAGTCCCTATGTGTACATTTTTTTACCACCAAAAACACATTTCTTTTATTTCATGAATGACATTTTGATACATTATAGTACATAATTCACCAATTCTTCGCTAGGATAGCAAGAGCAAAGAAAACAAGAACCACAATTAGACATTTTAAAAGATATCCAACTTCTGTAACTGCTTCCACTAGTTGGATTATGTCTTCTCTATGTCTTCATTGTTGATATGTGGCTTCTCGAGCTTGCATACTTCTTTCTTCTTCGATTCCGAAGAAGTAGACGTTGCTTCGCATCTAGTCTCATCTCTACTCTCTATTCTAGCAACGAGTGCATGAGTATCTATCAAGTTTCGTGCTATCATTAGATCGATGTATTCTTCTTCCCAATATCAGAACTTGCATCCATCCTACACATAAATTTGAGTAAGCATTGAGCTACCGAAAATGCCGAATCCAGGAGCACAACCAAATCAAAGAAGCACATACCCTATTTTTTGCACTTGAAGAACAACCATCTGGGATGTTCCGGCGTGGTAGAAACACGACATACGACCTGCCGCGGGCAGTCGTCGCTCGTTATGACCGGCAACAGCGAGCCGACGAGCCGCTAGGCCAACGCCGAGCCCAGGCGATGACTTGGCGTGTCTTTGCCGGCGAACCTCTAACGGGATAGATCCGAGCGGCTAGACGAGTCAGTACCTGTATGCGGCGCGGGGGCGTTTTCAGAGTTGTGTACTCCGATACCCTGCCAATCCATGGCAAGGCGCAGTTGCCGGTGGCCGGATGCGCCAAATCCCGTCACCGAAGATCCACTGATTGGCCATTGGCACCGGGGCGAGAGAGGCACATATCCGGTGGTTGTGCTTTGGGAGGTGGGCGGGTTGGACAGCGAGGCGGCCAGGAAAATGGGCGTGGCGCCTATGGTGGGGGTAGGGGTGGGGCGGCGGGAGGGGGAGAAAAAGGGGCGTCTGTGTCCCTGACGGGCGAGGCCAGTGGAGGGTAAGGGCACGCGGCACAAACTTGGGCTCGGAATAGGTTGAAAGCGGACAAAAACAGACATTTGTCTGTTTGCTCGCGTATTTGGACCGTGATTTGTGTTCATTTAGCCTCAAATGTACGTGACCGGACCATGTGATGCACAAGGTTGGTAATTTGATGTGCCGCATGTGTGTACACATAAAATTGCAAAGGCATAGATGCCGGGCCACGGATTAGCTTAAAATGGAAATGTGTGCACGCGATATTTCTCGTTCTAGCGACTCTAGTAACAGTGGAAAACAAAAAGAAATATCTTTCCCATTGATAGAGGTTGTAGCGATAACAACATAACAACTCGGGCCTACTCTTTATTTTAAAGCGACTATAGTACCAGAGGGAGGTTTGCATGGGGCTGTTCAGTCACTTACTACTTGTGAACTACTCCCTCTGCCTTATAATGTAAGCATTACGGGTCAAAAAAATAATATAATGTAAGCATTATGGGACAGAGGGAGTAAGATATATCTTTTTTTTTTTTGAACACGAGTAAGATATATCTGTGCTCGGGAGCTAAACAAATTGAAATGGCGATCCACCACCAAACGATCGGTTGGGCCGTGCATGCTGATCCACTGATCCATGGTCACTACGCATGAAGCATGAAGGTCTCGCGCGGCCGCCTCCGGCCGCCACTTCGGCAGTGGCGGCGCAGCCACTGCTCTCGCCGACCCCTCCGCACAGCGCCGCCCCTCCCTGCTCCTCCCCCGCTTCGCCGCCGCTGGAGGGGACACCATCGAAGCCCGTGTGGTCCCCAGGGAAGATGGCAGCGGGGCGTCCTCGTCGTTCTCGCGCAGATCTCGCGGTGGCCGGTGGCGATCTCGCGGCGGTGTTTCGCCGGTGGCTGGCGCCTGCTGCCCGTGGGGCGACGTCCCTCACGGCGGCGGGGGTGCCCCTGAAAGGCGCTTGGTGGTGGCCATGTGGGGGCGCGCGGGTGGGTCGGATCTGGGCTTCCGGTCTGCGTCCTCGTCGTGGCAGCGATTGCCGTTGCCCTCAGCCATGAGGCGTGGTCCGAGACGGGCTGAGTGCCGGTGGTGCTGGCCAGGACGCACGCTGGCAGCGCCCTACTTCATCTCGCTGGCCAATGGTGGTGGTCATCTTCGTCGTCAGAGATGGCCGGCCAGAGGCTTGGTGATCGGATCTCGAGATCCATCATCTAGTCCCGACTGCGAGTTGGGGAGACATGGTTGCGGGTGAAAATCGAGCCGTTGGCAGGCATGGCGGCGTTCTACGCCGTTACCTTGATGGAGGCATCATCGTGTAACTACTGTCGACCCACTCGTGCTGCTCTGGGAGAAACCCTAGGATCTGATGTTCCAGATCGGACGATTGCGGCACTGCGGTGTCGTTTCTCTCTTGGGAGCATTGTTTGTGGAGCAGCGCTGGAAGTCAGAGACATGAAGTGGAGCGGCTTCGTCTTGCACGGAGCTTCGGTGGAGATGTTAAGTCATGTCTGACCGACAGGTGCTACGCTTTGTCATACCTGGTCGGTAGGTGCTACACATGACAGATCTTCCGAAGACTTCAAGCTGTGTCGGCTGGTGATACTTGACAGCATGGTGCTGAGGTGTATCAGTAGTGACCGCGACGTGCACAGCTGTTTGCGCGTAGGGAGGAGGTGTCGTTGGGCGCCGTGGTGGCGTTGACGATAGCTAGATCGAGTAAGGTTGATGCATCAGTACAGTTCTGAAGATGGAGCGGTGGCAGTTGGCGGCGGTGGCCTCTGAGAGCACGCCGGACCGGCGGGACCCATGCCCGGCAGGCGTCCTGGATGAATCCTCATGTCTTAGATGTTAGGTTTGGCTGTGATGTATGTTTGGTATTAGGCCCAGGCTACCTGCGCCCCTTTATCAACTGGATAGGTGTAGCGACAGTTTGTTGCTTAGACGGCGGTTTTGGTCTTACTGTGGTATTATTTTGTAAGGTCTTGTGAGAATAATTAATAAAGTGATCGTATGCATCGTCCAGATGCAGAGGCCAGGGATCATCCTTCTTTTTAAAAAAACGCATGAAGCATGATACAGAGTAACAGAGTTCAGAGTTCTCCCGTTGCTTCGGCACTTTCTTAATTAACGCCAAAGGCATCGGAGCCAGATGGTACAAGTATTCGACAGTTCGTGCGCGTCCGGCTATCCTCGACTGCCGTTACAAGAAAAGAATGCCGAGCTGAAGCTAGCATCGTCCGCTCTTGTACCGCCACATGTGCATTAAAATTCCCGTTTTCCTGGCCTGGACGTAGCTATCGATCGATCCCATCCCCGGTCTCACGCATCAGCAACGTGACTTGCAAGTTTCAGGGGTCCCAAAAGATACATATTTCGTTTATTATGTCGTAGGCACAGAAACTGCAAGTACAAAAGGTGTGTCGTCATTTAAAAATAAAAGGGTGTGCCGTCGGAGTACATACAGAAATCCCTACAAAACTGTAAGCAGGAAATGTATGCCAAGTGGCAGTACAGTTGACATGCTCAATCGTACGTACAGGGTCTCAGAAGCACATCAAACAAGGCATGCCCACAAGCACACAAAACAAGTAGAGAGAAATTTACCGCCTTTCCCGGAGAACAAAAGAGAATTTTACTGTCTGTCGGAAGAACACGGACAGCGGAACAGGAGGTAAATCGACGTACTACAAAGTTTCCCCCGTTGGCTTTTCCAAAAGAGAGGGACCCATCTCTCTCCCGCCACCTTTCTACTCTCCATTCGGGGGCACGGCAAAAAAGCGGCAACGAAAATGTCGAGGAACGCCATGGACAAACTCAGCCGCGGTAGCCGGTAGCTCGTCTTCTTGGCGTACGCGATCCTCCGTTGACAATCGGTACTGCCATGTCGCGCAATGTGCGTCGCGGCATCGTGACGTGGTCGAGTTGATCGGCGGTAGTTGGTAGAGGAAAAACAATACTACCATAAACCCACAGTCTCTGAACAAGTTCAACCCCTGGACGAATTCGTCAGAAAGCAAAGCGTCTCTCCTTTCCCCTGCCCGGGGATTTCAATTCTGTCTTTCGGGGAGCATCGGTAAAGGCAGAGATAACTTCGCCGCGGTTTCTTTAATGGAAATCGACGAGGAGGCTCGTTGTTTCAAAAGAAAAAAGCGTCGGTATAAAGGCAGAGATTGCTCGCACCGGCGGGCAGACGAGAGGCCGAGAGCCAAGCTTTTCACCACCGGAGGGTTTAATCTACGACGTGGCCGTCGCCTCGCAAAAGGCGGTATAAACGTGATCGGCTCAGCCTTCGTCGGCGGAAGAAATCAAATCTAAAGAAAGGAATGGTCAATCTAAAAGGGTGCCGGCACTATTTCCTTGGAGCTTCGTGTGTCAAGAGCTCGATCGAGATCTCTGTCGTTTGGTTTCTGTCATTTTACTACTGTAGTATACAAACACCGTATGATGTCTGATTTCTGAACCAAATCCGCTGTCAAATCTGATAAGTAAGGTTTTCTGAAGCGGCAAGAAACTTACCTGGACACGTGGAATGCTTGGTTGCATGATCCGACAGACGAAGGGGGCCAAATGAGAAAGGACGAGTTGTGTCACGCGAGATAAATACACAAATACAGTTCATGTGGCTGAACTCAACCAAGTTAAACAATCTTGACAACGCACACGTCAAGTTTTTTCTCTCTCCATCCAAGTGCAGATTCAGCTCATGTTCTGACGCAGCTACAAGTAGTCGTCGAACCATCAGCCACGCAAATCAGGGTCAGAGTGAGCTACCATGTATTTCAAAACCTTGTACTGCTTCCAGAGATTTCAGACTGCTCTCTCGGCGTAATGTGATTGGTTCATATGAGGTGTTCAATTCTCCACCTACTCCCTGACATGGACGCCTAGTAGACTACTAATCAGGTCGACTGACGGAGATGGGAGGCGAATATAGTGATTAAGACAAGTGGCTTTGTCTGAACCGTGATTTTTTGATAGGGAAACTCGTAAAGGCCGTATGAATATATGAATATTGAATTTTACGAGGAATTGTAGAGACAGCGTGCTTCATTCCGTTGACACGCCAGGCTAGCCCCAGAGAGCCATTTCAAGAGATGATACGAGGAAACACACGCTTTGTTGATTGTTGACTAAATACATGCACGAATCGATCGGCGTGTTTTGATGTTTCAAATTAAACCAGGTGATCAGAATTCTATAAGATCAGCATTGCTTTCAAGTTTGAATCGTGCAATGAAAAATGAACCTAGAATGGCACCTTCTTTTCCTCAGCAAAAAAGGAGCAAAAAGATGCCATGATCTGGAAGGAGATGAATCATGAATGATGAATGAATAAGGTTCGGTCTAGAGCTCAAGCTAGGGATATATTAAATTTTGTCGACGAAAAGTAAAGACTATTTTCGTCGGCATATTCGCGGTACGTGTCGAACTTTTCAGTCAAGCCGGTCATGTCTGAAGATAAAGTCACTCTGAAGTATTTGCTGTGGTTGGAACCATTTTCTGAGTGCATGGGTGAACTTCCCGGCACAGGCCCATCTTGATCGAGACGTCCTTGTCCCTTCTTCTAGGATCAAACTCCCTCCGTTCCTTCCTGTTTTGGGACGCAGATATGCTCTAGAAGCCAAGCAGCAGCGTCAATTCCCTGACTCCCTCGGTTGTTCTCATCTGCAGAATATATGGCGCGAAGAACCGATAGCAACGCCGTTGAAGTCGCAGCGGGCAGCGGCTATTGTCGTGACAGCGGGTAGATCATGAGTATTTGGAGGGTAGTCTCTATTTTTCAGTCAGAGTGGATTAGGATAAGTCACCAGAATGGATGAATCCAGGCCCTGGAGTTGGCATCATGGCGATATATGCTGAAATATTTTGATCAGGACGTCCTTGACTCCCTGTCTCTTCCAACTTCCATGCACAGTAAAATCACTGCTCAGAGGTCAGAAACTGTCCATTTTGTCCCTCTACGTCAGAAACTAGGCTGATGGAGAAGTATCTGAATACCTAGAGCTAGGGTTAGGTGAAACGAGAGATGAAATGGAGGAAAAACTGCAGTGCAGTCCATATGCATGGAACCAGTTGGCACTGCAGGCCAGTGGCGAACCACCTGCATTTTCACCGTCTACTCCTACTCACCAAACCCTACTTGAGCCCATCTCTAGCTCGTCGCATAGACCGGCTGCTGTGCTGCTCTCAATCAAATTCGTCCAAGTAATAAGTGCACAGATCAATGGAGTAGTGCCGGCATCTTTTTTCTGGACGGCATTAATCAGAATTCGAACACATACAAAAAGGATAAGAACGCACGTCAGTCTGACTGACTGGCCGACTTGCAATTAACTGCGGAAGATGATGGTGTCGTTCTCTACTTCTCCATCGATAGTTCCCGAGGAACACAAGCTATTCAACAAACCCTGCAAAAAAAAAAACTTCATGAAATCAAAAGTTTAAAAGATCTAAGTGCTAATTTTAACAATTTAATTAATTAGATACGCCTTGCATGTCGGCGTGGACTGATTAGCATATTGGTAAGGTGATGTTTAAGCACGTGAAATTTTCACATCTACAAGATCTGTAAATTTTCACATCTTGACATTCGCTTTAGGATATGTAATGTAAAAAGTTAAAAAAAAGATATAAAATGGTGAGATAGGACAGCGTCCCGCAGTAGCTGGCGTCAGGCACGGCGTGTGGAACCATGGTGGCATCCTGGCTGTAGGCTTTCAATGGGGCAGGAAGGCCGCCGGACTTGGTCGCGGCCGAAGAGGCCCAGCTGAAACCCAAAGAGAGAATGAAGAGATGGACCGGGAGATTCCCCAAGTCCACCAAGCCGCCGCAAAAGCGTTTGACGCGCGCCATCGGCACGCGTTCGACTTGGCGCCGGAAGCGGCCGGGTCGGCGTCAGCACACGCAGCGTCAGACCACGTTGTATTTTTATTAATTCTTTTCGCTTACGATAAATAGAGCGTTGCATGACTTGTTTAATATTTTTTTCCGACAAAGAGCGCAACTCCTGCCACAAGCTCGGAAAAGAATGAGGAAAAAAAGAATGGCTTTATGCCATATATTTTTGGTGTTGAGTTTGCAAACTCTGTGTGTCAACCCTCCAATTTTTCCACTAGAACCAACAAGCACTAGTGAGGATTTGATCCTTGGATCGACTGATCGAAGAGACCAATGAAGCCAATCTGTGGTTACCACCTTACCGGTCACGTAAGCTGCATTTACATGTATATCGTGCACTGCACTAGTTCTAGAGTTCACGACAAAGGCATGAAACTTGATCGCTCGCTTTTATAGAGCTTCGTAGCCTCCCGCAAAAAACGAGAGCTTCATAGCCTCTCTCTCTCTAAGCAAAGTCTTAGCCAAGCAAAAAATATAAAGAAAAACACATGTGTCCCATCGTGTGTACGTGCACCACGTTGACCGTGCGTTATATACACTAATTTCCAGCTTCAGGGCACCTAGGCCAAAGGTTCTAGAAGCTACCTCCATGACAATATGAAACCCACGCCATCACACCGGCACCGCCGTCCATTCTAGCAGACTTATTTGTTTCTTTAGTTCAATCTCCCCATAAAGTGGAATACGATGTCATGTCATCGTTTTTTCTTTTGCAATATGAAATAGAAGCACCTAGCCCCTGGCCCTTAAAGAAACCAACCGCATTACTCGAGGACCAGTTGTTTCTCCTAGCTAGGCATTCTCATCTTTGTGTTCTTTATTCTTTGCCCTTACACATCTTGTGCTTCATGACATGGCTGCTTGGAGGAGGAAGGTTATGAAATTTGGTGCTCTGTCTTGTTCTTCTGTTCGACATCAATCACATGGTAATTGTTTAAGTAGATAGTTAGATTACGTGGCTCCTTTCTCCTGAAGAGGAAATGTGGGTGCTCCGCCATACGTAAAAATTAGAATCGAAAAAAAAACCCTTGGATATTTACAAAACAAAAAAGAGGTCATGAAGTGTTGACTAAGGTGATTTCTCGCAAGCCAAAGGGCTATAGATGGCAGGTAGGAGAACAAAACCAATTTGGCAACCAGGAAACCATTGGTAGCAGTTATGGTGGTGAGGGCGGTTTGTCATGGAAAATCCCATGACTGGGCTCCTCCATTCACTTCTCACTATAAATGCACCAAATCGGTCCCATTGACTCCACTGCATATGGTTTCTAGGTCAAGCTTGGATGTGGTCAATCTTGGAGAGATCTCGAGGCACATTAAATTCATCCTAAGACATTCGGAGGTGATGTTCTACCAGGGACAATTAAAATTCCTACGAGTTAGATCTTGTTTGGAACCATTAGGGTTTCTTGAGTTTACCCCCTTCCCAAGGGGATTGGAAATAATTGAGCGAGAATTTGACTTAAATTACCAAACCAGACAAGCGCTTGGTGATTTTTGTTGTGACTGGGAAGAGGGATGGGGATAGAAGCTTTAGCAGGCAACTTATCATCATCAAGGGAATGATGACACCCAACGTCATAGTTGTGTGGTTACCCTGGGGATGGGTTCATCAGATGATTTGACGTTCAACATGTTTGTTTTCTTATTGAAAAAGAGAGCACTCCCTCAGATTTCATATATATGAATCCATTGTTCAACTACAAAGACAACTGGATGTATATACTTCACGCACAAGATTGCTAATGTAATGTGCCGCATATGTGTAGTTGTTGCACGTGATTACAAAACATACGATGTCAGGCCACATATTAGCTTGAAATGGAATCGTGTGCTCGTGATATTTTTTGGTGGTGGCGAGTGAAGTAACACTTAGGAAACAAAGAAAATAGCTTCCAATTGATAGATATTCCGGCGATAACAACACAACATGGCATATATCAGTTTGTTTTGGCATTGTGATTGTGAAGAGGGATGGGAAGCAAAGCTTCAACATGCTACCTATCAGAGTGATTGACAAAAAACTACCGGTTTAGGGGTTTGCGTCCCACAGAACTACCACTTTTTTAAAAGTGGCCGAAAACTACCAAAAAAACATAAAAACGTGACTAAAAACTACCAGGTTGACTGAATGGTGGTTTTGACCGTTTTAACCGCGATTCTGACGTGAGTGGCCCACGTGCCAGGCTGGCGGCCCGCCTAACGGCTAACGGCGCGCGCGGGGCCGTTAGAGCCGCTCGTCGGTCGCACCTGGTCGGGACCAGGTCATAACCTGGCCGACCGGGCCGCTCGTCCCCACCAGCTCTCTCACTCTCCCCCGAGCTCCTAGCCCTAGCCGTCAGCAGCCATGGCGGCTGTGGATGCAAACTCCGACGGCGATTCAGGCATACCTCCTGGCGGCAGCGCGGCGCAGCAGCCTTCTTAGTCCGAATCTAATCCTTCCGCTGGCGGCGCGCAACAGAGGTTGGATTGGTCGGCACCGGCGCGACCACCGTCGACGACAAGAAGCAGAGCTCAAGGTCGGCGGAAGCTTCCTCGTTCTGCTGGCGGCTGCAGGTACGGCCTAGTTTTTTGCATGGTTGTGAGATTCAGAGATTCAGAGAATCGGTAATTTAGGCTAGTTTTTTGCATGGTTAGATTCAGTTATGGTCATCTTGGAAATTGTTAGTATTGTGCATACTTTGTTGTGTAAGAAACTGAAAAAAGCAGTTTGACAGAAACTCAATATTGTGCCTACTTAGGTTCAGTAATCCTGTATTCAGTTAATAAAGGTATTTCATTTTATAATTTTCAGAATTGATGACCCAAAGTGGTCAATTTGGTTCCATTTCAATGCCAGAGAATCTGTGGTTCGAAATTTATACCAGTCAGACATATCATATTTGACAATGCTTTCTCTTATTGGGAGTGAGGGCTTTGTGGCTGATGATTATATGTACTATGTATTTGATGAGGAGAAAGGATTAGAAGGTTTAGATAAAATATGCTGTGAAGATGATGTGCAACAGATGTTGGCACACTCTCATAATGAAAAGTTTCTGAACATAAGAGTAGTGGGAGCTCTTGAGGAATGTAATGCAGACGAGAACACAGATAGTTATTTTGCTGAACATTGCATTAACACTCAACAAAGTTGCACTAAGGTGGTGGATATAAGCATGGACAAAAAGGAAGAGCTGAAGAAAAGCATGGTGCAGAGAGAGGCTGGCCTTAACCATTTTAAAGGTGATACTGATGTGTCTGAATTTGTTTCTAATGATGAAGCTGCAAATTCAGGTTCAGATGGGAACAATGTGGATTTTCAGTCAGAGTATTCCTCTGAAGATGAAGCTGCAAAACAAGATACAGCAGTGGTACAGAAACTGAAGGTAGTGAGAAAACCTGGTCCAACTAGTAGATCCCACCATGAGATTGAGAAAATGGAGAAAGCAGATTGGTTCCCTGAAGCAGATGAAAAATGTTTCCCTGGTGACTATGGCATCAGTGATGAAGAAGATGAGCCTGAAGGATCCTATAAACTACCAAGTGGTAGGAAGAGAAAGAATAAGAAGTTGAAAGACAGGATATGGTATGATCACAAACTTCAAGGACCAGTAGAACAGTTTTGTAAGGGCTCGTGCTTCACCACTGTGTATGAGTTCAGAGACGCACTTAGGGATTTTCACATTAGGACTTTGAGAAATTTTCAATACCACAGAAATGCCCCAGATAGGATTATTGTTTGGTGCTCAGAGAGAGCCACCCAGGGATGTGATTTTTATATATGTGCCTCTAAGTTAGCTCATGAAAAAACATTCTGCATCAAGAAGTGTGATATGTTGCACACTTGTGGAGCATGTGCAGAGTCCACAAAGGTTACTACTAAGTGGATGTCAAGGTCAGTGGAGGAAGCATTGAGAGAAGACATTAGATCTCCTGTGGATGCATTAATTAAGAAGACCAAGAGTAAGTTTTCAGTGGATGTATCAAGAAGTGTGGCATATAAGGCAAGGAGGAAGGCTGTTGATGTAGTTCAAGGTGACCACAAGCAGCAGTACTTGAGGCTCAGGGATTATCTTCAAGCAGTTCTTGACACAAACCCAGGTAGCAGGTGTATAGTAAGAATATTTGAAGATCCAGAGAACCCAGCACCTACTCCTAGATTCAAGTATATGTTCTATTGCTTAGCAGCTTCAAAGGAAGGTTTCCTTAATAGTTGCAGACCATTTATAGGTCTTGATGGATGCTTCATCAAGTCAACCACTGGACAACAAATTCTTGCAGCCACAGGAAGGGATGGAAACAACAATATTTATCCTATAGCTTTTGGTGTGGTTGACAAGGAAGATGGTGAAAGTTGGAATTGGTTTTTAACTCAATTGAGATGTTGCATTGGCAGTGGCAACAAATTTGGAACATACACTATCATGTCTGACAGGTAAAAGGTTGGGAAGAATTTCATTGAGCAATTTATGTTATTACTTTTTTCAATTGTATTAATAATTTGTGAATGTGCAGGGCTTGCTTAAGGCAATAAATGAGGTATTCCCTGATTCACCTCAAAGGTATTGCCTTAGGCACATATATGCAAATTTTTAATCTGCTGGATTTAGAGGCCAGGAACTAAAGAAGTGTATTGACAAGGCTAGCTACTCCTACACTAAACATGGGCATGAACTAGGCATGGCAGAGCTGAAAGCACAGTCCGAGGATGCTTGGAAATGGCTCAAAAAAATTGAGGTCTCTACTTGGGCTAGGTTTGCTATGGATCATACTTGTAAAACAGATTTAGTTGTGAATAATCTAAGTGAAGTCTTCAACAAGATGATACTGGATGTTAGGGCCAAACCAATAAGGACAATGTTTGAAGGGATTAGGACCAAGAAAATGATCAAGAGGCAACAAATTAGGGAGAAGTTACAGATTAGCAGGTGGACAATCACACCAACCTACTCAGAGATTTTATAAGAGAACAAGCAGTATGCCAAGTATTGTCAGGCTGACAGAGCAGGTCCAACAATTTGGCAAGTTACTAGCAAAGAAAAACAATATTGTGTGGACATGGAAGGGTATACATGTAATTGCAAGAGATGGAACATGACTGGTGTACCTTGCAGTCATGGCATATCTGTACTGACAAAGCAAAAGCTGCATCCTGAGGACTATGTCAATGACTTTTTCAAGAAGCCACTTTATTTGGAGACATACAAAGAAATTATATACCCTGTTCCTGGTCCAGATTTCTGGCCTCACACAAACACTCCAGACATTGAACCTCCTGTGTTCAAAGAAAAGGCAGGCCAAAAACAGACTGCAAGGAGGAAAGGAGAGTTTGAAGTTCCTGCCCCAAGAGACACTAGTAGGATGGGAACAATTACCAGTGGAAATTGTGGGTTGGAAGGACACAAGTATACAAGTTGCAATAAGACTCTTAGGCCTAAACTGCAAATGAGGAAAAATAAACACCAGGTAATTATCAAGCATCAGAGCAATGTTTCCTTTTACATAGTCTAATCTAAGTTAAGTTGGACCTTTAATGTAGGAAAACAGGGCAGTCTATGCACCTGCTCCATCTGCTCCAATACAAACTCCAAGAGCACCAGCCCCTAGTGCAAGAGCACCAGCTGCTGCTGCATCAGCACCAGCTCCTGCTGTAAAAAGGGGTAGGCCTACAGGTGGAGGGAGAGGCAAGGAATTCAGTGCACCAAGATTTGTTGCTGCAACTTCAGAGGTTTTGGCTGGTAACAAAAGGAAGAGGTTTGCAAGCAGAAGATTGAGGGGTTATTTCTATGCCAGTGGTAACTGACACTATAAAAAGGTAGAACTTCTCTCTTTGAACCTATTTGAATTAGTTTAGAACCTGTTTCTCTTTGTTTTGAACCTGTCTGTACTTTTCTGCATTAGTATGTCTGAATTTGGGTGAACCTGACCGAACCTCACTATACTTGTATCAAATTTGTGGTGTACCGTGGGCCTGATGGTGGGCTTCCGTGTTGGACCTAACTAACCCACCAAGCCTTCCACACTGTGTACATAAGAGAGGCCACCAGAAACCACTGGATCCCTGCGCCTCATTCCCCTTGACCAAAACCTAGCCGCCACTGATGGATCCACAGTTAGGAGAGGTAGTTGGTGAACAAGACGAGGTTGTTAGGGCTGAAAGGAGGGCTGAAAGGAGGGCCAACCGTCGAGCACAGGCACAGGAGCGACGCCAGAGGATTGCTGCCATGATTATGGCGGAACGCAACCAGAATGACGTGAAGCAGTTCAAGGAGGTGTTCCCAGAAGGAACCAACATCACAGATGAACTAATCATCTGGTGGGCCAGAGACAGGGCTTCTTTCCATCGATTCCAAGCAACAAGGAAGAGATGGACTCAGATCCTGGCTGCAGCAGAAGGAAGACAGGATTGGGATTAGTTCTACGCGGTAGTTTCTGACTAAATTATGGTGTTTCTGAATCTGCTTGTCTTGTGCTCAATATTGCCCTGAATCTTGTTCTTAGTCTTGCTTTGAATCTTGTCTTCATCTGAACTTTCTGAACTTTATGATTGCAGTGAAGGATGCAGTTCAGGAGATGCACCAACCGTGATGAAGACGATGCAATGTGGCTGCCTGAATCTATGTTAAAGAGAGTACTCATGTTAAAGACTATGCTTATTTTCTGAACTATCTATGTTTGTGTTGTTGGAAAATCTATGATAAAGACTATGCTTATTTTCTAAGAAATGTATCCATGGCACAGTATTTTCAAGTCTGAACTTATGCCTGAATCCATCTATCTGCATTTATCTGAATGTTTCTATACTTGGGCTTTGCTGAAATGTGATTTTTTGGTCACTCTAATTTTTGAAATACTCCACTGTTTGACCATCAACTACTCCACTGTTTGAGCACACAAGTTCCAAGTTGCTGGGTTTCAACAAAGACTTTAATTACAACACAACTACCACCATTTCTCATCACTCAATCTCGAAAACCTCACTTTCACACTCCACCGCACTTCCTCCACTCCAACATTTAGGTAGCCCAATAGCTCACTCTATCTCTGCTCACTCTACCTCACTCCACCTACATCCATGGCTGGTTCTTCCTCTACGCCAGACCCATGGCTGAACCCCTTCCCCACCGGCAAGGGCTGGGTTGCCAAGCTTTTTGGGTCGGCTCGCGGCGACGAAGACCTCTTCCTCGACTACATGAAGATTGCCATGAGATACAGCAGCGCACAAGGGCTCGTGGATGCATCAGATAAGGTGAGGAAGAAGGCGACGACTGAGGAGAAGCAGCGCATGGACCAGCGCTATGCAACCCCAGGTAAGGGTATCATGCCCATCGACATGTTGCTGTAGGCAATGAAGGAGGCGGACTCTGACGATGCTGGGTAGAGGGAATGGTGGGCAGCCCACCGCTATATCCCTCCAGCACAAGCTGCAACTCCAACTACTATGGGTAACGCCGACGAGGACCTGCAGATCATCGCCCCACCAGCACTGCTGGCTCGCCGACGTCCTCCTCCCATCATCGTCATCGATGGAGACGAAGAGGAGGTGCCAGAGCTGCCACCTACCACTCAAGTCAAGCAAGAGGTGCGACGGTGAGGTCGCATAGCAGGGCAGGGGCCTAACAATCTGAAATAGTAAGTTTCAGATTCAGTTATCGCCAGATCTATGTGAGATTCAGTTATGTCAGTTTAGTTTTGTCAGTTTATCAGGGTGTTTGCAATCTCAGTGAGATTCAGTCCTGTCAGTTTAAGTGTCTTTGAACAATTTCAGTGTCCATGTCCTATCTATGTAAGACTAAATGCTATCTATGGGAGACTAGATGTCTTCCAAACTTCTCTGAATTTGTCTGAACCTGTGATGAAGTAATTTATGAAGTAAACAGATCTCAGCAAGAACTTATGATACAACACACACAAATAAACTACATCAGACTTAGATAATTTAGTTCTTAACTTAACTTAGCACCAGTTCTCAGCATCAGGATAATATTTGGGCAGTACAGATCAGGGCAAACACCACCCCCACACCAACCAAAATGATCTGAACCCATTACAGTTCTTAGGTAGTTCAAAGGTAGATCAGGGCATATTTGCATCAGAATGATCATTCCTAGGCCAATTATATATATAGGCCTCATATATACTTACCATCCAGAGAGCTGCCACTTCACTCCTCCATCACAACTTCCTTTATCTTGTCCAGCTTTTCCTTGCACCCATGACCAACCTTAAGGAGCTCAGCAATGACATTCTCCAGCTTCTTCTTCTCTTCTTTAAGGAGATCTTTCTCCAGCTCTAGCTCCTTCATGGCCTTCCTTGTGTTCTGGATTATATCAGCTTGACTCTGAAGGATACACCTTTATTCTTTCTTGAGCTTAAGCTTCTCCATTTGAAGCTCAATCTTTGCCTGCTCCTCAAGTTGCTTATTCTTCTCCTTCAGTTCATTGATTGTCTGGCTTGTGCAACCCATGTCATGAGATTTGATTCCATCCTGATAATCAAACAACTTGGACACATCATCCACCAGCTGGCTATACTGATTGGCCAGAGAAGCAAGCTCCTTCTGCAGTTTTGCAACCTCTATCCCATGAGCCTCATTATCCTGGGCTCTACCAAGGTTCTGCTCATGATACATATCCCAGAGCTTGCTTAAGCACCTTTGCAGAATTACAGGCCAGGGGGGCATCTACCCACTCCAGAACACCACAGTTCACACCATCCTGCAAATCAATTTAATTTTACAGTGAACAAGCAAATTTAGAATAACAAATCATAAACAATAATGATATAAGCTACACTAGCTAGTTAGTTCTATACTACAAGTACAGTATTCATACATGTTTCCAGTGCTCTTTACTACAAGTAAAGTATTCAGACATACCAATGTTTTCAGACTTAAGGAAAATTCAGAATAACAGCAACTAAACACTCTGTTTCCACTACATAGCAGAAATTCAAACTAATCAAATCCACATCAACTTGGTCCATTACCTCAGTAGCGCATCCTATGAATCTCCAGCCAGTGTTAGTGCCTTCAAATGCCACAAACTTGCCCGCCCTCTGCCTGTGCAGGATGCACCTTCTGTCAGATTCTTTCACAAGCCCACAAAAACTAGGGTCTATCACAGTGTCAGGAGTTTGCTGCAAAAGCAAAAGCATATCTATATCAAGAACAACTCACATATATCAACTTAAATGGAAAAATCTCAAATATCTTCAAACCCTAACCCTACCCTAACCCTAGAACAGAACAGACAGGAGAGGGAGAAGATAGACTGAGATGACTTACAAAGTACTCCATTTGCATGCTGCTGAACTCGCTCATGTACTCGTCATCGTCGTCCGACGTCTCGTTGCTGTTCGGCCACGACGGCATGGTCGCGGCGACGCCGGAGCGCGAGAAGAAGAAACAGAAGCAGAGGAGAGCAGAGAGGAGTTGAGTGAGCTCGGGGGAGAGTGAGAGAGCTGGTGGGGACGAGCGGCCCGGTCGGCCAGGTTATGACCTGGTTCCGACCAGGTGCGACCGACGAGCGGCTCTAACGGCCCCACGCGCGCCGTTAGCCGTTAGGCGGGCCGCCAGCCTGGCACGTGGGCAACTCACGTCAGAATCGCGGTTAAAACGGTCAAAACCACCATTCAGTCAATCTGATAGTTTTTAGTCACGTTTTTACCTTTTTTGCTAGTTTTCGGCCACTTTTAAAAAAGTGATAGTTCTGTGGGACGCAAACCCCTTACCTGATAGTTTTTTGTCAATCACTCTACCTATCATCATCAAGGGAAAGATCATGCGGTATGAGGCCAAAATCAGCATCTTAACGTCGCAGTTGTGGTTACCGCAGGCGCAGGGTGATGGAAGACCCATGCTATGATCGGGATGGGTCCGTTGGATAATGTGACGTGCCGCATGTGTTTGCTCTTCTTTTTCCTTTTTGGAAAATGGAGCGCCCCACCAATTTCATATGTTTGGAACCGGTGCTCCAACTACAAGGACAACCACATGTGTGTACCTGATAGACACAAAGGTTGATAATATGATGTGCCGCATGCGTGTACTCGATGCACGAGATTGCGAAACCATATATGCCATGAATTAGCTTAAAATAGAATTGTGTGCACGCGATATTTGTGGTGCTAGCGACTGGAGTACCACTCCGGAAACAAAAGAAGAAGCTTCCAACTGATAGAGGTTGAGGTGATAAGAGCAACTCCAACGAGACGACCCAAATAAACACGCGCTTTGTCCGTTTTTTATCCGTTTGGGTCGGTCAGGCGGATACCGGCGTCCGTATTTTAAAATGGGTCGGCTTGACCGTCCAATGGGGAGGCCCCAAATGTGACGGCGTGAAAAAAAACAAATTGCATGAAATAAACATAATTAAACATAAAAGTGGCCGGTCAAACGCCGGCCAAAGTCCACCTACATCTAATAAACATTAAATAAAAATATTAAAAAAGTCTGTGTCCGCCTGCTGCCGCCCCGCACGCTGCCCTAGACGTCGTCGGCCTTGCCTTTGGCCTTGCCCTCGACGTCGCCGTCGTCGGTGAGGTCGATGAAGACCGGAGCAGGGCCAGCCCACCCGAACGCCGCCTGGTACGCTGCCAGGGCAGCCTCCTCCGACGTCTGCTGGGGCGGCGGCATTGCGGCAAGCCGTGCGCGCTCCTCCTCCTCCTCCTCGAGCCGGAGCGCCTCCGCGTTGCGTTGGAGCATGGCCTCGTAGCGCATCTGCTTCTCGCCGTCGCCCTGCTCCTGGCGGAGCCAGTGCTCCTTCCATCGCTCGAGGTGGGCCGCCTCTTCCTCCGGCGTCGCGGCGAAGTAGACGGGAGGCGCGCTCACCCACTCGCGGTACTGGCCCGTCCACGAGTAGGCCTCCTCCGGCCAAGTGGGTGGAGGTGGGGAGCGCTTACGCGACGGCTCCGGCTCCGGTTTGGGCTGTACGGGCGGCGACGGCGGAGGCGGCGGCACGAAGAGCGGGGTGTGGACGGAGTCCCCCGCCGCCGACAGGGCAAGGGCTTGCTCCAGCCCATCCCAGTGCGCGTCCTCCTCGATGCGGCTAGCCTCCAGCGCGTGCTGCAGGGCCTTCTCGAGGGCGGCTTGGTACGCCGCCTCCGCCTCCATGTCCTCCGGCTATACCTGCGGGGGCGGCGGTGGGAACGGTGGCGGGACGGCGTCGACACCCGAGCGTCGTTGCTCCTCGTGTTTGAGGGCGAACCAAGCCTCCCAGTTAGGAGAGTCGGCGGCGTACTCGGGCAGCCGACGCTGCTCTGGTGTGAGCAGCGCGCGGCGCCGGCGCACCTCGTCGTCGTGCGCCCGCTGGGTCCGCGGAACGTCCGGCACCGGGATCCGGTTTGGATCCAAATGCCAAGTGTGCGGCAGCGTCACGTCGGGGTAGGGGAGGGGCTGCCTGTACTCCCAGTGCCACCGCGCTTGGTGCACCGGGATGTGCAGGCGCCGGCGTCCAGGACGTAAACGCGCCGGCGGTGGAGGGGGAGGGAGAGGGGGAGCACGAGATGACGAGGCGCCGGGGGTGCCCTTCCCCTTGCCATTGCTTTTGCCGAAGAGGCCCATGGCGCGCTCTAGGATTTGCGGTCGCCGGCGAGGAAGCAAATGAAGTGGTGGGGGGCTAGATGTGGACGGGAGAAGTGGATGAGGCCGACCCCGCCGCACACGTGGTTAAAAAAGAACGCGCGCACTGACTGACGTGTGGGCCCGCTGTCGGTGGTCGTCATAAATAAGACGATCGGTGGCGGTTGGATAGCCGCCAGGTGGGGACGCGGCGGACGGCGAGGAAACGCGCGGCGCGTCCGCTTCGCGTCCGCACCGACGCATTCCAGGCGCAATTTTGGGCCGGAAATGGGTCGGCGCGGACGCCGGGCGGACACGATTTGAGTTTGGGTCGGCGCGTTGGGCCGCCAATTTTGTCCGCGCCGACCCAAACGGACGCGGGCGGACGAAATGGGTCGCCCCATTAGAGTTGCTCTAACAACATAACAGAGAGCAAAGGCACCTTACTCGGGCCTACTGTTTATTTTATGGGAGGAGGTTGCATGGGACTGCTCAATCACTTACTTATGAACTACGGCATGCGTGTGCTCTAGAGCCAAACAAATCGACATGGCGATCCACCACCAAACGGTCGGTTGAACCGTGCTGATCCAATGATCCATGGCCACTATGCATAAGAGTTTCATCTGAGCTTTCCTTTTGATAAATAACACAGTACAGAGCTCTCTCGTTGTCTGGACACTTTCTTAATTAATGCTGGGGCATCGGAGCCAGGTGGTATACAAGTTTTCGATGGTTCGTGCGTGCTTCGCGCCAGCTTGCATTGCCGTTTCAAGAAAAGAACGGCGAGCTCAAGCTAGCATCGTCCGCTGTTGTGCCGCGACGTGTGCGTTTAAGTTCCCGTTTTCCGGGCCTGGGCCGTAGCTATCGACCGACCCCTAGCAGTCCCGGCCTCACGCAAGCGAGGGCAGCAACGTGACTTGCAAGTTTCATGCGGTGCATGGGGTCCGGAAAAAGATACACATTTCGCTCATGTCGTCGGTACGAGTTGTATATGCATATATACATGTATAAAGTACAGAGAAACTGCAAGTACGAAAGGTGCGTCTTCAGGGCAGGCTTTACATGAATGAGGACGTACAAAAAGTGTAAGTACCAGAGGGTATGCCAAAAGTGCCAACACAATCGCCATGCTTGATCGTACGGGATGTCCGAAGCACATCCAGCGTGGGCTTCACCACAAAGAAAGGAAAATTTAAACAGGTTTTATTAAAAATATAAAAATCCAAACTGACCATTCTGAACAACTTGACCAGGAAGAAAGACACAAGTAGAGAGAAATTTACTGCCTTCTTGGAAATGATAGAGAAGGAAATTACTGGCCCTCGTGCTTCTGCTAGCTGTCGCTGAATCTTTCTCGATCCATTTGGCGCTCCCGTCGGTCCAATCTGAAACGGACGAAAAAGTACACGTTGTACCACAAGATCATCCTACGTACCACATCGACCCCATCTGGACCGTCCGTCTCTAATCAGACGCACGGCGTGCTCTGGTGAGAACGCCGGATACGAGCCGTTCCCACAGACGGCGCGCGCAGAAACCTCCGCCTTCCCCGCGCCGCGGTGTCAACGACCCGCCCGGGTCAAAGAAAAAGAGTCGGCCTCCCCCCGCACCCCATCCCGTCCGTCCATCCCCCGCAGCTGCCCCGCCACGTCACACCGGACCCAACCCCGCGCGCCGTTGATCCGCGCCACCCCACACGAGCGAGCCGCAACCAAGACGAGCTCCGGCCGGCGCCTCGCACCAGTGCACCCCCACCCCACCCCACCCCCACCCGCGTGGCGTGTATATATACCGCGATACCGCCAAAGCAGCAGGTAGAGCAGAGCGACGCGCACACGCGGAAGGCACGCACGGATGGCGAGGTCGGCGTGGAGGTCCCTCTTCGGCTGCTTCAGCTCGCACGCCGAGGCCGCGGCCGCCGCCGGCAAGGGCGAGAAGATGAGCAAGGCCTCCAAGAAGAAGAAGAGCAAGAAGAAGGTGGCGGCGGCGGGGAAGGCGCCTCGGCCGGGCCGGTCGCTGCACGGCCGGATGTCCTTCTCGGACCTCAGCATGGGCGGCGGCATGGTGTCGCCGGAGGACCTGTCGCTGTCTCTGGCGGGGTCGGACCTGCACGTCTTCACCATCGCCGAGCTGCGCGCCGTCACCAGGGACTTCTCCATGACCAACTTCATCGGCGAGGGCGGCTTCGGCCCCGTCTACAAGGGCTACGTCGACGAGAAGGTCAAGCCGGGGCTCCGCGCGCAGCCCGTCGCCGTCAAGCTGCTCGACCTCGAGGGCAACCAGGGCCACAACGAGTGGCTGGTACGTATGCAGTCGCCGCCTAGCTCTTCCTGCTTCATTACCAAATAAAATTACTGACAAGTGCAGAGCTAATTAATTACCACTTGTCCTATGCGCGCACTTAGTCAATTAATCTACTTGTAGGTCTTGGCCCGGCAATTAAACTACTTTACTTTAATTTGTGGTGATACGTACATCCGTCCATGGGTTTACCGGAAATGCTCCGTAGGATTACTCTACTTTAATTTGGCCATGAGTCCTGCTTGTTCAAAGTTAGTTGAGCTGCTCTGAATGATTATCAGAAGTTTGCGTCAGTTAGCAACCAATTTTTATACTGATATATACAAGCACTCGAGTTAAGTTGAAAGCTATTTTTGCATGCAGTTTTTTCCTTCTGAAATGGGTTTGTAAGTTTTTTTTGAGAAGTTTGCGTGAGTTTTCTGAAATGATGATGTATTTTTCTTAATTGAGCAAACCGTGAGATGGACTTAGAAGAAGAAACTGTCTCCTGATTGCAGTTGATTAATTAGTATATATGTTGTAGACTTGTAGCATACCTACCTCTATATGGTTTTTATATCTCAACTTGATTTCTGAATATTCCAAAGCACACACGAAGTCCTTTCTTACAAGAATGAGTTTCCTTGGTGTTGACATATTCTCTCCACAAGATGAACGTCGACAGATCTTTCGAGAAAGTTTTAGTTGTATGTGAATGCTTGGCAACACGCACGCCCAGGACAATTTCAATAAAACAGTGTTTGCTTGCTTGTCTCAAAGGGCTGCCATTGTTAATATACCCTTCTGCCTGATTAGTTTAAAGGATGGTAGTAGTGAATTAGCACGTTTACATGTGTGATTTCTTGACGATTTCTACTATTTCACATGGAGTACATCCGACTGACCGGCACAAAACTAACTGTGTGAATTTTTCCACGATGCAGACCGAAGTCATATTCCTGGGGCAGTTGAGGCATCCTCACCTGGTCAAACTGATCGGTTACTGCTACGAGGACGAGCACAGGCTCCTCGTGTACGAGTTCATGACCAGGGGCAGCCTAGAGAAGCTTCTCTTCAAAAGTAAGTAGATTTATAAAGACGTCAAGATGTTTACTTATTTTTTGCATTTCTACGATAACCTTAAAGTATATTGTTTTTACTTGACGTGGTCCAAAGGTAAAAAGATCATGTGCCATTAGGGTGCTTAATCATGTACTATATGTGCTAAGAGTTAAACACGGAGGTTGCTTGAACAGGGTAAGTAAACGGCAAAAAAGAAGAAAAAAGAGAGGCGCAAATAGCATAAAACTATCGTAATTGAGGTTATGGTTCCCAAAAACTACCCTTTTAGAAAGTTCTTGATACCTACCACAACTTTGGTTAAGTGCTTAATTATCTTGTGTGTGTGTGGTTAGAGTA
The DNA here is from genome assembly GCF_002162155.2 of Triticum dicoccoides. Classification (NCBI taxonomy): domain Eukaryota; kingdom Viridiplantae; phylum Streptophyta; class Magnoliopsida; order Poales; family Poaceae; genus Triticum; species Triticum dicoccoides. Next base: position 6,299,915 of record NC_041386.1, on the reverse strand, counting down.
TGTGTTAAAGAGTTAAACACGGAAAAAAGAAAAGAGGGAATAGTGTAAGTAGCTAGTGTGGCACGCAGTGTTAATCTAGCAGCCCACAAGAAAGGGATATTCCTTGAGACGTTGCCGTCGACGGTCTCCTTTCCCTCGCCGCATCATTCATCAACCCAAAAAGGAGAGAGATTCCAGAGTCACACATCGATCCAACTGGAACCGGAGGCTGCGGTTTTACCAACTCGGTCGATCAATCCAGTGGCTTTCCTTGCTCCACACCCTTCACCAGTTTCTAATTGATTTTAATTAATCCACCCCTCCCCTTTTCCCCCATGGATTCAAACCTCTTTTCTAAACCACCTGTCCATTTCCGGCGTTACATCATCTAATCTTTGGCATATGTACACGGTCATGGAGATCGTATATATCGGAGAGATTTGGGGTCATTTTCGGCTAACCACTTTGATATTTTATCTTCACACCGCATTCCTTTTTGCTCTTTTGGTGCCGCGTCCTGCCGCCCGTCTAATTCGTTGATGCTTAATCACAAGGTTCCCGCCAGAGATTAAAAAGGTGGTAGACGGATAGGACACCTGCACCAATTCTTGTCTCGTCTCTGCTACTAGCTGTTCCGCTTTAATCTTTATGCAAAGTTGTTTCGCTAAACCTGGGCCTCCCAACGCGTGGTTTTTGGATAAATACATGTACCCCCGCTAGTACTAACTCGCTCCTAAGTCAAAAGTTGCGAACTGTGCTGGCCACATAATGCGGGACTCATCGCGATCACCGTGGGAAAGAGGGACAAAATTATGGTAGATGCTTGGTGCTTTTATTCATTATTAGTGAGAGCAACAGGGTAGCACTCAGAATTGAGCGAACATGAACACGCGATACTTGCTCTTGGTTTATTGCATATATTTTTGTTACCATGCATGTGCACCCATTGCTTGGTTAATTATACATGGTTCTTCCAACTTTGGATGCAGAATACGCGGCGTCGTTGCAATGGTCAACACGGCTGAAGATCGCCCTCGGCGCCGCCAAAGGGTTGGCGTTCCTCCATGAGGCCGAGAACCCGGTCATCTACCGGGACTTCAAGACCTCCAACATCCTGCTAGACTCGGTACGTACGATCCTTCACCTACCCTACCCCTAAATCTACTTCTCCTCGCAAAGATATGTACGACTTGGTGGTGGGTTTAGTCTTTCGCGGCGAGTAAACTAATTAAACTGCTGAACTTGTCTGGCTGCCAAATGCCAACCACTGAACAACAAGGATTGACTTGCACACTGTGAACTGGACTGGGTCGGGTTTCCAGTTTCAACTATTGCTGCGCATCCGTCCCGTACTGAGACTGACTCGTAGTGCTGACTGTATGCGTATAGAGAGTGATGTGACTGATCAGATTGTCGATTAGCGTAGTTGTTGGATTAGTTTGGTTCAGTCTTACCCACTGAGCGAGCGACTGACTCTTGGCACAAATGAGACACACTAGCGGCGTGTCATTTGTGCAAGCATACCTCTAGTCCATCTACTATTTAGTTTGGTTCAGTGATATAACAATGTAATTGCCATGCAGGAGCAGTTGAGTAACATTCTTATAACCTTTTTTTTTGTTTTGAAAGTTAACCTTTTAAATTTGAAACCATGATTAGGATTACAAAGCGAAGCTATCGGATTTCGGGCTAGCCAAAGATGGACCAGAGGAAGACGAGACGCACGTCTCCACCCGGGTCATGGGCACGCAGGGCTACGCCGCACCGGAGTACATCATGACAGGTAAAACATTTACCAACCCACAGATATTTACAGATAACCCGCAAATGTTTATCGTGGTCAAATCCGGAGTTCGTTAACATACATGCATTTTATCTCATTCAAATTTTATTTAAGACTCTGTTTTATCACATTCGTTTCATTTAATGAAAGATCCGTGCATTTTATCTCATTCAAATTTGAAACTGATCTCCAGGGCATCTGACGGCCAAGAGCGACGTGTACGGTTTCGGCGTGGTGCTGCTGGAGCTGCTCACCGGGCGCAAGTCGGTGGACAAGAGCCGGCCGCCGCGGGAGCAGAACCTGGTGGACTGGGCGCGCCCCTACCTCAACGACTCCCGGCGCCTGGACCGCGTCATGGACCCCAACCTCGCGGGGCAGTATGCCGGCGGGGCCGCACAGAAGGCCGCGGCCCTGGCGTACAAGTGCGTCAGCCTCAACCCCAAGTCCCGCCCGCACATGTCCGCCGTCGTCAGCGCGCTCGAGCCGCTCCTCGCGCTCGAGGAGGATAGCCTCGCCGGGCCCTTCGTGTACGTTGCGCCGGCTGAGAACGGGAACAGCGGCGGCGGCAGGGAGGGGCGCCACAGGAGGCGAGCGGGCCGGAGGAAGTCCGGAGACGCGGCCGAGTCGGTGGCCGTTGTTGTTGAGCGCGAGTGATGGTCTTGAGTAAGCGTGTTTCCGAACTTGGACGGGTCGAACTCGAACAGTGGGGAGGAGCGCGGGCGCATTCAGATTCGGATATTTGTGGAACAACAAGGCTGCCTATGATACGAGAAGAGGGGAGGCTTGACGGATTGGAGTCCGTAAATAGAGCAATGTCATGAAAGAAAAATGGACCATCTCTCTCATACTACTCCTCCTACTTTGCATTGGCATGCGCTTCAGTTTCTTAGTGTTTTAATTCAGTTCCTTCAGAGTTTGTGGATACATGTTTCCCCAGGACTAGTAGTAGGGCAGAAAAAAGTACACGGATTTGCACCGAGTATAAATTAGGCAAGGTAGTGTTTCTGTATATGTACGATCACGGTCTAGTTCTCAAATTCGCTGTCATATTGGTAGACATCGGACTGAACTTGTGGTCATGAAAGTAATCATAGGCATGCGAAGATCTTGTGTGTTTATTGTGGGTTTTCTTTTGAAAAAGATATTATGGTTATTACTATTATTGTAGATGTCCAAATCGGAGACGGGCTCGACTGCTTGGGTTTGATTTGGCTTCGGCAGCCTATGCCGGCTGCTTGGGTTTGGTTTTAGAAAAGGGGCTTACGAAAAGGAAGAACGAAAGAGAACAAGAAGCGAAGGAACTGTTTCCGTAGAGAAAAAAAGCGAAGACTCAATCTCGCTCCGTCTCGTCACACTTAAAACTCAGGTTCAGACGGGCACGAATCCGCCGAGAACGATGAGCAGATCCGACTGCATAATCGCCCGCCTCATCTTCCACCGCATGTGTTGTTATCCCTTACGCTAGGGATTGTTTTTGGATTTTTGGCACTAGTGATTGATCTAGACATTGTGCTTTTATCGTACAAAGCTGATTACGTGTCAACTAATTTTGCTCGTTCGGTCGCTATCTTTAATTCACCTATTTATCAAGATTTATCTATCACAAACTTATATGAAAAATTGCTCAAATATTCAAAAGACATGTCCATCCAAAGAGACCATTTCTCTTAGAAACTTATCTCATTCAAGCATTGTACATCCTTCAATAAAAGCTTAGACCCCATCTGAATTTCAACAAAATTCAACACAATTTATTAACCTCAAACGGTGATAATAAAAGATGGGGCTAATTGGTGATAGATAATCAGAGGCGGAGCTAATTGAATTGGTCGACATCATCAAGAGATCTGTACTTGTCTCCTCTCACGAAAAGAAAAAGCTCAACCAGTATACCGGCACACGAGAGTAGATGCCACTGCATTTTTAGAGAATGCGTCTTCCAAAACGCAAACTTTGCAGTGTCTGCAAGTCTAGATTTTATGTGCATGGATGTCCCAAGGGACCAAATCTGACTCATACTTGAAAACTTCTTGTATGTATTTGTATTTGGGAACAAGATGTCGACCGACGCGTACAAGAGCTGCACTACTCGGATACTAGTATACTACTGTACAAGATCGTGTGTCCTCGTTAAATTGCACCCACGCAGTGCCTTACCAGGTGCTAGCGCTAGTACGTCCCTTCTGGAAAAAGAGTGCTGTACGTACGAGGACAAGCAAGTAGGTCGATCCCGAATTCCCGATCGATCGATGGTTGATATCGAGAACCCGCCTGCTCCCAGTCGCAGCACTAGTCCCGCCGGAGACGCCGACGACGCGGCCATGGCGGAGCCCAGCCGTCACGGCTTCTGGTCGTGGATAGAAAGGTTCTTCGTCATCCGGCGCCTCCCCGACCAGCATCCTGACGCCCGAGACGAGGTAGCGGAAGTGGAACCTAATCAGTGTAGCAGATGCATCTTCGTACATTGCGGGATTCTCGTTGTGCTCGTCATCGCCGTCGTCTCCGTACTCCTCCTGGTGCTGATCCGCCGGCCGTCGCATTCCACCGCCGGATCGGTGGTGTACGTCGCCACGCGCGTCCTTGGGTTCTCGGGTCTGGTCGTCGGTGCTTGCTGGGGCACCTTTTTTCTTTATCTTGGAGGTGCGTCGGTTGAGGGGGATAAAGAGGCAGAGCGGACCATAGACCGGTTAATGTAAATTTGGACCCTCGCCGGTCGGTGTTGTCGGCGGTCTGCCCTGCCTCTGATGACCTTTGGGCCGTGCATGTGTTGAGGACTCCGGTCTTTCGCCGGCGGAAGTGACCCGACTCCAGTTTCTGTTTGGTTCAACTTCTCGGTTAGGGTTGTGTGGTGGGGCCGGGGTGTCTAATCTTGCGTCGTCGGGATATGGTGGTGTGTCTCGGTCGGATCTCGTAGAATTTGGTCAGTGCTGGTTTTTAATGGATCTGTTTGGATCCAGTCTACAGGTTTGATCCTTTCGATCTATGCTTCTGATTATCGATAACAATTCTCTCAACATTCTACTACAACAAGGTTTGCTCGGCTCCGACGAATGAGGAGCGTTGACAGTGAGCGCCTTCGGCTCACTCCAGTGCTTGTAATCATGATTGTAATTTTTATTACTTATGGTGTTCTCTATACTATGTTGACAAATAATGAGTAGATTGAAAGTTTCTAAAAAATGTAAATTTGGATTGTGTTTCATGTCGATTTTGTGATAACATGTTCATTAATTATATGGTCATTATTTTTTAGATAGCTAACCATCCATGCCGAGTGGTCGTTAATAGGTAGCCTCATGGACCAACAAAGCATGTCGCATGATGCAGTCTGCCTTCACACCGTTGTAGATAGCAACACTCTGTAACGCTCCGGACACATTCGCCGGTGGTCGTTACTCCTGGCGGGATCTAGACTGGCCCCACAGATCAATACTAGTCTTTTCTGCGCACTTTGTCCTCATTCGTGCGCACCCGGGAGCAACTTCCCGGTCGGTCACCCATCCTGACACTACTCCAAGCTGAGCACGCTTAACTTTGGAGTTCTATCAGAATGGGCTCCCGGAAAAAAAGGAATTCCTTATTGATATGAGTAGTCTATCATCCCTAATAAGCCAGGCCATTACAAACACCCCCACTCAGAGGAACCGACGTCCTCGTCGGGCCACAGGAACGTTCCCTCTTGGCACATACGTCTGTGCATCCAGTCCGGTACATGTGCCATGCCGGGTGCCACGACGGGTCACAAACGTCATGAACAACATGACCGCGCACCTGTCTGGAACCATCCATGTAACCGCGAGGGTCGGCTCTGATACCAACTTGTAACGCCCTCGATGCGGCTATATCTCCCACGTGTCGAAGCACGACTTAGAGGCATAACCGCATTGAAAGCAATGTCGCAAGTGAGGTAATCTTCACACAACCCATGTAATATAATAAGGGAAAGAGATGCATAGTTAGCTTACAATCGCCACTTCACACAATACATGAATAAAGCATTACATCATCCAAATACAATCAAGGTCCGACTACGGAACCAAAATAAAAAAAGAACCCCAAATGCGGCAAAGGTACCCGATCGACCCCAACTGGGCTCCACTACTGATCAACTAGAACGAAACAACACAAAGGACAAGATCTTCATCGAGCTCCTCCTGAGCTTGGTTGCATCACCTGGCATGGCATCATCGGCACCTGCAAACTGGTTTTGGAAGTATCTGTGAGCCACGGGGACTCAGCAATCTTGCACCCTCGCAATCAAGACTATTTAAGCTTATGGGTAAGGTAAAGGTAAGAGGTGGAGCTGCAGCAAGCGACTAGCATATATGGTGGCTAACATACGCAAATGAGAGCGAGAAGAGAAGGCAAAGCATGGTCGATAAAAGTATGATCAAGAAGTGATCCTAAAACAACCTACGTCGAGCATAACTCCAACACCGTGTTCACTTCCCGGACTCCGCCGGAAAGAGACCATCACGGTAACACACGCTGTTGATTCATTTTAATTAAGTTAAGGTTCAATTTATCTACAACCGGACATTAACAAATTCCCATCTGCCCATAACCGCGGGCACGGCTTTCGAAAGTTCAAATCCCTGCAGGGGTGTCCCAACTTAGCCCATCACAAGCTCTCACGGTCAACGAAGGAATAGACTTCCTCCCGAGACATTCCGATCAGACTCGGTATCCCGGTACAACAAGACATTTCGACAGGGTAAAACTAAACCAGCAACACCGCCCGAATGTGCCGAAAAATCCCGATAGGAGCTGCACATATCTCTTTCTCAGGGCACACTCAGATTGTCCTAGGTACGGGTAGGCCAGCCCAGAGTTGCCCCTGGTGGTCACCGGCAGCTGACCGGTTGGACCAACACTCAGAGGAGCACTGGCCGGGGGAGGGTAAAATAATGATGACCCTTGAGTCCGCGAAACCCAAAGGAAAAAAAGGCTAGGTGGCGAATGGTAAAATCAATGTTGGGCATTGCTGGAAGAGCTTTACTTAAGGCGAACTGTCAAGGGGTTCCCATAATAGCCCAACCGCGTAAGGAACGCAAAATCCGGGAACATAAAACCGATATGACGGAAACTAGGGCGGCAAGAGTGGAACAAAACACCAGGCATAAGGCCGAGCCTTCCACCCTTTACCAAGTATATAGATGCATTAATTAAATAAGATATATAATGATATCCCAACAAGTAAATATGTTCCAACAAGGAACAACATCTCCATGTTCCAACAAGGAACAAACTTCAATCTTCACCTGCAACTAACAACGCTATAAGAGGGGCTGAGCAAAGCGGTAACATAGCCAATCAACGGTTTGCTAGGACAAGGTGGGTTAGAGGCTTGGTTCAACAATATGGGAGGCATGATAAGCAAGTGGTAGGTATCGCAGCATAGGCATAGCAAAGAGCAAGCAACTAGCAAGCAAAGATAGAAGTGATTTCGAGGGTATGGTCATCTTGCCTGAAATCCCGCAAGGAAGAAGAACGAGTCCATGAAGAAGACAAACGGACGCAGTCGAACGAATCCTCACAACACGACGTTACCGGAAACAACCCGAAGAAGCAACAACGGAAAGAAGCAAACAACATAGTAAACAACCACCACATAATCATGACATGATGCACAATCAAGTATGATGCATGTCCGGTTTAAATATGCATGACATGGCAAAGTGCACAAACAAAACTACAAATTAAGTGGAGATCAATATGCAACGAGTTGCATATTGACGAAACACCACATGACTTATTTAGTTCTCTCTCGGTTATGTACCCAACAATATTAAATATTGTTAAGCATGTCAAGAGGTGAAACATAAAGGGATTATCTATCTAAATAATTTAAATGGGGCCGGCTATAGCAAATGACAAATCCGGTAAATCCCCATATGCATATAGCAAATTAATACAAACAACAATTTTAAATATTCTTGATGTTGTTAACATGATGCGGATGACATGTTCAAGTTTTATGCAATAATTATGAATAATTTGACAAGAGCATTATATGGAGCATATGTCATCGTGGCGGAAAGAAAGGATGCCACGGCGACGATAACAGAAACGGTACCACGACAATGTTTCGGTTTTGGTAACTCGATTGAGATACCGATGCAAAGGAGAAGTGTGCGGAACGTGACAAGCAGGGATGGTGGGGTGATCTCGGATACCGAGTTCCCACATGTGGGTGGCAAGGAAAAAGAGGGGCGGCGTGCATCGACAATTCGAGCACGGAGCAAGCACGAGCATCTCATACATCACATGCAAGCGTTCTCGGACGGTCGTCTCGGGGTTATACCTTCGAAGTGTGCAAAAGGGACGGTTCTCATTCGGTGCAAAGTAGAGGAAGTAGACGTTCTCGGGACGTTCGTAGTGGAAGTAGTCGTTCTCTCATGCTCTAGGGTCGACGGTAGAGGTACTCGCGATCTCGGCGACGGTAGTGGTACATGTTCGTCTTTTGGAGAGGTACATGGCGTTCTTCGGTCATAGGTACTTGACGTTTTGCTACCCGGGTCTTCGGCGACGGTCGTTGTACACATGACGTTGGGGTACTTGTCGGTCCGGTCTTGACGGAGTAGATGTACACGTTGTCGGGGCTTGTCGCATCACCCGGTGTAGTCGTACACGTACGGAGCGGAACTTGGCGGTAGTGGTACTTGGCGCAAATCCACGGAGACGTTCTTGGCAGGCAACGAGCAACAACGCGGTGTACAGATGTAGCAGTGGTCTTGCCGGTGTTGTGGCCGGAGCGGGGTGGACCTGACAAGGTCCAAGTGTTAAACGTGTACGTCAAGTTGTATAGTTAGGATTAGATTGAGTTTGTTGTGCGGGTCATTCTTATCTAATCCCAGCACACGTTGTAATCCTAACTACTTGTATCTATCATGTACCATGTACGTGAATATAAATAGAGAAGAGGCCGGAGGTAATCACCACGGCAAAACAATCTGCTTAACTCGGTATACAGAGCCAAAGATCCAATCTCCCTTCTTCCACCATGACGGGCACCACCCCTGCTTCCCCCTCCGGCACCGCTGGCGCCCTCACCACCCTCAACGCCGGCACCCTGTCTGTCGTCTCCTCCACTTCCGCTCCGATCTCAGTCACCTCGCTCGGTAGCCTGAACTTCCTGCTATGGAAGACCCAAGCCGTCCCCGCCCTTGCTGCAAACGGCCTATCCGGCTATGTTGCCGGCACCAACGCAGCCCCGCCGCACACCATCAAGGAAGGAACTGGTGATGCAGCCGTCGATGTGGCCAATCCAGAGTTTCTTCGCTGGTACCAGCAGGACCAACTTGTCATGATCGCCCTCCTCGGGTCCATGACCGAGGACATCCTCGGCCAGATGACCCAGCTGACGACCTCCGCCGCCGTTTGGACTGCACTGCACGACATGTTCGCTTCGCAGAATCGCGCCCGCATCATGCAGCTCAGGTATCAGCTTCCCAACCTGAAGAAGAAGGACCTCTCTGCCTCCGAATACTACCGCAAGATGAAGGGGTTCGCTGATGCAATGGCTTCCATCGGCAAGCCCCTCACTGACGATGAAGTGCTCGGCTACATGCTCGTCGGGCTGGGCTCCGAGTTCGAGCCCCTCATCGCGTCGACCACGGCGCGGGATGATCCAGTAAGTCTCAACAGTTTCTATGCGTACCTCCTTAGCGTTGAACTTCACCTAGAGCAGCAGAACTCGTTAGGTGAAATCCATCCTTCCGCCAACGCTGTTGCTCGTGGCAATGACCGCGGCGGCAATGATGCACGCGGTGGACATGGCGGACAAGGCGGCGGACATGGCGGACAAGGTGGCGGACAGGGGTGTGGCCGCGGCAACGGCCGCTCCAACTTGAAGTGTCAGGTGTGCAGCAAGTTTGGCCATGACACCCTTTACTGCCATAATCGCTTCAACCATGCCTTCCAGCCGGAGGACAACAGGGAGCGTTCCGGCAACTCGGCCAACACTGGCTCATACTCTGTCGATCCTCACTGGTATGCGGACACCGGTGCGACGGACCATCTGACGAGCGACCTCGATCGTCTCTCGTTCCAGGAGCGTTACGGCAGCAAGGACCAGGTTCACGTCGCCAACGGTGCAGGTCTGCATATTTCTCATGTTGGTCATTCAACTATTGTTGGCTCATCTAGACCTCTATACTTACGTAATGTTTTGCACGTCCCACATGTTAGCAAACACCTTCTTTCTGTAAACAAGCTTGTTTCTGATAATGATGCCTTTGCCGAATTCCATCCTAAATTTTTTTATTTGAAGGACCGAGCAACGAAGAGGGTTCTTCTGCAAGGTAGATGCCGTGGAGGTCTCTACCCGGTGCCAAGCCTCAAGTCCACTTCCTTTGTGTCCAGTCATCGTGCTCTCTCTGGTGTCAAGCTCTCCATCGAACATTGGCATCGAAGATTAGGTCATCCGTCCAAAGACGTCGTTGAGTCTGTTCTTAGATCAAATAAATTTGCTTGTGCACCTTCCGAGTCTAGTGTTTGTGACGCATGTCAACGTGCGAAAGTTCATCAATTACCTTTTCGAGATTCAACTCATGTAACTCATACTCCTCTTGAACTTATTCATTCCGATGTATGGGGTCCTGCCATTACCTCTGTCGGCGGGTTTAAGTATTATGTGAGTTTTTTAGATGATTCCAGCCGGTTCACCTGGATTTTTTTGCTCAAATGCAAATCTGATGTAGAACAAGCATTCTACAATTTCCAGAAACATGTCGAGCGTATGCTCAACACCAAAATTTGAGTTGTTCAATCCGACTGGGGTGGTGAATACCACCGCTTATCTCGGTATTTTCAGCGTGAGGGTATACACCATCGTGTCCTTTGCCCACACACGTCCCAACAAAATGGGATTGCCGAACGCAAGCATCGGCACATTGTCGAGACGGGCATTGCCTTGCTCGCCCACTCCTCACTTCCTGTGCGCTTTTGGGACGAAGCATTTCTCACCGCGTGTTACCTTATTAATGCATGCCTACTCGAGTTCTCCAAAATGCTACACCCATCAGCTGTCTTTTAAATGAGCGCCCAGACTATACTTTTCTTCGCGCATTTGGATGTGCCTGTTGGCCTAATTTGCGCCCTTATAACAATAGAAAACTTGAGTTCCGATCTAGGCAGTGTGTTTTCCTTGGCTATAGCTCAATGCACAAAGGCTATAAATGTTTGGATCGGTCGAGTGGGCGCATCTACATCTCACGTGACGTTGTGTTCGATGAGAACGTATATCCTTTTGCTACATCCAGTTCGGCTCCACTTTTACCTACGCCATCATCTTCACTGTTTCCTGTTTCTGAGCCTGCTGTTGTTGATGATCGCATGAGAAAATATGATCTTTCCCTGTTGGCTAACCCTGCCTTGAGCAGCTATGAGACCTGTGCAGATCGGACGCCACCCAGCAGCTCCTCAACACCGACGTCGCCATGCACGTCCGCGCCTCGCCATGCAGATGAGCCTCCCTTGCCTGGCCCCGGTAGCCCGGCATCTTCGTCACCTGCATCCCCTTGCGCGTCCACGCCTGGGCAGGGCTCCCGCGACGGTCCGCTCGCCTCCTCTGTGAGGGACCCCTCTGCACGCTCGCCTGGAGCGAGCTCTCCTGCATGCTCGTCTTCGCCGAGTCCCCACGCGAGCTTGCCTACCCGTCCGCTGGACTTGGACGCTCCGGCAGCGACGCCGTCTCCAGCCACATCGTCTCCGGTTGCAGCTGTTCCTGATGCTACGACACATCCGATGAAGACCCGGCTCCATGACAACATTGTCAAGACACTGGTCCCGTCCGACGGCACCGTGAGATATGATCCTCGGCGTCGCGCCTTTCATGCTGAGCCGCGCACATATCATGATGCCCTCGCCGACTCTCATTGGCGTCAGGCAATGGATGCTGAGTTCGATGCTCTCCAGCAGAATCACACCTGGACTCTCGTTCCTCGGCCGCCAGGGCAGAACATCATCAGTTGTAAGTGGGTTTTTAAGGTCAAGCACAAGTTGGATGGCTCGCTGGATAAATTCAAGGCTCGGCTCGTCACTCATGGATTCACACAGCAGCATGGTATTGACTATTCTGAGACTTTCTCCCCTGTTGTTAAGCCTGCTACGGTTCGTCTTGTGCTCTCCCTTGCCATCTCCAGAGGCTGGCATCTTCGTCAGGTTGACATAAGCAATGCATTCCTTCACGGGATTCTCAAAGAGGACGCCTACATGCAACAACCTCCTGGTTTTCAGGATCCGTCTCGGCCACACCATGTCTGCAAGCTCCACAAGTCCATCTATGGTTTAAAGCAATCCCCGCGAGCATGGTATGCTCGTCTCAGTGATCGACTGCAACAACTCGGCTTTGTTCCCTCTGCCGCTGATACTTCCCTCTTCATTTTTATGCATGATGGTGTGACTATTTATATGCTGGTATACGTGGATGACATTGTCATTGTCAGCTCGCCCTCCCAGGCTATGGATTCTCTTCTTCGCCAGCTCTCTGCCACTTTTCCTGTTAAGGATCTCGGTACTCTGAATTATTTTCTTGGAGTTGAAGTGGTTCGCAATCCAGGGGGAATAAATCTCACACAGCAGAAGTATGCTCTAGATTTGCTACAGTGCATAAATATGGCGAATTGCAAACCAGTTTCTACTCCTATGTGCACACATCAGAAGCTGTCTCGTGAGTTGGGTCATAGTCTGAATGAGGAAGAGGCGTTCAGGTACCGCAGTACAGTTGGCGCACTTCAATACTTAACTCTGACTCAACCAGATCTTTCCTTTGCGGTGAACAAGGTCTGTCAGTACCTGTCGCGGCCCACAGATGTGCACTGGGAAGCTGTAAAGTGGATTCTGCGTTTTGTAAAGGGAACAGTCACCACCGGCCTGACCATTCGACGCTCCTCATCAACGCTCATTAGCGTGTTTACTAACGCCGATTGGGCAGGGTGCAGCGACGACCGGCGATCAACCGGAGGTTTTGCGCTCTTCTTCGGGCCCAACCTTGTCTCATGGAGTGCAAGGAAACAGCCAACTGTTTCGCGTTCATCGACTGAAGCTGAGTACAAGGCCCTCGCAAATGGTACAGCTGAAGCTACCTGGATACAGTCCTTGTTGAAAGAACTGCATGTCTCGCAACCTTGAGCACCCGTCTTATGGTGTGACAACCTCGGTGCCACGTACCTGACTGCTAATCCGGTGTTCCATGCTCGTACTAAGCACATCGAGGTTGATTTTCACTTCGTAAGAGAGAAGTACGGTTCGTCGCCTCGGCTGATCAAGTAGCTGATGCATTCACCAAACCTCTCACCAAGACTATGCTCGAGCGCCTGCGCACCAATCTCAACCTCACTACCGGGTGAGATTGCGGGGGAATGTTAAACGTGTACGTCAAGTTGTATAGTTAGGATTAGATTGAGTTTGTTGTGCGGGTCATTCTTATCTAATCCCAGCACACGTTGTAATCCTAACTACTTGTATCTATCCTGTACCATGTACGTGAATATAAATAGAGAAGAGGCCGGAGGTAATCACCACGGCAAAACAATCTGCTTAACTCCAAGAGGAGTAGGGCTCTTGGTCTCTGGTCGGCCATGGCGCGGTGCAGGCAGGGTGCGGCTCAGGCTGCTGCTGCTCGCGTGCTCTAGCGCAGGCGGAGCCAGCAGCAAGGAGCCGAAGGGAGCAGGGGCACGCGGGGAGGGGGTTTTGCGGGCGAGCATCAAGGCACACGGTAGGGAGCCATGCCACGCGAGGAAGAGGAAACGGAGATCCGCGACGCTGACAGAGGAGCTCGAGGTCGAGGGGAAGGAGTCGAGGGGTGCAGGAGGATGGCCAAGGTGCACAGAGCGGCGACGGTCGCCGGAGCTTGAGGGCGCGGGGCCGCGACATTCGCGATGGCGGCGGCAGGCCTGGTCGAGGGAGAGATGGGGGTCGAGGACGAGGGGGACTTGGGGCGCCGGCGGCGGCCTCGGGAAGGAGGAGGGACTTGGCGCGGCGGAGGAGGAAGCAGGACGCCGGATCAGGGAGGCGTGCGCGATGGTGTGAGTGGGTGGCGGCGGAGAGCAGGGAAAAGAGACGAGGGAGAGGACGAGGGGAACGGGGAGAGAAGACGAGGTGGGAGGCGGTGCTGGATGAGGACGAGAGGGAGAGATGGGATCGAGAGGGAGAGACGATGGGCTCTCTCCCTGCGCTAGGGTTAGCTGGGGAGTGGGCCTTGGGAGGCCGGCCCAATGGAGAGGAAAACGGCCAGGGGCCTGCTGGGCTGCTCTCTCTCCTACTCTTTTCCTCATTTCCTTTTATTTGCCAAAATAGCAAATAGCAAAGGCACAAATAAGAGAAAGAAAAGGTTGGAGAAGGAATTTGGGCACTAGGATAATTTTTTCGGACTCGCAAAAATGAGCTTGGGCCAAGAAAATAGAAGTGAGCGTGTGCGTGAAGATTGGATTCGAACTCGTTTGAATTTAAATCCAAAAGAGTTTGAATAAGAAGTGGGCATTCGGTAGGTCCAAAAATATTGAGAATTTAGGAGGAGCCTCGAAAAATGGGAAAAGAATTATTGGCAAAGTTTGGAGGTGCAACTTGAAGCATAAGAGGCATGGAATTAAATTGCAAGTGTGTTATGGTGATTCCAAAGTTAATGGAATATTACTTATAGCTCCCTAATAATAGTGGGAGAATATATGTTATAAAGAGACATCACCATGCGAGTTCCCTCGATTTAAATGGATCAAAGATCCATGCCATTTATTTAGTTGAGTTGCAAAAGATTTATGAGAGGATGGCATGATGACATGATGCAATGCAACACGCAAGCAAATGACAAGGCAACGACGGCGAATAACTGGACGACAACTGGCACATCGGTCTCGGGGCGTTACACACTCATCTCTCCACCTCATGCCCATACCATATCTACTCTATCCTCCATACATCATCATGCTTCTCTTCCATAGAGTCGACCTACTCTTACTCCTTGATCACCTACACCATTCATCCTCCCCTAGATGAAAGAGATCGCGCACCTCACCGTCGGAGCTTGAAATGGAGGTACCTCGCACCGCCGAGCAGGGAAGAATGGTTTTAGTGTCGCTGCATGTAACATCGAAGGGGCTCCAATAAGCTAGACTCGCCGTTAGCACGCTCGCATCAGCAAAGATGGCGCCTTAGATATTGGCAGTGAGGGATTAGTCGACCGATTTTTTTTACGTTATTTAAGTGGGTATGACCTGCTGCAAGAACATATGCTGCTTGGTGTACATGCATGAGCGAGATATTGCAGTGTTCTGGAGGTCTACTTGATGGGGTTGTATTGTTGCAATGTGTTCTGTTCATTGTTGCATGTGTTATTCTTGTTTGATGTGTTTTCTCATGTCGCATGTGTTGCAACCCATTTCATCTTTTTTTGCAACAAAATAGGATTTATTATGTGCCTAATAAGTTTTGTTGTGTGGGCATGTTTGAAGTCTTGCAACATCTTAGAATGATTTTTGGAGATCTCAAGAGATTTTTTGCGCACGTACTTTTAGAGTCTGATGTTGCCATGGAGTAGGCAGAAGATGGAAGTTTCACTATGCAGATGCATGTCATTGGCCCTCAATGAATTTAATTAAGCAAACACATAAACATGATCACAACCAACAAAGAAGCAATCTGTCCACCAATGTCAAATAAAAAAACTTTTAGAAAAACAGTTGCATCTTAGTATGATTTCGAGTAATAGGTAGTGAAATAAAAGATGCAAGATGAGACATCACCTTCAGGTTGTTAGTGTAGAGGTAACATCAATAGAGGAAGTCAATTGATGGTACATGAACAATGGACCTGGAGTGAAGAGATCAAGGGAAAAGTGGGACATGGAACTATTCCTATGCCTGCCATGCTCATAGCAACATTGAATGGACAAAATATAAATGCACAAAACTTAGGAAATACTAGAAGTGAAAGCCACAATTTTCCATGGCCGATCCATCATACCAAGAAAGAAAATGAAGGTTCGGTTGGTGGAGAGCTTAGAAACATATTCATCAAAGAGTCATGTACTCTACGCATTACATAATCCTGGCATGTGATACCAGCACAATAAGATCATGTATTAAACCGTGATATCAGCACAATCAAGGTAGCAAGTTTAGGTTTGCTATAGGCCAACATCATGCCAACATCCATATACCGTTATAGGGTTTAGCACATGACATACTGACATATATAGTGACATCTACTCAATTTAGCTTGATAGTTGTGAGGGGTAGTAAACAATGCAAAAGGATATGTAAATACTATTATCTCTTCCTCTCTAATTCTCAACTCATCATGGTGCAAGGCTTACTTAATGTAGCACTCACACCAGAACTTTGTATCTTTATGTTCTATTTGATAGAACAAGATTTCCAAGTCGGCCTCAAATTTTGCGCTTCATGAAACTTGAATTAAAAACGAACTTATATTAGTTAACTTTGGAACATAAGTGAGGTATAAAAACAATAGATTTCATGGACGGCCCCATTGAATTTTATAACCCGTCTTTTAGCTAGATAACTTGAACTCATGTACTTCACGACAGTAAATATCCGACATATTAGTGGATTCTTGTTGCGGTGTCTGTTAGTTGAACATCGAGTACTTAACAAAGTAAATATCAGGCATATTGATGAATTCTTGTTGTGGTGTGTCTATTTTTAGTGTTAATGTCATCTATCTCTCGTTATCTCTTGGTACATGCATCCATGATGATAATACACATTTGATATAATTCCATGCCATCTTTATTTCAATGGTTATGATTATGTTCATCAGCATGGTCTTGAAACTTCTATGGTAATAAACGTGTGATCAACAAGCCAAAGCCATGAGTTAGTGGGGAGTGACCGAACGAGTGCCACCATTAAGTTGAACTGTGGAGCTCAACACTTCCTTTTCGGACATCCCGTGGAACTCCACACTTATCTAGCAGCATGTACATGTAGTGGCACAAGTGTATTTTGTTTTCTGGATTTGTTCCTCTACTCTGAAAATACTCACAAACGACACTGTTTGGGCAGAGCCCGTCCGAGATGCCACTTTGGTAGAGAATTCATTTTGGCTGACACGGTTCTCCTTGAGGGTTTCGTGTTCCATTTTTGGGCCGCAATGATGATGTGTTTTTTGAAGGACAGGCCTGGCGCAGTCATGAAGTACTCCCCACTTGTACCACGCATTGTTAGAAAATTGTGCTGCTATTGTTTAATGTAAATATATGCAATACATTTGAGGGATTGCTTGTTTGTTCCTTTCACCTTTTTATTGCATTGCGCCATGTTTGCTTGAGAATAGTAATTTTGCGGGTTGCACTTGCTCATCATGAAACTCACCTTTTTATTAGCTACTCACTCCTCTCCGGTTTTATAGGTCATGTGTGTGTCTCTAAGCCGCTAATTTTAGTAATGTAATATGAATTATATATCACAAAAATTATACCAGTAGAAAATAGAACATTTGAAGTTTCTTATGGTAGTATAATTTATATAATAAATAACTCATATTATGTTGATCAAATTGTTGACCTAGGGATACGTGTGGGCTTAATGAACTGAAAAGGAGGTAGTAGCTTAGTCTTTTTTTTCTGCAGGTGTGGCTTAATCTTTTTTTTGTTCCTAGTAGCATGCAAGAAAAAAAATCCATAGGCATTAGCACCCAACACATATTTTTCAAAAAGAAGCCCACCCAGATAAGATCACGAAAATTCACCCCCGGACAGGAGTCGAACGAACTATTATAGTCTCTTTTCTTTGTGGGAACTAACTATTACAATTTTTTTTCTTTGTGGGAACTAACTATTACAGTCTTAGGATTTATTCTTTGAAAAACTGAGCGGGCTATTTTTTTGCATAGACCATCATTTTAGTTTGTGGGTCACTATGACCAATTCGAATAAAGAGGAGCACGACTCTTCAAATTTTGCAATTTAAAAGATAAAATAGATCCAAAAAAATTTAGTGACTAGTAAGTACTCCCTCCGTCCCATAATATAAGAACGTTTTTTTACACTTTTTTCACTAAGTGTCAAAAACGTTCTTATAATATGGAAGGGAGGCAGTATATTATATTGATATGACGAAATTGAATACACAAAAGAGTGGAGTAGTATACATATCAGCGAAACAAGAAAGTGACCCAATATTGAAATCCCTTAATAAAGGAGTAAAGGACCCAATAAGAGTTGGTATATATACTTCTCAATCAGCCAGCGCAGTACATGAAAAGAAGTCAGGTCCTTCTCAAACATTAAGATGGATCATTGGTTCCGTTTCAAACACTCAGGCTGCACGGCCGTTGAAACCAACCAGCACGAGCTTTGCTCCTGTACCAAATTTACTAGTATATATACTCAAAACTCACAAGTTCTTTTTTTGTTTTTCAGTGTGTGAGTACACACACAAGTACTAAACTATATGTGCGTAGTAGAATGCAAAAAAATACACTATTGTATGCTCATTATGTGAATATTCCAAAAAGTGCAATTTGAGTGCAGAGTTGTGTGCAACTTTTAAGTTTTTTTTGGTCCTTTAAAGATTTTGGATCCTTTAAAGTGCAATTTTATATTTCATACGACGCAATTGAATATACAAAGGAAGTATATATCAGCCAAACACGAAAGTGCATATGGGATGCTTTATTATCAGCCAGCAGTACATAAAAAGAAGTCAGGTTGATCATTGGTTCATCCTCAAACACTGAGATGAACTGCTGGCTGCGATGCTAGATGCCATGCTTGGTACCTCCTAGGTCTAGGTGGACGGAAATAATAATAATAAAAGGTCTAGGTGGACGCATGCATGGCAGTTGAAACGAGCGGACGAGAGAGCACAACAAACGGAGGCGTTTGAACCCAACCAACCGACACGTGCTTTGCTCCTGTACCACGCTGCTCGCGACCTAGCTACCTCCTGCACCAAGGCGGTAATATAACATCCACGCAAGGTACTCAAGGGTGAAAGGTAGATTCTCATCCGACCAAAGTTTCGCCGATCGACCAACATGGGTGCCAACAGCAACGAACTCCGCGTCCTGGACGCTGCCGTGGTCAGGCCGTCCGACCTCGACCTCCCGCCGCGCTCCATTCCGCTCACCTTCTTCGACGTCAAGTGGCTCCGCCCGCCGCCCGTCCAGCGCCTCTTCCTCTACCGCCTCCACGGCAGCCACAACGCCCAGCAGCTCATCTCCGACGTCAAGGCCTCCCTCTCCAAGGCCCTCACCCTCTTCTACCCGCTCGCCGGCCACGTCCGCCTCGCCCCCAACAGCAATAACCGCTACGAGCTCTTCTACCAGCCCGGCGACGGCGTCCCCTTCACCACCGCCGAGTACGACGCCGACGTCAACGACCTTGCCCGTCCCTCCGACGGCGAGCCCGTGCAGGTCGCCAGGCTCGCGCCCCTCGTGCCGCCGCTGCCGAAGGGCCGCGCGGTGCTCGCCGTGCAGGCCACGGTGCTGCTCGGGGGGAGGGGCGTCGCTCTGGGTGTCACCGTGCACCACTCCGCCGGCGACGGCGCCAGCTCCACCCACTTCCTGCACACTTGGGCCGCCGTCTGCAACGGCGCTGTTGAAATGCCGCCGCCGCCCGTCATCGACCGCACGCTCGTCGCTGATCCCAGGGGACTCTACGACATCTACTCCAAAGGAATGCCGAGCGACGGCAGTGAGATCGAGTTCGTGACCAGCAGCGTGTCCTCTGTTCCCGACGGCCAGCTCGTCGCCACATTCACGCTGACTCAAGAGCTCCTAACTGCCATCAAGGACGCGCTTGCCGGAGAGGCGGCCAAGCACGGTGCACCGTCGCGCAGATACTCATCCATGCTCAGCGCCTACAGCTTCATCTGGTCCTGCTACTGCCGAGCCAAAAATGAACAAAACCAAACAAAAACAACCCACCTCCTTTTCTCCGTGGATCACCGGACCCGGTTGAAGCCGCCAGTCCCTGCCAAATACTTCGGCAACTGTTGTAGCCCGGCCATCGCCGCCGCGCGCCACGACAAGCTCGCGGCAGCCGGCACGGGAGGTCTTTTCACGGCGTTCACGGCGATCGCGGGCGCGCTGGAGGAAGAGGTGGGCGAGGGTTCGCAGGAGAGGTGGGACGGATGCATCGAGAGGGTGAAGGAAGCCGCGAAGGCCGGCATGGTGTTTGTGGTGGGGTCACCCAAGTTCCGCGTGTATGACATCGACTTTGGTTTCGGGCGGCCGGTGAAGGTGGTGGCCATGTCTGCGACTGCCACCGGCTCGATGCCGGTGGCAGATGCGCATGACGGTGGTGGCGGTGTCGAGGTGGCGCTCTCGTTTCTGGCGGACGGCATGGAGAATTTTCAACGGTGCTTTGTCGAAGCCATGCGCGCCATCGGGATGCAATAAGACATCTCTTTTAGTGAGAAAAGTCTTTATTGTAGTACCAAGACCCTTCAAAAGTTCGATGCTCGAATGTAAAATAAAATATTATAGTACCAATGTCCTTTCATGCTTGTCGATGTTCTTTATGGTAGTACTCCAAGGTCCCTTCTAATATAAAATAAAATCAAATATACTAGTTTGTATTAATTTCTTTCAAAAGTCAAGCGTGTATATATTTGACTAATTCTGTAGAAACTATCAATATTTACAATTCATAAGAAAATATTTGGTATTACACTGGTTGATAGATTCTTCTATAAAGTTGTTCGAACGTTGGAAAGTTCAGCTTTTAAAAAGTTCAATATGCACTGTATTTTTATTTTATTTTTGCGGGAAAACTGTCAATCTATTCATCATCAATCTTGATAGTATAACAAATACCATAAATAACAAAAATTATAACCAAATTCGTAGACCACCTAGCGATCACTACAATTACTGAAGCGAGCCGAAGATGTGTGAAGCCAATGATATGTGTCATTCAAGCCACTCTATAGACATGGCAAAGGATATGTCGTGATATTGTGAGAAGGAAACATCTCCAAATCTAGAATGCATGTTAACCTCATCTGAAGTATCGTGCTGGGGATTCAAATTGTTGGAGTGATTTGCTAAAGACCAAAGCACTTATATACCTGGATAGTTGAATCATGTTTCTAGGAAATGGTTTGAATACTACTTCTAGAAGATACCTCGTTCAGGAAATAATGTTACAACAGAGGATCAATTTCTAAACTACCCATCAATAATGAGCATGCCATGACTATTCAACCAATGCATAGCATATGTTACGTCTATAACACTATAATGTCCGACCCTCTCTCAAAGTTCGGACTCATGGGTGAACTAGTTAGGTGCATACAACTTACGGCCAAGAAATTTAGGGTACAAAACTCAGTAAACGAAATAAATAATTGTGGCCTGCCCCCGGTTCCGCTGCCCACGTCATAACTCCAAATGAGCATAGACGTGAGAGGGAGTGTTGGAGTATAATATCCGACTCTCACTCATAGTTCAGACTTTTGGAGCAAGTGGCTGTAGCATGAATTTAATAACGTCATGATCTTTTATGCTGGTTGAATGAGGATCCGTGAGACTATAAGAGTTAGTTATTTCTTTCAGGATTATGCATAGCATGTGTATCATACATTAAGGAAAAAGCATGTTGATGAAGCGGATACCATGCATATCAGCTTACAACGTTACTCACACTACGATTACAACCAATGGACTCGCCTTGCCAACCTCTAGCTATGAATTGCAAGGAGGCAAGACACAAAACGTCAAGGACCCGTCACGACTTAAGCCGTACATCTCAACGCACGGCCATGCACGATTCCAGGGTTGTAAGACCCCTTGGTTTTTCCACAAGGAACCTAACCATCTGAGCTATGCTCAGTTCACAAAAGAAAACATCGATGGTTATAGAAATTTTCGTATTCCAAATACAATGTGATTTTTCATTTATGAACTAACTATTCCGTTCTTAGAATTTTATTCCTTGGAAAAACTAAGGAAACTGTTTAGAATCAAGCAATCATAAACCATCGTTTTAGTTTGTGGGTTCCCATTAACCAATTCAAATAAAGAGGAGGACGACACCTCAAATTTACATGTTTAAAGATAAATAGACTCAAAATCTTGTAGTGACCATTATATTTGGTATGACGAAATTGAATATACAAAAGGATTATATATCAGCCAAACGCGGAAGTGCATATGGGATGCTTTAATATAGGACCCAAAGGAGTTATTATCAGCCAGCGGTACGTGAAAAGATGTCAGGTCCTTTTCAAACACTGAGGTTGACCACCGGTGCATTCTCAAACACTGAGATGAACCGTTGAAATGAGCGGACAAGAGAGAGAGCACAGTACACAACAAACGGAGGCGTTCACTCAAAGAGCCCAACCAACCAGCACGTGCTTTGCTCCCGTACCAAATTTACCACGTTGCTCGCTACCTAGCTACCTCTAGCTTGCACCAAAACGGTGGTATAAAATGTACGTAACTCAAGGTGAAAGATAGATTCATCCACACACCCCCGGCAAAGTTTCACGGATCGACCAACATGGGCGCCAACAGCAACGACCTCCGCGTCGTGGACGCTGGCGTGGTGAGGCCGTCCGACCTCGACCTCCCGCCACGCTCCCTCCCGCTCACCTTCTTCGACGTCAAATGGCTCCGCCCGCCGCCCGTCCAGCGACTCTTCCTCTACCGCCTCCAGCACAACCACAACGTCGACCAGCTCATCTCCGACCTCAAGGCCTCCCTCTCCAAGGCCCTCACCCTCTTCTACCCGCTCGCCGGCCACGTTCGTCTCGCCCCGGACAGCAACCGCTACGAGCTCTTCTACCAGCCCGGCGACGGCGTCGCCTTCACCGTCGCCGAGTACGACTCCGACATCGAACAAGACCTTGCCCACGCCGAGCCTGTCCAGGTGGCCAAGCTCGCGCCCCTCGTGCCGCCGCTGCCGAAGGGCCGTGCGGTGCTCGCCGTGCAGGCCACGGTGCTGCTCGGGGGGAGGGGCGTCGCTCTGGGTGTCACCTTGCACCACTCCGCCTGTGACGGCGCCAGCTCCACCCACTTCCTCCACACATGGGCCGCCCTCTGCGCCGGTGCTGCCGAAATGCCGCCGCCGCCGCCAGTCATCGACCGCACGCTCATCGCCGATCCCAGGGGCCTCTACGACATCTACTCCAAAGGATTGCCGAGCGACGGCAGCGAGATTGAGTTCGTGAGCAGCAGCGTCTCCTCTGTCCCCGACGACCAGCTCCTCGGCACGTTCACGCTGCCTCAGGAGCTCCTGCGTGGCATCAAGGACACGGTCGCCCGTGAGGCTGCCAGGCAGGGCGCGCCGCCTCCCAGATGCTCGTCGCTGCTCGCCGCCTTTAGTTTCATGTGGTCCTGCTACTGCCGGGCCAAGCAGGAACAGAACCAAACTAAAACAACCTACTTCCTTTTCTCCGTTGATCACCGGACCCGGTTGAAGCCGCCCGTCCCTGACAGGTACCTGGGCAACTGCCTAGGTCCGGCCATCGCCGCCGCGCGCCATGGCGAGCTTGCGGCTCCCGGCACGGAGGGCCTCGTTGCGGCGTTCATGGCGATCGCTGATGCCCTCCAGGAAGAGGTGGGCGAGGGGTCACAAGACAGGTGGGACGGGTGTGTTGAGCGGGTGAAGGAGGCGGCGAAGGTTGGTCTGTTCTCCGTCGCCGGTTCGCCAAGGTTCCGCGTGTACGGCATTGATTTCGGGTTTGGGCCGCCGGCGAAGGTGGACGTGGTGTCAGTGGCAAAGACCGGCGCGATGTCAATGGCGGAGGCGCGAGACGGGCATGGCGGCATCGAGGTAGGGATCTCACTGCCGACGAGCGGCATGGAGCATTTTCGACGGTGCTTTGACGATGCCATGCATGCCATCGGCATGCAAGAGCGGGCCTATATATAGTTGATGATGAGGGTCCGTGTCCTACTCTGGCACTCTGGAGTGGAATTCATCATCATCTTCACCAATAATTCATCCTTTATGTCCTGGTCAGGTGTGAGTAGTCCACCTCTGGACTACAATTTCGTACTAGTACAACTATTTAGCGTTCTCTCTCTCTCTCTCTCTCTCTCTCTCTCTCT
>NC_041386.1:6243421-6275998 GCF_002162155.2 Triticum dicoccoides | reverse complement strand
TCTCTCTCTCTTTATTTTTCGTTGTTTGATCACATGAACTTCCCAACGTATTATAACTGTCTGTATGTAATTCTTGCAATGAATCATGGATTGATGAATAATTATTTTATGGTTGTGATTATCATGGTTGTATATCGCTCTTGGTTTTATTAGCCTATAATCATTGGCCAATTTAGATAGACGGACGGTAGACGATAGTAGTGTACATCAGACGGAGCAGACCACTATTCGCCAACTACTCTTCGTGAGATGAAAAATCATAGAGAGATTTGCATCACTATGGTCTCTCTTTTTTGCGAGAAAAGTTTCAATCTATTCATCGTCAATCATGATAGTACAATGAATAGTCGAAACAGTAAAAATTACATCCAGATCTATGGACCATCTAGTAACGACTATAAGCACTGAAACGAGCCGAAGACGCCACCATCATCGCCCCTCCCTAGAATCTAGACAGATTTGACTCACTATAATCTATAAAAGATAAAAAAGATTGCATAACTGTGGAAGTGGTTATGTCTTCAACTTTATGCCATCACAAAAAAAGCATGACAAAGGTACTTTGAGAAATGCTTGGCATCACCCGAACATTTTCAAATACGCGAACATTATTGAGATAAATCGGCAGGCTAATATGGTGATTGGTGGCACATGAGAGGGAAGTTTAGTTTTGACAATATGTTTGACCTGTGCTTTGTAATAGTGTCCCACCATGCCTGGCGAATTCAGCGATGAACGATTGTAAGAACATTCTAATTATTTAGTATGTGGGAAAGGTCGGATCAAATCTAGATATTCTTGCAACCACCGTCTCCTCCAAAACAAAAGCTAGGGTTCCTACCTCTTGCCGGCACCGCCGCAGGTCCGCCTCGTCTCCGGTGGCCCTAGGGCCATCGGAGGCGCCGTGGATCCTGTTAAGGGCCGGCGGGAGGGCTCTGTTTTTAGTCGTTTCTTCTTGTTTTGTTAGGGTTTGTGTCCTGCCCAGAAAGGCGAGACGACGGCGGCTCCCTGAAGATGGAATAACGCCTAACCTCCGTTTTGGCAGTGCGTCTAGCATCGCTAGTGGGCGTGTGAAGGTGTGTCTCCGGCGGATCTATCTTTGATGGATTTGCTCGGATCTCGTCGTTGTTCGTCTACATTCGTGTCTTCGGTTTGGATCCTTTCGATCTACGTTATTCTTCATCAGCGGCGGTTGCTATTCTGATGCGTTGGTCCTATATATGGGGCCTTAGCACGACGGCTTCCCGACTGTCTACTATAACAAGTTGTGCCCGACTCCGGCGATGAAGGGGCGATGACGGCGGCGTGCCTTCAGCTCGCTTAAGTGCTTGTAGTCGTCGCTAGGTGGTCTATGGATCTGGATATTATTTTTTATTATTTCTGGTATTCATTGTACGATTGAAGATGAATAGATCAGAAGTTTCCCCAAAAAAAATATGGGAAGGGATTTTCAAAAGAAAAAAAAGCTTGGCATCACTTGAACATTTCTATACTCCTATATAGTGTACCAGTAGCAAGTCATATGGACCGTTGGATCTTCCCAATTGGACAGCTCAGATTTAATGGGTTGGTCTACATGACTACGTGGCTGCATATGGACCATTGGATATATATGTCAATCTGACGTTTCACATTGCAGGGATTTGCGGGGCGCTCCTTCCCTGTGCTGTCAGCACGCCACTCAGGTAAAATCGGCAGGATGCACACGCGATGCTCCCAACACTATCTAGAAATTTCTAGCAGACCATAATGCATGCAGCAGTAGGCCAGGTAGATTATTAAGAGCATGGTAAATAGTATAGCCAGCTGCTGGCTATAAACCAGTGCCATGTCATCTATAGTCTATTTTATAGTCAACATGTACAATAGTAGATCAATTCAGAACGCATTAAAATTTATTAAGATAAATGATTGAGGATTAAGTGTATTCTTTTCTTGGTATTCTACATTGTGTAAAATCAATATTACACGCATACACTATCAAATTGATTATATGTTTATAGTTATTATTATTTTGAAATGGAAAGGCACATGTCACCAATTTTATTAGAAGTTATTTGTGTAGTTCAAAGTATTAACATATGAAAAGACCACCACTGGTCGGAAAAAAATTACATGACTTCTACCACCTTTATAATAAATGATTAAATAATGATGGTACTATTTAGCTGAAGTTCGTTGGAAGCCGATGTTAAATCAGACGTTTTCTATGACAATTTGCATTGTCTCGAGGAAATGTAGTTTGTGAGCACAACAAATCCTGGTAAAAAGAACTAAGTTGAGCCGGATTTGCCATACTTGCTAACTAGACTTGCAATCATCGGCCAACATAATTGCTAAGCAAACCGTTCGCAGTTGTCGTGCTACCCGCGAACGTTCATTGGTTAAGCCAGTCCTTAACTAATTGACAAGTTGCGTGACTACCCATGATAGTTCAAATGGTGATACTTAAAATTACACCACTTACTATATGTGTTTATAACTATCTCATATACGTGCATGGCACGTGCCGTTTACTAGTTTCGGCAGGCTGAAACGCACGAAAACAAATGCGCGCGCCAAGTATTTGCTTCGGCAGGCTGGGCCGGCTTTAGTTTCGGCTTCAGTTTGCTAAGCCGAATATGAAAAGGAGAAGGCCCTTCTTCCTCGCAAATAGAAACCCCCACGTCGGTTTCAAAATCAAAAACTACACATCCCTCAAAAAAGGAAAAACTCCACGGCGGTTGCCCAAAAAAAACCGACGCTGGTGAACTCTTTCCGTTGCTCCCGCGTCGATAGTCTCCTGATCCGGTCGTCTCCTTCCGCGTCGCCGGCCGCCGGCGCTCTCCCCGCCTCGGCCTCTACATGCCACCTCCGACTTTGTCGCTAAACACAAACATCTAGCGAACGTAGGACCTAGTTGTCCCCAAATCCGGTTCAATCTCTCTCCCACTCGATCCCCGTAAGACTCACAGAATCCAGCAAGAACAAACGATGATTAAATTTATATCCAACTCCAGAATTGCCGCCTGCTTGCATCCGCCCGCCACGCCGGAGTTGGACGCCGCCAATGGCCTCCCCGCCTAGATCCTCCTGGACACGAGGGTTTACTTCGCCGACCGCCAGAACTTCACCACGGCTAAAGCTGAGACAAGTAAAGGCCACGCCATCCAGCTCTCCATCTGCTTCGCCCGCCTGCCAGCCCTCTCCTATGTTTTGCATCCACTGCCCCGGCCTCCAGGATGCCGACTTCGCCGACGAGCCACATGTTATCCGCTCCGAGAAGCAGTTCCTCCTCCTGCACCTGCCAATGAACTGGTCCACCAGTGAGTACTACATTTATCAGGCCATTCCAGGAAAGCCGGCGCTCTCCCGGATTCCTCCGGTACCCGGTCGTAGTTACCTCCTGCCATATGATCTCGGCATTTACTGATGTAACAATGGGGAATACATGCTGGCTGGTCTGTGCCCGAGCCATAACTCGGGATATGAACTGCACTTGTACTCGTCCGTGTCGAACGGTTGGACCATGAAGCTGGCTAATTTGGAGAGACCACCACTTGATGAGCATTGGCCCATGGCGTCGCACAAGGTGATCCTACTTGGAGGAAGCATGCTGGGCTGGGTCGATCTTTGGAAGGGTATAATGGTGTGCGATGTGCTCTCTAATGATCAATATGTGCCGCAGTGGTTCATCCCACTTCCTGGCCCGATGCGCACGGATGTTTCGGGATGTCACTTGCATCGATGGATTGCTCAAGCTTATCGAGATCAAACATTTTCAAATACCTGATGCGGTTGAAGAAAGCGTCGCGCCATGTGATCCAGATAGAACATATGATGAATGGTGCTTTGTGAGACCGCCACCAGATGATCCAGCCAAGAAGCGTTGGCCACATAAGCTAGTTGGTTGGAGGGCGGCCATATGGAATAGAGTGCTTTCCGACAGTGGTTGGCGCAAGGAGAGGGATGTTCATGTCGATGATATACTCGTCGAGAACCCACACCATTCAGCTTTGTTGGCTCAGCTGGGGGACGACATCGTTGGAAACTCGACGATAATGAACTTATTACCATCTTTCCCCACCCTGAGCATCCATGGTGACGATGTTGTCCACATGAATTCCAAGGTGAGGTTGGATGTCGACAAAGCGCAGAGGATCTCAATTGACATGAGAAACAAGACACTGAAAACAATGGCACCATGTCCCGTTGTTCGACATCATGACTAGCTTGTGTGTTGTCAGGTCATCTGAGTGTCACTCCAGGTAATTACTGACCAAGCTGCATTAGGCGTTGTTTAGAACAATGGTTACTGGTGCATTTGTGGTGATCTGGTATGAATAAAGATATTATTCATGTTTCTTAGAAGAATAAAAATAGGACCTTGGGGTGTGGGGTGGTGAGGCGAGAGTGGTTGATCATTTTTAACAAAGCAAACCACTAATGTTAATGGTTAAACCCTGATGGTGTTGCCTTCTTTTCTTTTCGCTATCTTTCGAGTGGCTCGATATATACGTAGACGTAGGTAAAGGGATGTTGGCTAACTTGTGCTTGAATGTGCAATTCAAGTTGCTTGCTTGTTTTATTTTCTGAAACTCATTCATGATGACCGCTACAATGATTTTTCATGAATTTAACAGCTTTTTATTTGCCTCGTAAATGCAGCTTTGCCCCAGGTTATAGTACAAGCAAGCAACTCTGAAGATGTGAATGTGCCTTTGCACCAGATTGTTTACAATGGAAGCCATCATGAATATGGTAGTTTCGCAGACCCAGGCTATGGCAGCTACCAGCACCCACTCCTTGTTGCATTGCAGCAGCAACCAACGTACCAGCCTAACTGGCCACAATTTCCCAGTTGCATCTCATCAGGATCAGGTACTAGCATAGGTGAAGCTTGTGATGCAGTTGTGTTTCTTATTTGCATACCTGTCTTAAAACAATTAGCAAATTTGATAGAACTCAAGTAACATTAAACTGAGAGTTTAGTCATAAGCTGCATCTTTAGAAAGTACATCTATTTTATATTTACAAGGGAAAACATGAAAGAAAAAAGGAAGCATGCAGAGGCGTATGAAGTTGGTGAAACAGAGCAGAACTCTTCTCATAAGTTGTGATTAAGGAGAGAGTGACATATTGTCTAAAGACTGTGAACTTCAAAGCATTTCTTACCATCATAAAATCCACTAGTACATGCAGTTCAGTGGTTGCGATACTCAACTCCTGGTACTAACTATGCTTTTGTTGATTGTGGTATATATGCAGTGAACAACACCCAGCAGCCACATCCTGTGTTTAACACAGCCGGCTTCGGGCAGATGGTGCATCCACTGCCGCTGAACGACCGCGGCCAGTTTCAGCCTCCACCGCGACGGTCTCCTGTGCTGCAACCGCCCTTCAGCACCATGTCGCGGTCGATACCTCCCGTGGAAGCTGGAAACCTTGTTGTTGGCGGCACGCGACGAAGCCCACATCAACACTCACCCTACCGACGGCCCCGTCGAAAATTCTGGCCCCCCTTGTAGCTAGTCGAGGTAAAACTCTGATAATGTATATATGCGTGCAGTCATTTAAGATCATTTCCATGTCATGTAATTCATATGACATGGGCACTTGGATTCTGTTCAACGATGGATGTATATTTGGTCTCTGAATTTAGACACCAGTGATGCTGGCATTCTTATAAACATAATTTAGCTCGGAAATAGCTTTTCTTTTCTGAAGAAAAGAGGGGGGCCCTGCGATTGTTGTTAATAGAAACCAACACCAGATACAACAGGTTCAGCAGAAAAGAAATGTAATCAAGTACACAACAGATCTGACAAAAAGGGATAAACTACAGAATCAGAACTACGCTGGCAGACATTCCCCGGAGTCATGGAGCAGTCGGCCACCATCCTTTCACAGCATTGAAGACCTCCATTGCAATTTGCTCCATCAGCTGCTGCCCTTGCATAAGCACCAGCCTATTTGCCTCGTTTGTCTGCAATATAGCCCAAGATTGTAATGTACGACTGGCATAGGAAAAAGCATGTAAATTCAATTCTAGCCTGCAGCTCGCCACTGTATGCGACATCCACACCAGAATCCTATAGCTTTCACAGAGTAATTCTAAGAATAAAATGAGTAAACAAACTGGCCTCAGGTGCTTAGTTTCACGGAGATCTGACCCATACATAGCATAGAACAAAGAAAATTATGTGATAACACTGCTCTTAAAGTAAATGAGTTGTGATACTTACTGTTGCCATGTATGCAGCATTTGTAGTATTCTTTAACTCCGTGACCCAGCAGAAGCTGCCATGATAAGACATGTAGAGGACTGTTAAATTCTAAAGCGCTCATAATTGTCGTAAACAAGGATTTCACAACAAAACGGCATTGTCTGCAGTATTTGTAGTGTTCTTTGTTTGTATAATTTGGCAAAAAAAATGGTACGACATGCAGAGGCCCCTTAGAATTTGTAAACACTCATAGTAACTAGGATCTTATGACAAAACAGAAGAGGTAGACGCCCAAACCCAGAGAATGCAACATATCATATCATATCAATTCAGAATATCTGCCTGTTATAAAAATGGCCACCGATCAACCAATCACACTCAATTTCTTCTTGATTTTCCAATTGGGAAGAGATACAAAACCTTATCCTAAACCTTATCCTAAATTAACAGGAAAAGCTGTCTATACTCCTCTACCCAAAACATATAGTAGCAAAGCAGAAGTATGATTACCTAGAGCGCCTTTCAGATATTTGGATAACTGACATGGGTAAGCTAGACTGAAATATCCTCTGTCAGTGTCAAAACCGGCGGATCTTGGGTAGGGGGTCCCGAACTGTGCATCTAGGATCGATGGTAACAGAAGGGAGGGGACACGATGTTTACCCAGGTTCGGGCCCTCTTGATGGAGGTAATACCCTACGTCCTGCTTGATTGATATTGATGATATGAGTGTTACAAGAGTTGACCTACCACGAGATCGTAGAGGCTAAACTCTAGAAGCTAGCCTATGGTATGATTGTTGTATATATCTATCGACTAGCCTGGCCTCGGTTTATATAATGCACCAGAGGCCTAGGATAACAAGAGTCCTAGCCGAATACGCCGGTGGGGAGGAGTCTTTGTCTTGATCGCCAAGTCTTGTGGAATCTTCCTTGTATGCGGCAGCTGTCCGAACTGGCCCATGAGTATACGACCATGGGGGTCCTCGGCCCAATCCAACTGATGGGGAGACGATGTGATGAGTACCCCCTAGTCCAGGACACCGTCAGTAGCCCCCTGAACTGGTCTTCAAGTTAGGGACGCTCCTCGATTCTTCCGAACTGTCCTTCATCTTCGGTTGACGGTCTTGAAAACTGGTTCAACAAATCTTCTCATCTTCGATCTTGAGGATCGCCGAAATGCATTCGGCGAGTTTACACGTCGGGTATCCGAGGAGCCCCTTTAAGTTTCCGGCCGTTATCAATGCCTTGTTATTTTTATGCCACACCTCGGGTTTGAAGTTGTTCCCGGGAGGCAGTGTCCTCTTGCGTCCGAGCTCTAACGCCGGACTGCATTCGAGGTATCTTTTGCGGACGAGCACCAATGCCGGACCGCTTCCGAGCTCCAACGCCGGAATGTATCCGAGCTCCAACGCCGGACTTTGTCCAAGCTCCAACGCCGGACTGTATCCGAGCTCCAATGCTGGACTATATCTGAGCTCCAACGTCGGACAGTGTCCCAGCTCCAACGCCGGACTATATCCGAGGTGTCATATCACCTTGGTTCAAAAAAGTTGAAGGAGTTTAGCCGAGCTTAATGCCGGAAATGCCCTCTATGGAGCCAGCCACTAGCGCCCGAGCTTTATGCTGGACTGCTTCCGAGGTGGTGCACCACCCCGACTGTGGGCCGATTTTTTGTCAATATTTTTTATTATTGCAATTTATTCTCTGCCGAGATATATGGCCAATAGCCCTCAAGGTGTGTGTCGGTTTAAAACCCGAGATGCACCTGAAGGATGACGTAAGACCGCTGATCCCAGTAGCCGCTGAGACTCAGGTTGATTTGTAAAATCGGCCTGAGGATCAAGTCCTAGCTCAGCAGGATACTTTTCGGGACACAAAAAGCGGCGTGCTCAGTCCTCGAGACTCAGGTTGGGTGCGGCCGACCAACCTAAGGATCAAAATCTCCTCGGAAACTGTATTGCACTTTAAATTTTCTACATTGGATAGGTAATGCAGTAGCCCCCGAGACACTGGTCAGGTGGCAACACTAGATCAGGGGATCGATGTGCCCTTTTAACATTTGTAAATAATAAGCCCAGAGCCCAGTAGCCCCCGAGCCTTAATGCGGGCACGGGTGGCCGAATTAAGGATAAATATCCATAGTAAAATCACAAATTATGTGTAATGACTCTATGTATCCAAGTACTTTACGTCATTAATGCTCGGATCCGCATTGTACAAAACTTTGTTGACCGATCATCGACTTCCACCTCCTCGGCCAGTAGCCGATGAGTGTTTGTCCTACTTTATAAAGCCTTTATGAGGGCAAAGATTTACGACAAACAAGGCAATCTGGCCATACGGTTTTATAAACAAAGGTAAGCAGAGAGATATGTTATATTACGGTTTAACATAAGAAATGTCTTCCAAAGAAAATAGTCCCGCTATCGGTTTCTTTCTTTGGGTTGTCATGCTAAGCATGATCATGAAACCTCAGCTCTAATGTAAGAGAAAAATATCGAGGATTTAGTTTGGGAGGCCAGTTAATAGCCCCGGTAGTGTTCGGCGACAGACAAGGTCAAGCCGTAAACACTTCGGCCATTGTTATGAGTGGCCCGTCATTTAACACAGTCATCGGATCGCTGACCAGTTTACGCTTATTGTGACAGTTAGTTTTCGGCTTTCTCCACTGAGGTGCTTAACCGTGTGAGCTGGAAGCACAACCGCAGTGGTTCTCGCTTTGCACGCCTAGCTGAACAAAGCGGAACGTAGGAAGCAAGTGCAGGAGCCGGGCAACCCAACTATTGACCGAAGACACAATTCAAAACCGATGCATATATAGCAATATCCGAGTGAAGGAAATATGCCCTAGAGGCAATAATAAAGTTATTATTTATTTCCTTATATCATGATAAATGTTTATTATTCATGCTAGAATTGTATTAACCGGAAACATAATACATGTGTGAATACATAGACAAACAGAGTGTCACTAGTATGCCTCTACTTGACTAGCTCGTTAATCAAAGATGGTTATGTTTCCTAACCATAGACAAAGGAGTTGTTATTTGATTAACGGGATCACATCATTAGTTGAATGATTTGATTGACATGACCCATTCCATTAGCTTAGCACCCGATCGTTTAGTATGTTGCTATTGCTTTCTTCATAACTTATACATGTTCCTATAACTATGAGATTATGCAACTCCCGTTTACCGGAGGAACACTTTGGGTACTACCAAACGTCACAATTTAACTGGGTGATTATAAAGGAGTACTACAGGTGTCTCCAAAGGTACATGTTGGGTTGGCGTATTTCGAGATTAGGATTTGTCACTCCGATTGTCGGAGAGGTATCTCTGGGCCCTCTCGGTAATGCACATCACATAAGCCTTGCAAGTATTACAACTAATATGTTAGTTGTGATATGATGTATTACGGAACGAGTAAAGAGACTTGCCGGTAACGAGATTGAACTAGGTATTGGATACCGACGATCGAATCTCGGGCAAGTAACATACCGATGACAAAGGGAACAACGTATGTTGTTATACGGTCTGACCGATAGAGATCTTCGTAGAATATGTAGGAGCCATTATGGGCATCCAGGTTCCGCTATTGGTTATTTACCGGAGACGTGTCTCGGTCATGTCTACATCGTTCTCGAACCCGTAGGGTCCGCACGCTTAAGGTTACGATGACAGTGATATTATGAGTTTATGCATTTTGATGTACCGAAGGTTGTTCGGAGTCCCGGATGTGATCACAGACATGACGAGGAGTCTCGAAATGGTCGAGACGTAAAGATTGATATATTGGAAGCCTATATTTGGATATCGGAAGTGTTCCGGGTGAAATCGGGATTTTACCGGATTACCGGGAGGTTACCGGAACCCCCCGGGAGCCATATGGGCCTTATTGGGCTTTAGTGGAAAAGTGAAAGGGGCTGCCCATGGTGGGCTGCGCGCCTCCCCCCTCCCCTAGTCCAACTAGGACTAGGAGAGGTGGCCGGCCACCTCTCTCTCTCTCTTTCCCCCTTGGGAATCCTATTTGGAATAGGATTGGGGGGGGGAGTCCTACTCCCGGTAGGAGTAGGACTCCTCATGCGCCTCCATAGGGCTGGCCGCACCCCTCCCCCTTGGCTCCTTTATATACGGAGGCAGGGGGCACCTCTAGACACACAAGTTGATCCACGTGATCTATTCCTTAGCCGTGTGCGGTGCCCCCTGCCACCATATTCCTCGATAATACTATAGCAGAGTTTAGGCGAAGCCCTGCTGCTGTAGTTCATCAAGATCGTCACCACGCCGTCGTGCTGACGGAACTCTTCCCCGACACTTTGCTGGATCGGAGTCCGGGGATTGTCATCGAGTTGAACGTGTGCTCGAACTCGGAGGTGCCATAGTTTCGGTGCTTGATCGGTTGGATCGTGAAGACGTACGACTACTTCCTCTACGTCGTGTCAGCGCTTCCGCAGTCGGTCTGCGTTGGGTACGTAGACAACACTCTCCCCTCTCGTTGCTATGCATCACATGATCTTGCGTGTGCATAGGAAATTTTTTGAAATTACTACGAAACCCAACAGTGGCATCCGAGCCTAGGTTATTTATGTTGATGTAATATGCACGAGTAGAACACAAGTGAGTTGTGGGCGATATAAGTCATACTGCCTACCAGCATGTCATACTTTGGTTCGGCGGCATTGTTGCACGAGACGACCCGGACCAACCTTACTCGTACGCTTACGCGAGACCGGTTCCCCCGACGTGCTTTGCACACAGGTGGCTTGCGGGCGACTGTCTCTCCAACTTTAGTTGAACCAAGTATGGCTACGCCCGGTCCTTGCGAAGGTTAAAACGGAGTCTATTTGACAAACTATCGTTGTGGTTTTGATGCGTAGGTGAGATTGGTTCTTGCTTAAGCCCATAGCAGCCACGTAAAACTTGCAACAACAAAGTAGAGGACGTCTAACTTGTTTTTGCAGGGCATGTTGTGATGTGATATGGTCAAAGCATGATGCTAAATTTTATTGTATGAGATGATCATGTTTTGTAACCGAGTTATCGGCAACTGGCAGGAGCCATATGGTTGTCGCTTTATTGTATGCAATGCAATCGCGATGTAATGCTTTACTTTATTACTAAGCGGTAGTGATAGTCGTGGAAGCATAAGATTTGCGAGACGACAACGATGCTACGATGGAGATCAAGGTGTCGCACCGGTGACGATGGTGATCACGACGGTGCTTCGGAGATGGAGATCATAAGCACAAGATGATGATGGCCATATCATATCACTTATATTGATTGCATGTGATGTTTATCTTTTTATGCATCTTATCTTGCTTTGATTGACGGTAGCATTATAAGATGATCTCTCACTAAATTATCAAGAAGTGTTCTCCCTGAGTATGCACCGTTGCCAAAGTTCGTCGTGCCCAGACACCACGTGATGATCCGGTGTGATAAGCTCTACGTCCATCTACAACGGGTGCAAGCCAGTTTTGCACACGCAGAATACTCAGGTTAAACTTGACGAGCCTAGCATATGCAGATATGGCGTCGGAACACGGAGACCGAAAGGTCGAGCGTGAATCATATAGTAGATATGATCAACATAACGATGTTCACCATTGAAAACTACTCCATCTCACGTGATGATCGGTTATGGTTTAGTTGATTTGGATCACGTGATCACTTAGAAGATTAGAGGGATGTCTATCTAAGTGGGAGTTCTTAAGTAATATGATTAATTGAACTTTAATTTATCATGAACTTAGTCCTGGTAGTATTAGCATATCTATGTTGTAGATCAATAGCTCGCGTTGTTGCTTTCATATGTTTATTTTGATATGTTCCTAGAGAAAATTGTGTTGAAAGATGTTAGTAGCAATGATGCGGATTGGATCCGTGATCTGAGGTTTATCCTCATTGCTGCACAGAAGAATTATGTCCTTGATGCACCGTTGGGTAACAGACCTATTGCAGGAGCAGATGCAGACGTTATGAACGTTTGGCTAGCTCAATATGATGACTACTTAATAGTTTAGTGCACCATGCTTAACGGCTTAGAATCGGGACTTCAAAGATGTTTTGAACGTCATGGACCATATGAGATGTTCCAGAAGTTGAAGTTAATATTTCAAGCAAATACCCGAGTTGAGAGATATGAAGTCTCCAACAAGTTCTATAGCTAAAAGATGGAGGAGAATCGCTCAACTAGTGAGCATGTGCTCAGATTGTCTGGGTACTACAATCGCTTGAATCAAGTGGGAGTTAATCTTCCAGATAAGATAGTGATTGACAGAATTCTCTAGTCACCATCACCAAGTTAGTAGAACTTCGTGATGAACTATAATATGCAAGGGATAACAGAAAACAACTCCCAAGCTCTTCGTGATGCTGAAATCAAACGAAGGTAGAAATCAAAGAAAACATCAAGTGTTGATGGTTGACAAGATCACTAGTTTCAAGAAAAGGGCAGAGGGAAGAAGGAGAACTTCAAGAAGAACAGCAAGCAAGTTGCTGCTCAAGTGAAGAAGCCCAAATCTGATCCTAAGCCTGAGACTAAGTGCTTCTACTGCAAAGGGATTGGTCACTGGAAGCGGAACTACCCCAAGTGATTGGCGGATAAGAAGGATGGCAAAGTGAACATAAGTATATTTGATATACATGTTATTGATGTGTACTTTACTAGTGTTTATAGCAAACCCTCAGTATTTGATACTAGTTCAGTTGCTAAAGATTAGTAACTCGAAACGGGAGTTGCAGAATAAACAGAGACTAGTTAAGGGTGAAGTGACGATGTGTGTTGGAAATGGTTCCAAGATTGATATGATCATCATTGCACACTCCCTATAATTTCAGGATTAGTGTTGAACCTAAATAAGTGTTATTTGGTGTTTGCATGAATATGATTTTATCATGTTTATTGTAATACGGTTATTCATTTAAGTAAGAGAATAAATTGTTGTTCTGTTTACATGAATAAAACCTTTTATGGTTACACACCCAATGAAAATAGTTCATTGGATCTCGATCATAATGATACACATAATCATAATATTGAAACCAAAAGATGCAAAGTTAATAATGATAGTGCAACTTATTTTAGCACTGCCGTTTAGGTCATATTGGTGTAAAGCGCATGAAGAAACTCCATGCTGATGGGCTTTTTAGAATCACTTGATTATGAATCAGTTGATGCTTGCGAACCATGCCTCATGGGCAAGATGACTAAGACTCTGTTCTTCGGAGCAATGGAGCAATGGAGCGAGCAACAGATTTGTTGGAAATCATACATACTGATGTATGTGGTCCGATGAATGTTGAGGCTCGCGACAGATATCATTATTTTCTGATCTTCACAGATGATTTGAGCAGATATGAGTATATCTATTTGATGAAACATAAGTCTGAAACATTTGAAAAGTTCAAAGAATTTCAGAGTGAAGTGAAAAATCATCGTAACAAGAAAATAAAGTTTCTACGATCTGATCGTAGAGAAGAGTATTTGAGTTACGAGTTTGGCCTTCAGTTAAAAACAATGTGAAATAGTTTCACTACTCACGCCACCTGGAACACCACAGCATAATGGTATGTCCGAACGTCATAACCGTACTTTATTGGATATAGTGCAATCTATGATGTATATTACCGATCTACCACTATCGTTTTGGGGTTATGCATTAGAGACAGTTGCATTCACGTTAAATAGGGCACCATCAAAATCCGTTGAGACGACGCCTTATGAACTATGGTTTGGCAAGAAACCAAAGTTGTCGTTTCTTAAAGTTTGGGGTTGTGATGCTTATGTGAAAAAGTTTCATCCTGATAAGCTCAAACCCAAATCGGAAAAGTGCGTCTTCATAGGATACCCTAAAGAAAATGTTGGGTACACCTTCTATCACAGATCCGAAGGCAAAATATTCGTTGCTGAGAATGGATCCTTCCCAGAGAAGGAGTTTCTCTTGAAAGAAGTGAGTAGGAGGAAAGTAGAAAACTTGATAAGGTAATTGTACCTTCTCCCTTATTGGAAAGTAGTTCATCACAAAAATATGTTCTTGTGACTACTACACCAATTAGTGAGGAAGCTAATGATGATGATCATGTAAACTTCAGATCAAGTTACTACCGAATCTCGTAGGTAAACCAGAGTGAGATCCGCACCAGAGTGGTAATCCTGTTCTGGAGGTCATGTTACTTGAACATGACAAACCTACGAACTATGAGGAAGCGATGATGAGCCCAGATTCCGCAAAATGGCTTGAAGCCATGAAATCTGAGATGGGATTCATGTATGAGAACAAAGTATGGACTTTGGTTGACTTGCCCGATGATCGGCAAGCAATTGAGAATAAATGGATCTTCAAGAGGAAGACGGACGCTGATAGTAGTGTTACTATCTACAAAGCTAGAATTGTCGCAAAAGGTTTTCGACAAGTTCAAAGTGTTGACTACGATGAGAGTTTTTCACTCGTATCTATGCTAGAGCCTGTCCAAATCATGTTAGTAATTGCCGCATTTTATGAAATCTGGCAAATGGATAAACAAAACTGCATTCCTTAATGGATTTGTTAAAGAAGAGTTGTATATGATGCAACCAGAAGGTTTTGTCAATCCGAAAGGTGCTAACAAAATGTGCAAGCTCCAGCGATCCATCTGTGGACTGGTGCAAGCATCTCGGAGTTGGAATATACACTTTGATGAGTTGATCAAAGCATATAGTTTTATATAGACTTGCGGTGAAGCCTGTATTTACAAGAAAGTGAGTGGGAGCAATACAGCATTTCTGATAAGTATATGTGATTGACATATTGTTGATCGGAAATAATGTAGAATTATTCTGTAAAGCATAAAGGAGTGTTTGAAAGGAGTTTTTCAAGGAAAGACTTCGGTGAAGCTGCTTACATATTGAGCTCCAAGATCTATAGAGATAGATCAAAACGCTTGATAAGGTTTTTCAATAAGTACATACCTTGACAAGATTTTGAAGTAGTTCAAAATGGAGCAGTCAAAGAAAGAGTTCTTGCCTGTATTACAAGGTGTAAAGTTGAGTAAGACTCAAAGCCCGATCTCGGCAGAAGATAGAAAGAGAATGAAAGTCATTCCCTATGCCTTGGCCATAGGTTCTATAAAGTATGTCATGCTGTATACGAGATCTATTGTATACCCTGCACTGATTAAGCAAGGGAGTACGATAGTGATCTAGGAGTAGATCACTGGACAGCGCTCAGAATTATCCTTAGTGAAATAAGGATATGTTTCTCGATTATGGACATGACAAAAAGGTTCATCATAAAAGGTTACGTCGATGCAAGTTTTGACACAGATCTGGATGACTCTAAGTCTCGATCTAGATACATATTGAAAGTGGGAGCAATTAGCTAGAGTAGCTCCATGCAGAGCATTGTAGACATAGAATTCACAAAATACTTACGGATCTGTATGTGACAGACCCGTTGACTAATATTCTCTCACAAGCAAAACATGATCACACCTTAGTACTCTTTGGGTGTTAATCACATAGCGATGTGAACTAGAATACTGAATCTAGTAAACACTTTGGGTGTTGGTCACATGGCGATGTGAACTATGGGTGTTAATCACATGATGATGTGAACTATCGATGTTAATCACATGGTGATGTGATCTAGATTATTGACTCTAGTGCAAGTGGGAGACTGAAGGAAATATGCCCTAGAGGCAATAATAAAGTTATTATTTATTTCCTTATATCATGATAAATGTTTATTATTCATGCTAGAATTGTATTAACCTGAAACATAATACATGTGTGAATACATAGACAAACAGAGTGTCACTAGTATGCCTCTACTTGACTAGCTCGTTAATCAAAGATGGTTATGTTTCCTAACCATAGACAAAGGAATTGTTATTTGATTAACGGGATCACATCATTAGTTGAATGATTTGATTGACATGACCCATTCCATTAGCTTAGCACCCGATCGTTTAGTATGTTGCCATTGCTTTCTTCATAACTTATACATGTTCCTATAACTATGAGATTATGCAACTCCCGTTTACCGGAGGAACACTTTGGGTACTACCAAACGTCACAACGTAACTGGGTGATTATAAAGGAGTACTACAGGTGTCTCCAAAGGTACATGTTGGGTTGGCGTATTTCGAGATTAGGATTTGTCACTCCGATTGTCGGAGAGGTATCTCTGGGCCCTCTCGGTAATGCACATCACATAAGCCTTGCAAGCATTACAACTAATATGTTAGTTGTGAGATGATGTATTACGGAACGAGTAAAGAGACTTGCCGGTAACGAGATTGAACTAGGTATTGGATACCGACGATCGAATCTCGGGCAAGTAACATACCGATGACAAAGGGAACAACGTATGTTGTTATGCGGTCTGACCGATAAAGATCTTCGTAGAATATGTAGGAGCCATTATGGGCATCCAGGTCCCGCTATTGGTTATTGACCGGAGACGTGTCTCGGTCATGTCTACATCGTTCTCGAACCCGTAGGGTCCGCACGCTTAAGGTTACGATGAAAGTGATATTATGAGTTTATGCATTTTGATGTACCGAAGGTTGTTCGGAGTCCCGGATGTGATCACGGACATGACGAGGAGTCTCGAAATGGTCGAGACGTAAAGATTGATATATTGGAAGCCTATATTTGGATATCGGAAGTGTTCCGGGTGAAATCGGGATTTTACCGGATTACCGGGAGGTTACCGGAACCCCCCGGGAGCCATATGGGCCTTATTGGGCTTTAGTGGAAAAGTGAAAGGGGCTGCCCATGGTGGGCTGCGCGCCTCCCCCCCTCCCCTAGTCCAACTAGGACTAGGAGAGGTGGCCGGCCACCTCTCTCTCTCTCTCTTTCCCCCTTGGGAATCCTATTTGGAATAGGATTGGGGGGGGGGGGAGTCCTACTCCCGGTAGGAGTAGGACTCCTCATGCGCCTCCATAGGGCTGGCCGCACCCCTCCCCCTTGGCTCCTTTATATACGGAGGCAGGGGCACCTCTAGACACACAAGTTGATCCACGTGGTCTATTCCTTAGCCGTGTGTGGTGCCCCCTGCCACCATATTCCTCGATAATACTGTAGCGGAGTTTAGGCGAAGCCCTGCTGCTGTAGTTCATCAAGATCGTCACCACGCCGTCGTGCTGACGGAACTCTTCCCCGACACTTTGCTGGATCGGAGTCCGGGGATTGTCATCGAGCTGAACGTGTGCTCGAACTCGGAGGTGCCGTAGTTTCGGTGCTTGATCAGTTGGATCGTGAAGACGTACAACTACTTCCTCTACGTCATGTCAGCGCTTCCGCAGTCGGTCTGCGTTGGGTACGTAGACAACACTCTCCCCTCTTGTTGCTATGCATCACATGATCTTGCGTGTGTGTAGGAAATTTTTTGAAATTACTACGAAACCCAACACCGAGAATGTTTTTGCCGAATCTATAAAGGTGTCCGGCATTGCACTGCGAGACTTGTGCTGAAAACACACAAATAGTTTAAATGTGCCAAAAAGCTTGGAGAACCAAGAAACGTCAGTAAAAACATGACGTCCAAACAAGATCAAGTGTTCGGTGCCAATCCGAAAATTGGTCTTAGAAAAAAGAAGTGCTTCTGTCGTGCTTTAACATGATACATCCTATCTCAAGACTTCGAGCGGGTCAGCCTAGGGCTTCAACCTCCTATCCCGAGGGCGGAGTACTTCTCATTAGGCCAATTTAGCAAACTAAACTCTAGCGGCTTTGAGATAGAAATTAGGCTCCCCGGCTAGTGACCGCACACTCGCGTCGAAAAAGAGAGTGATAAATAATAATAATAAAACTTTGCAACGACTAAGAAGAAGAACACTTATTATAAAACGGCTCAAATAAACTTAACAGCCCCCAAGTGACTTGAGTAAAAGAATGATTCCATGTACGGAAGTACTTATATCATATCTATGTTCAACCGAACTTTAAACGCGTCTTAACCGACCGTCGGCTTCTCCCTCTTCGGTCAAGGACCGAAAAGTGTTATGTACTCCATCTATCGAGAATATCGACAGTGTTTCCAATAACCAGGCAATTAGGCCATAAGGCTGTAATAGATAAAGCGCGCTCAGGGAACTTATGCTATATTACTGCAAAGTGTAAGAAGCATCTTCGAAGAACATAGTACCCCCATCGATACCTTTCTTCGGCGCTCATTGTTATTATGAGACTTGTGCAATAGATTTTTTGTACTCATGAGTTCCATTGTGTGCTGACCATGATTGAAAACAATAAGAGCGCTAGCTTTCAGCTTCACCCAGTCTGAGGTCAGAGCTCGGAGGACCCGGTCATGACAATCGCAGAGGTGCTCCCTTTACTCCCTAGCCGAACAATCGGGAACGTAGGGGTAAGCACAGGAGCCAGGCAACCCAGCTTGCAAATCGCTTAAGTCAATATGGTGCATATTGTGGCGTAATACACGAACAAGGAACAAAGCTGTACAAGTATAATCATATGCAAGAGGAAAAGCTTCATAAAGAAAGCCCACAAATAAACGGGGTATTTGAATATGTGTGTCACAAACAAAGTTTGGACAAGGAAATTTTTTACAAGCAACTTTTTCCAAAAAAAGTATAATGCTTGGTCGAACCGAACACAAGTTAAAAATTAAAACTTTGAGCATGAAAGCGACTTAGCTGGTTAATGTGTTCGGCAGTGATGACGTGGTCCGAGCTTGATGCGGGATAAGGTTCCATCCCCCAAGCCGGTCCCGAGGTGGCGGAGCGGAGAGCTCAACACGCCGAAGTGGTGACATAGCACGGTCAATGCAGACCGGCAGAGTGATGCCGAAGTCCTTGGATCATTTTCCTATGCACAAAAAGTAGTGCAAACCGGAGATAATAGTAATAATAATAATTAAAAAAACGGGTCCTTCCCAAATCTATCAGCTGCTTCATCTTCAGGTCAACAGCGACCAACCATATCTTTCTAGTGTCAAATTTCAAGTTACACAAGAGGTAAACAGTATCATCACAGTGACAATTTGAACTCAGAACAGGGAAAGACGTAGACCATCTCCGTCGGCATTGCCGATCTGATGCCTAGAGTGGTCAATGGATATTTCCTCATCATAATGCATGCACTCCTTGATGCGGAGCATCCTATGGACATCACCATGTTCACCTTCATTGCACCTCAAGCCCCAAGTGGACCTACCGGACTTAAGGTGAACTCACTTCTCTTCAAGGTTTACATGAATATCCATAGGACTTGGTTGATACCTCACCATGGATCATTGTGTATCACTAGGTATGAGGACGACCACCACCAAGCAGTTGGGGAGCATCCCGGAGGCCAAGGAGAAGGACCCCAAGGCCACAAGGAGGAAGAAGGAGTGCAACAAGATCAACTCTGCACCTCCCAGGCGACCCCGTGCCCACGGGCCTCTAAGACCCCGTGCGCACGGACTACATAGGAAGCTGGCGCTGGAGCACCCTGTGCTCATGGGCTTGTATTACCTCGTGCGCACGGGCCCTACAGGATGGACGGCTGTGATTACTGTTTGGGCCTCCTCTTCATCCACCTCGTCCCTCACCTCCAACCACCTATATATTCCATACCTAGACCATTTGTTAGGGAGAGCAAACTATATGAGATGATTATGTGAGCTTTGCTCCTTGTACCCACTCCTCTAGGAGATCATGACCTCCTAA
The DNA here is from genome assembly GCF_002162155.2 of Triticum dicoccoides. Lineage (NCBI taxonomy): Eukaryota > Viridiplantae > Streptophyta > Magnoliopsida > Poales > Poaceae > Triticum > Triticum dicoccoides. Next base: position 6,256,126 of record NC_041386.1, on the reverse strand, counting down.
GGGAGAAGATCCACTTGTGGATATCAAGACCCCACATGTGGGAAGGATCCCCATCATAGGATCATCAAGACCTCTCTACTCATAGGATTGGGATGAACTAGTATCTTGTATCTTTCCTTTGTTGTTCTTGGATCATTGTGACCTCTTGTATGTTCTTGGATCTAGCATATGTGTGATTGGATCTAGTCAATTGAGTGTTTCCTCTTGTTTTCTCTCTTGTGTTCTTCTTGTTCTTGGGGATTCTCCCTCCAATTCGTGAAAGTTCCACCCTACAACATCTTGGTATCATGAGCAAGGTTGATCATGAAATTGGAGCCCCCCTTTTTTTCTAGCCTAGTTTTGTTGATTTTGTCCCAATTTCGAAAATTCCCCACCAAAAATAGCCCCAATTTTTTTTATGATTTGTTGGTTTGATGAGGTTTTTTTTGGATTTGATCCATGGATTTGCTTGGTTTCAAGTGGATCTAGCTTTCCTCCACCTTCCCCTACCTTCCATCCTTCGATTTTGACCTCAGATTCGAGATTACCCATGGATCTGAAGCAGTTCGTCCGCTCGCAGAGCACCCCGTGCACACGGGCCATCGGGACCCCGTGCACACGGCCCCCCGTGCACATGGGCTTCGCAGACCCCGTGCGCACGACCCTTCCAGTGTGCTTCCGCCGCTGCCCCTTCGTCCCCCCACCCTCCCATACCACCCCCATACCCCCAGCTAAACCCCAGCAACGAAATCCATCCATTTGGAGCCCAGATCGAGAAGAAATCCGCCAAACCCGCGTGTACCAGGTGACCCCGTGCCCTCGGTGTGTGTACCATGCGCACGGGACCCCGTGCCCACGGGCCCTAGACCCCGTGCGCACGACCCCCCTACAGCAGTCGCGTGCACTTCACCGTTTCAGCCATAACTTCCACATCCAGAGTCTGATTTTTGCATTCTTTAGCTCGTTGAGTAGCTATTGATATCCCCCATCCACCTAGATAGGTTCCATCACCATTTGACTCCATCAAAAAATTTACATTTTGGCATCTTTTCCTAGGCCCTCCACCATATCATCCGCAAAACCACCATAGCCTTCCGCAACCTAACCCTTTTTGCTCCATATAGCTTTTGTGGTTGTTTGAGTTGTGACTTGAGTCTCCTAAGGTGTTTCGGCTACTTAGGGACGGTTGCTTCTTCGTCAACCACCACCACCACTTCCACATTACCATCTCCGCTTCCACCATTTGACATTTTCCATATGAGATTTTGAGTTTGCAGTTTTTACCGTTTCCTAAGGTGTTTCGGCTACTTAGGGACGGTCTACATCATCTTGGTATCTACACCAAGACCACCGCCACTCATCTTCGCCACGAGGTCGTCATCGACATCGACCACTTCACCATTTTGACAACCTAACCGTAAGCAAGAACGGTAACCTCTATATCATCTTGGTATCGTGGTATCCCATCATTGTACATTCTTGCCATTACATTGTTAACCCCTTAGCCCATTTTGCGTCACTTGCCTATCGAGACTAGCCATTTGAGTATTGCCGGCAACGTTACTTGTGCACATTAGTGATCCGTACCTTCCATTGCATACATACCATATCATATCAGTATCATCTTGGCATCATATCATCTCTTGTGTCACAAGATTGTTCCCGCATATACAAAATCGCTATCTTGGTTTGTGCATTTCGCATGTGGCCATATATATAAAAAGAGAGAGAATAAGCTTTTAAGCAAAGAAAAGAGAGCAAAGAAGATTGTAAGCAAGAGCCATAGCATCGCCACATTGCATACCATACTACCATATTGATCATCTTGGATCATCGTATGCGAAACATCGAAACATCATACACATAGCATACTTGGGATAGAAAGCTCATACATCTTGCATCTTATAGGTTGTGCACAAGTGTCGTATCCGCCTATTGAGCAATCGTGCTAGCGTCTCTCTTGAGTTGTGCAACACGAGCGTTTTCCGTGGATTCCACATTTTGTGCTCATTCCTTGGTTGCACGACCCCATTTATCTATCCGTGTGTGTGTTTCCGTGTGCCACATATTTCTATTGGTCTACTTATTTCACTTGCAAATTTGTGAATCTTTTCCAACATTATTGACCCTTGCTAACATTTTTGCATCAAATTTTTGTGCCACTACTGAGCTCCACCATAAGCCTTACTTGTGTAGGTGTGAGAATTGACAAGATCCGGTACCAATTGTGCTATTTCCTTGTTACATTATTGAGTGATCATTGATCCATCTTCAACATTGGATAAGGTACATTGGTCTAGTTCTTTCCTTTCTTTCACTCACATTTGCTCGAGTCTTGTGATGGATAGGCAAGGCATTTCATCTCCGGTCTTCCACGACAACGACGGCGCGAACAACTACATCACCAAAACGCCCATCTTCGGACTACAACGAGAATGCGAAGCATTGATCGACTCACCGTCGACATTCACCAACACGAAGCACGGACAAGGGACTACATCAACACCAAGTTGGATGCACAATTGGATGACATCCGACATGTGTGGGCCAACTACAAGTCTTCTTCCTCTTCGTCATCTTCACGACGGAGACGCTCAAGTCGCAAGTCTTCGTTACGGCCATGCGGTGCAAGTACCACGCGGCACCATCATCATCTTCGAGGCGACCACCAAGAGCATGAAGAGCGACCTTCGGGACGAGAGTTGGCTTCTCTGCCACCCCCGTGCACATGGGACCCTGTGCCCACGGCCTCCTGCACCCCTGTGTGCACGGGCTCTACAGAACAGCACCATTGACCCCAAGGATGCGGCTTCGACAACAACTTTGGCATATTCGCCAAGTGACGTCAAGGCATCTTCACCTTTGGACGTACGGCATCTTCGCCTACTTCCCACGAGTACGCCTACTTCAACATCATCAAGTCCAAGGCGATCACCTACGAGCGAGGGCGACACTTCCTTTTTTGGAAGCCCCTCAATGGAGATTGTTGAGCATGGGATTTTCCCTTCGACCACGGCGACAAATGATGACTTGAGTGACTTGTGCCACCATATTGAGAGTGAGAGTGACTTCACCACTAGCCCCATATATGACGAGTTGCCACAACTCCCATGTGAGGAGAGCCACAACCCCCACCACTTGAGTGAGATGAGTGACTCCACCATATGTGAGTTTGAGTGCACCTACCTTGAGGGAGTGAGTGAACCACCACATAGAGAGAGTGAGATAGTTTATAGGTCATGTGAGGCCACTTTCAACTCTAACGACTTGGCCTCTACCTCTATTGTGTCTTCTCATTTGGTGCTAGGTCCCATTTATGATGATGCGCCGATCCTCGACGACTTCGTCCTCCCTATGGACAAGATGATGGCCATGGTGGAATACGATGCACTCCCCACATGGTTCCATCATGATGAAGATGACCACGACTCGATCTTCGACACCTCACCTACACCACATGAGTGGAGCTCCATAGGTAACATAGGTGATGGTGCTTCTCTTGTCCCACTAGTGGACTATCTTGCAAATGATTGCTTGCATGATGATGATCACCCTATGGATTCATCACATACTATGTCTTGTTTCGATATGCCACCCATTTATGATGAATATGATGATGAGCATGTTGAATTGCCTACTTGTGATGCTATGCTCCATAGGATACCATGTGAAAATTCTTTTGGTCACATCATGTTTGACAATCCTTTGAACTTGTCATATGCTATGAGTAAGATATCCCATATTGCATCATTTCAATCTCAACATAGTAATTGTGCTTGCCCCATTAAAATAAATCCTATTTGCACATATGGCATAGATGACGAGATGATGATCATTGGCTTTTGTTTCTCTTGCGATGATATTGCTATGCTTCCTTTGCAAAATTTGTGCAATTCATCTCATATGCCATGCCATGAAAATTATTGTGTTTCACATGATTACATCCCTTGTGTGCAGCACATGCATACCATTCCTCACAATGCTCTAGATATTGCGAGTGATGCATTACATCCTTTGAGTCTCCATTATGCTATACATAACAACAAACCTCTCATGATGGATGACATGTTTCTATATCATGCAACTCATTTATTTGAGCATTGGATATTTTGTTCTAACCAACACAAGCACGTGCGCATCATGATGGATGATGTGTACATCTACCACGCACACATAATTTTCCCTTTGTTTTTGTTCTGTGTAGGTACTCATGTATACTCGTCAACCTCTCAATCTCAAGAGTTGACGAAACGAGCTCTTGAGAGCAACGACGATTTGGGATCCCATGGATTGTCCTTCCTACCATTCTCTTCGCGCAACGACTACGCGCATCTCTTCTACTTGGCTCTCACAAGGCTATGGGCTATATATCACTTGTTACTTTATGACCATTGTATCTTGTTCACTTTGCATGCTATGCCTCTTTACATGATTTTCCATGCAATTGTGACCCTTGCTTGCATCTACCCATGATTCATCTTTATACTACTTCTATGTGTATTTGCATGCTTGGTGGAGATTCTAGTAGCCATTGCCATGTTTTCTTTGTGCCCAATGCTTTTGATGCTTGTTGTGTTGGGAGAGTCATTATGCCCCATTGATATTTACATATGCCCTCTCGCCAATACATTGATGATGTTTTGCTCATATCTTGCTTTCATGCTTGTGCTATGTCATATGAATTATTCATGCCCACTATTTGTACACATGACATGCTAGCCATGATTCCTTCTAGTATGTTGCATCTTCGCACTACTAGCTTGCACTACTTGATCATTATGATTGCCTCGCACATGATGAACAATTGCTCTTTCTATTATGTTGAGTGCCACTCTATATTCACCACACCCCGCGCACATTATGCTTGGATTGTCTTGCACTTGCCCCATGTGTTTAGACATCTCATTATTTTTGGTGTTGTGAATGCTTCATATGCATACCATAGACCATTTCTTGAGCGCCTTATGCATGCTTTCTATGAGTTTGAGGTAGATTCTTATTCTCTTGACACACATATTTGCATCGCTACCTCACATTTACATGCTTGTTTCCATGATGTCCTTGATTTCACTCAATTTATGTGCTTTCATGCCATGTCACAATCCTTTGTTACACCATATGCTATGCGTGATGACAACACTTGTTGGGTGAATCACCTCTCGAATGCTTGGTTTTGCTCTAATGCCAACCACATTTGCTTTTCCATGTGCTTGTTGTCTTTGCTCCTTTTGAGGGAATTTCAAGAGGATGCAACATTGGAGAGTGCCCATTTCAAGCTACAAGAGGACGAATGCTTGGTGATCGTCAACTTATACACGATGACATCATCTCTTTCCCATGGTGATATGGTTTATGATCCGGGGTCGGATCTTTCCCAAGGGGGAGGGAAAGTTGCGGAGCATCCTATGGACATCACCATGTTCACCTTCATTGCACCTCAAGCCCCAAGTGGACCTACCGGACTTAAGGTGAACTCGCTCCTCTTCAAGATTTACATGAATATCCATAGGACTTGGTTGCTACCTCACCATGGATCATTGTGCATCACTAGGTACGAGGACGACCACCACCAAGCTGTTGGGGAGCATCCCAGAGGCCAAGGAGAAGGACCCCAAGGCCACAAGGAGGAAGAAGGAGTGCAACAAGATCAACTCTGCACCTCCCAGGCGACCTCCTGCCCACGGGCCTCTAAGACCCCGTGCACACGGACTACACAGGAAGCTGGCGCTGGAGCACCCCGTGCGCACGGGCTTGTACCGTGCCCACGGGCCCAACTTACCCCGTGCGCACGGGCCCTATAGGATGGACGGCTGTGATTGTTGTTTGGGCCTCCTCTTCATCCACCTTGTCCCTCACCTCCAGCCACCTATATATTCCGTACCTAGACCATTTGTTAGGGAGAGAAAAGTATATGAGATGATTATGTGAGTTTGCTCCTTGTACCCACTCCTCTAGGAGATCATGACCTCCTAAGGGAGAAGATCCACTTGTGGATATCAAGACCCCACATGTGGGAAGGATCCCCATCATAGGATCATCAAGACCTCTCTCCTCATAGGATTGGGATGAACTAGTATCTTGTATCTTTCCTTTGTTGTTCTTGGATCATTGTGACCTCTTGTATGTTCTTGGATCTAGCATATGTGTGATTGGATCTAGTCAATTGAGTGTTTCCTCTTGTTTTCTATCTTGTGTTCTTCTTGTTCTTGGGGATTCTCCCTCCAACTCGTGAAAGATCTCTCCATAGGGTTCCACCCTACAACACTCCTTACGCCAATAGTTCCAAGAAATCATCCTATACCATGTTATTATCTTCCAACCAACATTGTCCCGCACCGGCTGCTCTGCCAAAAGATCTGAATCATAAACTACAAGAATGTCATCATACACTGGTTCATCAATCTGTCTTTCATAAGTTTCCACCTCAACAAGTTTAATCAAGCCATCGCTGGACGCAATGTCGCGAATGTTCCACGGACATACTCTAAGACCACCCTTATTGCCAGGCATCAGCATAGGCAACTGAATGACCTGCACCACAGGCACCTCGTCGAGCACATTGCAGAGCAAAATTCCCCTCCAGAGATCGACCCAGCCGAGTGTGCTTCCTCCAAGCGAAATCACCTTGTGAATCACATCTAGCTACGTCCGAGAATTTACCTTGTCTGACATGTCCGTTGATTCCACGTTAGTGCTCCAAGCCCATGTTGTGGACGAGAAGAGATGCAGGTCATAGACCAAAGGGGCCTGTGTGAAACAGAGAGTGGCCATCAAGAAATGGCCGTCGTTGCCATGGGGCAAGAGGCCGACCTCCCAGGCTCTGGTGACGAATAGAAGGGGATCTGGGAGCAGGTGGAGTGACGGCCGCCGGGGTCCGTCTTTGTAGACAAAGTACTCGCGGAGCCCCTCCTCGTTGTAGGGGCCGAATTTGAAGGTGACCCAGAGGAGGAGGTCCTTGTGGGAGTAGATTATGCGGGGCCTCTCCGGGAAGTCGGCCTCCTCGATGCCCGGGCAGTGGATGCACACGCAGGAGACATCCGGCAGGTTGGCGGTGCAGAAGGTGGCCTGGATGGTGTAGCAGCTCCTCGAGATGGCTTCGGCGGTGGTGGCGGTGGTGCGGTCAGCGACATACGCCAGCGGCTCCAGGAGGACCCAGTCGGCGGTGGCGGCATCAGGGATGCATCGGAGATGCGGGGGCCGGCAGGAGGCGGGGCGAGGAGACTCGCGGGGGACATAGACCGACCGACACAGGCAAGTGTGTGTGATTTCGGGCTGGGGAGACCGGACTTGTCTCGCCTCTTGACTAGCTGACTGGACTTGCCTATGTGACAGTGACACATAGAGAGAAAATCTGACGTGGCACGAAGACTCAAGACTGGGTTCAAAACCAGTCAACCTATGGAAAGAGTATCAGGAAGCCTCTTATAGCATGTACATGACTCCTTAAATGCCCCATATATAGCGGGGCAGACGACCCGATCAGTGACCGCTCACAAAATCGTGATTTTAATGGGCTCCTTGAACCGGCCCTATACGTCCAGCCTGACTGGCGCCTCATATTCAGTTGGGCAAATATGAGGAGGTCCGGACACGTCCGCCACGTTGGACTGACGGACGGCACCCAAGCAGGCACACATTGAAACCAATCGATACAATGAGTACGCATTTATCTCGCCACTCCGGCACGTCGCCTGAGGGGCCAAATCCGGTTACTAAGCCGGATGGGCAGCCTGAACCCTAGTGTTCTCCATTTACTCATTTTACACCCTCTTTCTTGCATTCGTGGCTCCACCATGAGCACGTCCAAGCTCGCCATCCACTCCCGATCCGCTCCAAGCTCGCCTTTCGCTGGTAGCCATGGTCCGCCAGCGGATCACGTACTACAAGATGCATACTCCACAACGTCAGGCGGGGATCGAGGAGAGACGTGTGTCATCCACGCATGGCGCGCTGCTTGCATTGCAGTCGGCCTGCCTCCAAACTCTCCGAAGCAACAGGAGGTGGCGCTGGGGGCAGTAGAGCAGGATGAGGCGGAGAAGGGGGCGCTAGATGTAGAGACAAAGGATGAGGAGGATGAAGGCAAGGTGGATTCGGCGCCTCCTGCGATTGGATTCGCCATGGACAACACGTTGGCCGAGTTCGAGGCCGCCCAAGCAGAGGAGGTGACTGAGCAACATGCCATCCTCTAGTCCATCCAGTCGGAGCTCAAGGTCGCGACAAACCGCAACTACCTCCACGAGGCGGACATGAAGAGTGAATCCTCTTTTTTGCAATCTTCAGCACTTATTTGAAAAGTAGTGTGGTGTAATGTTTACCCTTGGTGCCTTGAAGGGCATTCATCGAGCTGCCACGCTCCTCGTTTGTTTCATTTGATCCTGGGATGAGGCATATGTTTTTCGAGAGATGTTGTTTTCCATACATATCATGTTATGGACATCAGCCAATGAATATATGTATATGTTGATAGGAATTGTTGTCTGCCATGTTGCTATGTCTTTGAAAGACGCAATCTAACCAGATGTTTCCGATTGATGATCTAAAGGACTTGTTGATCACATAATCAGTTCGCATCAACATCAAAGAAGGCATGTATATTGGAAACATAAATAACAAACTCTATAACAGTTGATCTCGTCTTTTTTGACATCGTCAAATCGACTTGGAAAGTTATACAAAGAAACTTGAACTCGGTAGAACATCCTTGAGATGAGACAGACCATGGTAAAAATCAAGTAATCTTCATGTAATTACTAACTTGGCATCGGATGATTTGTTAGTATTTTTGAAAGAAACCTCATTCGACATACATGTGATAAATCGGTGCCACTTAACTCCCTTTCATGTAAATGAACGCATGCCTAGGGATGCCAGCCGGGGAGGACCAGCACAGCAGAACAACAACCATCACCAACGACGAGAAGTGTAGATTGGATGGGTCATATGAGTAAACACACAGACGACCAGCCGAATCCAAATGGATCCACCGGAGTCGAACGCAGACCGGATCTAAGAAGATCCACCAAAGACCAGTGCCAACTGAATCCAAAGTGTTCCGCTGAAGACACACCTCACCACGCCCTTCGTTAGCACTAGACGCACCACCAAGACGGGGATGGAACGCGAGGAGCCGAGGACATTATTCTAACTCTGGGCCACCGCTGCCGCTACCAAACTTAAAAGTACCAAAAGCAAGAACAGGATCCCTCCTGTCAGTGGGAGGGTGGGGTCCATCTCACCTCCAAGGCCCAAAGACCATCAGACACAGGGCGGACTACTGACGGCAGCGGCGAGATATCCTCCTACATCATGTGCTCATGTGGTAAAAATAGACACGACCCCACAAAATAAGTAATATGACCATCCATGAATCTTTTGTCTCTCAAATCAAACAATCCACAAGATGGTTCATCTCTTACCATGTCAAGGAAGCATTATGGTAAAATTGAGGGTCCGCGTTGAGGGTCATCCGAAGTTAATTCACAACCCCTCGCCGACAGGTTAATACGTAGCAAACTCAAGAACCTAAGGCCGTTCATAACTTCTGGAATGCACACCATAGCTTCTGGGTTACTTCGATGGAATTCACATATCGATGGATCAAGCTACAGTAGCAAGTTTGATGTTAACCACTGTGTGGAAATTTTAGCAGTCATCGTCGCTATCATACTTGAACACTGTTCATTTTGCTCTTGGTGCTGTTGGAGAAATGAAAAGAACAATTACAAAGTTTACAAAGTTGGTCAAACTTTACAAAGTTTGACCTTAGACAAATCTTATGGTAGGCTAGGAAGTCTCATTAGTGGGAGCAACTAACCAAGGAGTACCCCTTGCAAGAGCCTCTTGGTTAGTTGAGCTCTACACATGAGAAACAAAAACCAGTTCTCAAAAGTGCTCAAAACTTTGAATACTGAAATCTTTTTCTTGTGTGGAGCTCTTCGAATGTTTTTTTGGTATGAAATGTTGTAAGCACCTACAGAGTTTAAGCATATTTGATGTCACGAAGTTTCGAATTTTAAAATAAATTATGCAAGGACATCGGAGTTGAAAAACCACTCTCTTGCATTATTAATTAGCAGCTATTCATTAACAAACCATACGAGCAAACATACTCCATCATGTTAACGAGCACACAATGACACAAACATAGGTCACATATGCTCAGGTACCACACCATCACACAGCTATCAAAGCACACTCGCGCTAAGTAAGTACCACAACTGATCGAGCGAGACGGCAGTTGTCGTGGATCTGCTTGACGAGTCCGAGGTTGATGATGCCCGGGGCGGAGCGTGGCCATTGTTTCTCCTTGTCCTTGTCCCTTATCACTAGACCTGGCCATGGGCAGCCTGGCCCGACACGAAAAAGCCCGACCCGGCCCGTCTCGACGCTGCACCCGGGTCGGGCTCAGGCCTAGATTTTGAGCCCGAGGACGGGCCGGGCTTAGGCCCGGGCTCAGGCAATAATATCTCACATCTAAGATGACATCACAACTATTTGTAGACCATCTATAGATGTCTTTTCCTGTTTTTTGTTCTTTTTTGTCCAGCCCACCACGTTGTTGTCTTTTTTTTGGAGAAACAACACGTTGTTGTCTTGTCCAGTAAATCGTTGCTGCTGTTGCTGCTGGACACCTCCCGTATTGAGATAAAACCTTGCCGTTGCTGTTGGGCCTTGTAGTTGTTGCTAGGCCTGACTAGTTTTATTTGTTTTTTGTGGCTCTTGTTTTGTTCGGTCTGTCTTTGCTTGTTTCTGTATGGACTCCTGATCTTTGCAGTGCAGCAAAAAAAAGGGAGAAAATGATTAATAAAAAAAAGCAATGAGAAGAAAAAAAGCAGGTGCAAAAAGTAAAAAAAACAAATGTTTATAGTTTTGTGACTGAAAAACCAGAAAATCAGTACAGGAGAAGGTGCCTTCTTTGTTCGCTTCTGACTGGTCCTTCTTCCTTCTTTTCTCTCATTACTGCTACTGAAGTACAGGAAGTTGAAAAAGAAAGAAAAAAATAAAGGTGGGTTATAAGAAAAAAATTGCTCTTAATTTTTACTGTGGGAATAAAAACACATCGAAAAATATTACCAGTGTTTTGAATCCCTCAAACAACAAGTTATCAGTTAGATTGACATTCACTTGTTTTCCTTCATACTCAACATCTTGAAGAAAAATGTCCCATTTAACAAAATGTAGCGCTAGAGTGAAACCAGTTATCCTATTTAACAAAACAAAAATATAGTTGTAAACAATCATTGTATGGAATGATGCATGACACAGAAAAAAATAAATTGTATTATAGGAGTTGACCAAACAAAAAAGCAAGTTAGAATTTGAGCACATGGTATGAAAGTGATAAACAAAAGCTGGACTATCATCAAATTCAAAACTCTCAAACAAAGACTTCGTCAACTACAACTACAAAGGCTTGTTGCAAGTCGATTGTGGACTTGCAACTTCGGCACCTATATACAACTACAAAGGCCTTGTTGTGAGTCGGCGGTTTACTAGCAATTGGTGCAATTTCAACTTGAAGCCCCACTTGTGAGTCTAGGGTGACCATGTAACTGGGGAAACTACACTACTACCAGACCTAGTTGCGAGTCAAGGGTGGACTTGCAATTGGGGCAACAACTTCAAAAAAGTCGCTAGTTGCGAGTGAAGGGTGGACTTGCAACTGGGGCAATTACAACTACAAAAGCCCAAGTTGCGAGCCAAGGGTGGACTTGCTACTAGAGCAACTACAAATAGAATGTCCTAGCTGCGAGTGAACACTGGACTTGTAACTAGGGAAACTACAACTACAAAAGCCCGAGCTGCGAGTCAAGGATGGACTTGCAACTGGAGGAACTACAACTACAAAAAAGCCCTAGTTGCGAGTCAAGGGTGGATACGCAACTGGGGCAACTACACTACTACAAGCCCCAGTTGCGAGTCAAGTATGCACTTGCAACTGGGTCACCTACAACTATGAAAAAGGCCCCAATTGTGAGTCGATGGTTGACTTGCAACTGGACAAATATACCTAAAAAGGCTTCCAAGTTGGGATTCAAAGGTAGAATTGCAACTTGGACGAGTATCGAGTTGTGAGTCGATGGTGGACTTGCAACTAAGGTGATTATAAAAACTACGATTCCGAGTTGTGAGTCAAGAGGCGATTTGCAAGTGGGGCGATTACAAAACTATGGCTCCACTTGCAACTGGGGTGGAGTTGCAACTGGGCCGACTACAAAAGTACATGGAAAAATCCGCTAATTGCAAGTAGATGGGCCATTTGCAAATGGCTTGAGACAAAAAAAAGAACAGAAAGAACTATGACCCGAGTTGCGAGTCGATGGTGGACTTGCAACTGGGCCAAATGAAAATCTATGGGTCCTAAGTTGCGAGTCGATGGTAGACAAGCAACTGGAGTGACTGCAAAAGTACACGAACCCCCCTAGTTGCGAGTTGAGGGTCGATTTGCAAGTGGCATGAGACTAGGAACAAAAAGCAGCCCTCGAGTTGCGAGTCGATGGTGGACTGGCAACTAGGGGGGGTATCGATGTGCGAGCCGATGGTGGACTTGCAACTTGAGTGATTACAAAACTATGGCCCCGAGTTGCGAGTCGATGGTAAACTTGCAACTGGGCCAACTACAAAAGTACACGGAAAAGCCCGCTAGTTGCGAGTTGAGGGGCAATTTGCAAGTGGCATAAGACAAAAAAAACCCTCGAGTTGTGAGTCGACAGTGGACTTGCAACT
>NC_041386.1:6229627-6243014 GCF_002162155.2 Triticum dicoccoides | reverse complement strand
TGCAACTGGGTAACTAGAAACTACGAGGCGAGTTCTGAGTCGATCATGGACTTGCAACTATGGCGAATACAAAACTAGACAAAAGAATCACAGCTACAAGTCAAGGGGGTGCATGCAACTAGCAAGAAAAAAGAACTACAAGCTGAGTTGTGAGTCGATGGTGGACTTGCAACTAGGCCGACTGCAATCTACGGGTCCCGACTTGCGAGTCGATGGTAGACTTGCAACTGGGGCAACTCCAAAAGTACACGGAACCCCCCCTCCTTGTTGCGAGTCGAGGGTCGATTTGCAAGTGGCATGGGACAAAGAAGAAAAATAGCCCTCGAGTTGCGAGTCAGTGGTGGACTTGAAATTATGGGGGTTACTGAGTTGTGAGTCAACGGTGGTCTTGCAACTAGGGTGATTACAAAAACTACGACCCTGAGTTGCGAGTGGATGGCAGATTTGCAAGTAGGCGACTACCAAAGTACAAATAACCCAGTTGTGAGTCAATGGTGTAATTGCAACTTGGACAATTACAACTACAAAGCCTCAGTTGTGAGTCGAGGAAGGACATGCAACTGGGGCAACTATACTACTACAAGCCTCAGTTGTGAGTCGAGGGTGCACTTGCAACTGGGGCAACTACACTATTACAAGCCCAATTGCAAGTAGACGGTGCACTTGCAACTGGGGCACCTACCCCCCCCCCCCTCCCAGTTGCGTCAAGGGTCGACTTGCAGCCAAGAGGAAAAAATTATGGACCCAGTTGTAAGCCAAGGCTGGACATGTATCTGTGATGAAAAAAACAAAGTGTCTATTTGCGAGTCGAGGGTTGACTTGCAACTAGGACAACTACGAGCCTAGTTTGCGAGTTGACAGTGAACTTTCAACTAGGACAACTACAAAACTGCGAGCCTAGCTAGTTGCGAGTCAAGGGTCGACTTGCAAATGCGACGAAACAAACTACGAGAGCAGTTGCTAGTTAAGGGTGAACATTCTCAACTGGGATGAAAAACAAAGCACATGCCAAGTTGCGAGTCAAGGGTGGACTTGCAACTGAGATGAGACAAAGTATGTGCCTAATTGCGAGTCAAGGATGGACTTGCAACTAAGACAACTGTGAAACTACAAGACTAGTTGCGAGTCAAGATTCAATATGTAACTGTGACGAAACAAACTACAAGCCTAGTTGCGAGTCAAGAGTGGACTTGCAAACTATGATCAAAATAACACATGCTCCAGTTGCGAGTACATGATGGGCTTGCAACTGGGACAACTACGAACCTAATTGCGAGTTAAGGGTGGACAGGCAACTGGAAGAACTATAAAACTTAGAGCCTCATTGCAACTCAAGCCTTGACTTGCAACTAGGATGAAAAAAAACTACGAGTCCTGTTGGAGTTAAAGTGGACCTGCAACTGGGATGAAAAATAAAATACATATCGGGTTGCAAGCCAGTGGTGGGCTTGCAAGTGGGATGAAACAAACTACTGACATAGTTGCGAGTTGAGGGTTGACTTGCAACTGAGACAACTACACAAACTTGAATACGAGTTATGAGTCAAGGGTGCAACAGGGATAACGACACAAAACTACGATACGAGTTGCAAGTCGAGGTTGGACTTGCAACTGGAACAACAACAAAACTATGGGCCGAGTTACGAGTCAATGGTGAACCTGCAAATGGAACCGCTACGAAACTACAAGCCAGTTGCGAGTCCAGGATGGATCTGGAACTAAGATGAAACAACCTATGGGCCTAGTTGCTAGTCAAGGGCGAACTCACACTACGATACCATTTGCGAGTCGATGTTGGACTTGCAATTGAGACAATAACAAACTACAATCCCAGTTGCGAGTCGAGTGTGGACTTGCAACTGGGATGAAAACAAAACACATACTGGTTGCGAGTTGAGCATGGAATTGCAACAGGGGCAACTACAAGCCCATTTGCGAGTCGAGGGTGGGCTTGCAACTGGGGCACCTACCGCCCCTAGTTGCGAGTCAAGGGTCGACTTGCAACCGAGAGGAAAGAAATTATGGACCCACCAGATGCAAAGTCAAGGGTGGACATGTATCTGTGATGAAAAAAACACAGGGTCTAGTTTCCAGTCGAGGGTTGGCTTGCAACTGGGACAACTACGAGCCCAGTTTGCGAGTTGAGAGTGAACTTTCAACTGGGACAATTACAAAACTACGAGCCTAGTTGTGAGTCAAGGGTCGACTGCAACTGTGATGACACAAACTAAGGGCCCAGTTGCGAGTCAAGGGTGAACATTCAACTAGGATGAAAAACAAAGCACGGGCCAAGTTGTGAGTCGAGGGTGGACTTGCAACTGAGATGACACAAACTATGTGCCTAATTGTGAGTCGAGGATGGACTTGCAACTGGGACAAATAAATAAAACCATGATATGAGTTGCCATTCGAGGGTGAACTTACAAATGGGACAACTACGCAAAATTGTGACACACGTCATGGGTTGAGGGTGGACTTGCAGCTGGGATAACAACCAAATTATGGGCCTAGTTGTGAGTCGAGAGTGGACTGGCAACTGGCGATAACTATGCAACTACGAGCCTAGTTGCGAGTCTAGGATGAACTTGCAACTTGGAAGAAACAAACTACGTGCCTAGTTAGTCGAGGGTGTACATGCAAATAGGTCAATAACAAACTACAAGGCCAGCTGCGAGTCGAACATGGACTAGCAACTGGGATGAAAAACATAACACATCTCCAGTTATGAGTCGAGGGTGAACTTACAACTAGAACAACTATGAGTTCATTTGTGAGTCAAGGGTGGATTCTACAAACTCTCCTCCGGGACACAAAAGCACATAGCAAAAATGAACAAAGAAAAGGAAATCGATTGTGCTCCCCAAATGACGACATATATGGTCCCACATGAAAAGAAACGTCATAAAAAAGCCGACACGAAACAAAAAAACCGGACAAGAGGAAGCGCGACAAAAAGAGAACGAGCTGACACATGTGCGCATAATCGAGTTTGTGCGAACATTAAAGTTGGAAGGCTATAGACATAGAATGAGACATCACTAAATCTCATCTAGGTGAGATTACAAAAAACAAAATAAAATATATCAAGTTAAACTCTCCTTTAACTACATAACCAAACCAAAATTAAAAACAGGGAATATAAAGATACGTGGCAAGGGAAGAGCAGATAGCTACTATTTATACCGAAATAAGAGGATATCTTGATTCGTTAGAAGTCAAACAGGTAAATAATTTTTTGGATGAGTTATGTATACATATAAAAGATACTAAACCTCAATTTTAGGAAATTATATCTTCTAGCAATACATTCACCGAGCAAGCAGAAATCCTTTTGAAGAAAGTTATTCAGAAACGGTTTCCCCCCTTCACAAAAAAACCCAATACACAAACATAAAATTGGCCCACTAAAAAAGTCATATCAGGCCTCACGGCTTCATGAGGGATGATCAGGAAACACAACACAACGGCAACCAGCACGACTTAGAAGCAATTATAGATAATGATATATAAGTTAGTTAGACATTGTTAATTCTTATCTAGATGAGAATTAACGAAACCAATCTGAAACGGGCCCAGATAGCGCCATGAGAACGGCCTAACAAAAGACGCACACATGAGCAATGCCGACAAGTAGTCACCACACATGGCGTGACACGAAACTCATGCGACGGAACAACCCTCGATCAAGATTTGCATGACATAGCAAACATATGTCTAAGTGAAAAAATTCATAAATTAAAAAAGAACCTTGAAAAATATAAATAAAAGACAAAAAATCAAGAATATAAAATAGTTCATAATTTAAAACAAATAATAAACAAAAAAGAAACAAAAAAGCTAAAACAAAAAAAAGGAACGCAGCGGGCCATATAGAAGAAACAGAAAAAGACTATAGTTGATAAAAAGACATTAAAAAAAAGACCACAACTCATCAGAGTCGAGCATCAAAAGAAAAGAAAAAACTGTCTGCCATAGCGTAGTAGGAAACGGGAGGACAAAGCATGTGACAGGAAAAAACTTTGTGCGAGCGTACGCTTCAAAAGACATTAATCTGTAAGTTTTTTCATCAAACGGCCTAGCAGTTATATGTGAGAAAAGTAATTCTTATCTAGATGTGAATTAGCAAATCTGAATTACGAAATCATAAAATCATGTTAAAAAACATGCAAGTGCAGTCAGGATGGCGCTTGTAACACTTGCCGACCCAATTTTACATACGTGTTAAAAACATGTAGTTGCAGGGCATGGACAACACTTGCACTTGCAATTGCAACAACAACAAAAAATTATAATTTTAAAAAAAATCATGAATTCTAAAAAACAAAGGGACAATAAAATAATAAAAAATAGAAAATTATTGGTTGGCACACGTTTTATCCATTATCTTCACCGTGCATTGACTTTAATAAAAAATGACAAAAAAAACCGCAACATGAGGCCCGCGCCAGCAAAAACAGCGACACAAAATGCGGTCCTGTCAGCTCAGCCCCTCAGACAACGCACTCCAAAACAAGCAAAAACATATGAGTGACCGTGCACAGGGGCATGTCCAACCACTCCTGTTTTCACCTCCGATCACCAAAAGAAAAATCACAGCCCATAAAACATATAAAAAGACAACTCATAGCCCAGCTAAAGCCCATCACTAGGCAACTTAACCCGAACACAGCCCAACATGTTTCAGGGCGTGATCGAGCGAGGTAGCGACACGAACAAGGAGCGACACGACAAAAAGCGCACGAATCTTGACGTTTTACATCCTGTGGTTGAACAGTTAGATGTGAGATAATTATTTCACATCTAGATATGAAATAGCAAATCTGTTAAGGGGTCTTTTCAACCAACTAACCTCCCCTCCTATTTTCAATGGAGTGGGTCCCGCCTCATCTCTAACTACCAATCCCAAGTCCCCACGTTGGCCAGTCCATTGATCCCGTGAAAAAATCGTCCGTGAAAAATCCTATTCTGGCGTGCACCAATGAACTTTTTTTTTTGCGGATGGCCTGCACCGATGAACACGTACGTACATGCAGACAAAGGCAGTATACGATGCGTCTGTTTCAGGTGACATCGGTTTTTATTGCTTTGTCAGCTTTGGAGGCAGTATTCCCACTCATGTGTGTACATACACAGCGTGTTTGGTTGGGGTAATTAGAGTTAGGGAATGAGAATTGAAAGAGTACGAGACTTCAAATCTATTGTTTGGTTGGAGGTATTGGGAATTCATAAAAGAATAGGCATGTGACTTGAGACTCCAGCTCCCACCATTTTATTAACAAGGGAGGGGATGGGAGTTGGATGGGAATTGTTTTAATGAGTCAACCTTAACCCTTCATTCTAACTTCCCTTGTCTAGTCCCATGTCAATTCCCACAAAGCAAATAAGGGAATACAATTTCTCCTCATATTCTCACACATAATTTCTATCACACACCAAACAGAAGATTGGAAATAAAATGACTCATCCCATGTCTAATCTCAACACAACTCCCTCCTCTAAACTCTCATTCCGCTTTCCAAATATTGCCAAACATGTTAAAAGGGGCTCGCGGCAATGTCCCACCCCGTGTGAGGCAGTAGCTCGCCTCGCTGCAGGCAGCAGGTTCGCGGGCCAGCCCATTTGCCGGGATGGAGTCATGATGACGTTGCACATATTCACATTTTTGTTTGTATTATCTGTTTTTATTTTTTTCTCATTTTTTCCTTTGTTTCATTTTTTATATTGTAGGTTTTTAAAGTATTCATCGCACTTTAAGAAAATGTTATTCATATATTTTAAAAGTTGAAAGTGTATAACTAGATGTTTCTGATGTACAGGAAAAATGTACAATGTGTATGAAAAATGGTGATCAAAACATGTACTCCCTCCGTTCGGAATTACTTGTCTCGGAAATGGATATATCTAGAACTAAAATATGTCTAGATACATTCATTTCTGCGACAAGTAATTCCGAACAGAGGGAGTATATGAAAAGAGTAATTGTGTCTTTAATTAATTTTAAACATGTATAAAAGATGTTTCAGCTGTATATGAAAATTGTACAATGTGTGTGAAAAAATAGACATAAAAAACACATGTTTCAAGAAATGATAATCATATATCTGAAAAATGTTTGACATGTACAAAAATATATTTCATATGTATACAGAAAATGTACAATATTTAGAAAAAACAGGCATCAAAATGTATATATGCAAAGATGTTAATCATGTATTTGAAAAATGTTAAATCTATATAAAAAATGTACAATGTGTACTAAAAATGTAGGCATGTGTTGAAAAAAGTACACAACAAAATATTTATTTTAAAAAATTGTTAATCATGTACTTCAAAAATGTTAACCATGTATAGAAAATCCTGATATACACAAAATATATACAATGTGTATGAAAAAACGTGGACACTAAAACATATATTAAAATAATGTTCTCTAGAAAATGTTTAACGTGTGCAAGAAAAACCCTTATGTATATGAAAAATGCACATTATGCGTGAAAAAATAGACAAGTGTTGAAAACAAGAAAAAGGAAAAAATTAATAACAATACCCAATGAAAACCGGAAAGGAAAGAAGAAAACTGATAAAGAAGAAAGAATAAAAAATCTGAAGAAAGAAATAGGAAAAAATAAAATAAAAAGGCAAACCAAAAAAACTGAAGAAAAACTAGGCGACAAGCAATGGAAAAACAAAAAAATAGAAAAAAAATCTAACATACAGTGTTGGGTCGGCCAGCTAATTCCCGACCGTAGGCAATTCCTAATAGGAATCGGTGCGGGTGAGAAATAGCCGTCGCGAAAAAAGGAGCTGCCCGTCGCAAAGCCATTCATGAGGCGATCTTCCAAACCCCCCACATCAGACACATATCTTCATCAACAGGTTCATTGACGAACTCGGTATTATATATGATGCAAACCGACGCCCACGACAGTTTGTGGCTCCAACCAGAGAACAACGACAAAACCCAAAGAGGCCACCTCTTGGATATTGCAAAATACATGTTGATGCGGGTGTTCGCGCAAGAAGAGGAGGATCAGCTCCTGCTGTATGCAGGGGTGAAAATGGGAATTACCTTGGGGCCTCTGCGCTGGTTTTGGAGGGTGTCACCAACCCAGCGTCATTGGAAGTGATAGCGTACCGTGAAGCGTTGTGCTTGGCGGAAGACCTGAATATCCACAAGTTTGTCATTGCATCAGATAGCAAACAAGTCGTGGCAGATATTGGCCAAAGTGCTAGAGGGAGATACGGGGCAATAATCAGCAAGATCAATCTTAAAGCTGCAACTGTTCAACGTAAAATTACTTTAGAGTATCATGCTGCAAATTATGAAGCACATAGTTTAGCAAAAATTTCCCTTTCTAGAGGTCATGATCGTCACGTCTGGTTTGGCATTCCTTATAACCAGAACTGCATCCCACTTCATGTGGCTTTTGATGAATAAAGTTGTTTATCACCCCTCAAAAAAAGGAGCTGCCCCTTTTTGCTTCAATCTAGCCTAGTTAAATTCCCATGCAGCGTGACGGCAGAGTTCTTGTTTTTTGCCGCGCATTTTCTACAAGAAAGGAGAACATGATTGACAAAAAGTTGAAATGGAATTGGAGATGGGAGGTACCGACCACCCTTGCTTTTTACATGCATTTTAAGCTTACATCCCCGTTTACATCCCCGTTTAGGTATTCGTAATGAAGAGTATCATACATTAGTATAATGCATATAATTATAGGTTGATAAATCAAATAAGCTCATTTGTTGTCATGCATAACATATAGTAGCATAATAATTATTATGATACAATATACACAACCCTTTTTTCTTAATGTAATTCGGTGCCACCTCACCAAAATTACTTTAAGCCAAGTTCTTTTTGGCTGGTTCTCCTAGAATCTTGAGAATTGGACCTCCCCCGGATTCTCCCATAATCTTGAGCGCCGCCATCGAGCCGAAGCCGGAAGGCAACGCAGATCCGAGCTGCCGAAGGCAGAGCCGTATGAACACCGGTGAACCGAAGACGCTGGAAGGGGACGCAGCGACCGGAGCGCCGGGGCCGGAATCGCACCAGTAGAGGACGCTGACAGGCCATGGACGCTGGAGAATGCAGGTTCGTGGCCGCCGGCACCGGAGCTGTGTCGGCAAGGATCCGCCGCGAAGCTTCAACCCACTGCCAAAAAGAACCCTGACCACACACACGCAGAGGTCGGCATCGTAGCTCGGAGGAGGTGCCGTCGGAGATGGAGGGTGGTCTGCAAACGCGCTACTAACCACAAAAAGACTCTTTGGTAGTTGCTCGTTTTTCTTGTTTACCTAATACTCCCTCCGTCCCAAAATAAGTGTATCAATCTTAGTACAACTTTGTAGTAATGTTAATACAAAGTTGAGACACTTATTTTGGGACGAAGGGATGTCTTTATTGTTGTTGTTAAGTGAAGCAATCAGCTAACTGAGTTTAGCTTAGATGGTTTGATTCCTTCTGGTGAAACCAATTCACCAGGGTTTAAGTTCTAGATTTAGCACTGGTGCTCGCATTTTTCTCGATTTGTTTCATATTTTCCGGTGATGTTCATTCAGCGGAGGAGACGTTTTCCTCTACTTCGGCAGCGTCTGTGATGACTTTATCAATCTCAAAATGTTATATGGGCTCAGTCACTCGGAGGTACTCATTGGAGTAATGTGTGTGTGTGCGTTCATAAATTTGGAAAAAGATCACGAACTATGGACCATTGACCGTTGACTAATCATTGGCCTTTTCAAAAAAGAACATGAGTTTGAAATTTTTTATTTTATTCTTTCTAAAAAATCATAAATTTGATATAAAAAATCAGGAAATTGTAAGAATGTCCACGTGTTTCGTGAATCTGGAAAAGGAGTTTAGGATTTTGAGGAAAAAAAGTTCACAGAAGGTATTTGAGGGAAAAAATTCATAAATTTGAAAAAAACAGATTTAAGGAAAAAATTCACCAAAAATTCAAAAGAATTTTACAAATTAGCAAGAAAGTTCACAAATTTGAAGAAAGATTCATATTTTAATAATTCAAGCATTTTATAAATAAAAAATAAAAAGCAACAAATAGAAACAAATAGAAACGTCAATAAACAAAAAAAAAACCACGGAAAGTTTCATGAAGCTTCCCAAAACCAGCCCAGGAAGCCTCCGAAACCGAGAGCTTCCAGTTCGTGGTTGAGATGGTGGGCTAGCCCATTCAAACGTACGAAGGAGGGGGGTCTGCGTCTTTAACTGAACTAGTAAGTGTGCACGTGCAACACACCTCTATTTGCATTAATAAGTGTGCACGCACAGCACACGTCTATTTGAATTAACACATTATTAGAAACTTAAAACAAGACAATTTATTCATAAATTTGAAATTTCCCTACAAAGTACACGATCTCTTATTCCTAACTCGTACAAATAATTTGAAATATCGTTTCTCCTTAATCAACATGTCTCCTGTATTAAAAGACCACCCACCTTTTCTAATGTATAAAACTCAAAATTATTTAGAAGATTCATCATGATTCTTCATATGCACACATTTATGCAAGTATAGTCACACATGAAAATGTCACTTAGGACAAGCTAAAGAACCGTTTCAGTGCCAACAAACCCCAATCAAGAATTACACAAGATCGTCATGAACATATATAGAGAGAAGTGACCTCTCTTTCTCCGAGATTGGTCGAACAACAAGTTTTCGGATATATCTATCTGACGCTGCTACATATATACAATATAACATTTCTTACAATCCCTAACATCTAAAATCAATTTCAACTTCCACATGGCATTCTTTATCTTTATGTATGACGTGATCAAGAAAGAATCCCGCCAATTCATTTTGAATTGCTCGTGTGCGATTATGTGGTATGAGTTCATTCTGTATCTGCCACATCTAAATTAAAGAAGAGGGTCAATACATATATATGAAATAAACTCAATACAATTAATGGTAATAAAATAAAATTGTAAATATTGTTTACGTACTAAATGATATGAGAATTTATCATGACCACAAAATATCCTACATTCATCATCATCATAATCAACATGCAGTTTTTGCTTCTCTTGTATGTGGTCTAAGTTTTCTATCAGGAAAACATGTTAACTCAACTGCAGATAAGAACGGTATGAAAATGCTCATGTAAAATTACAATTGCCATGTATCTGCTGGACAAACAAATATACTTATGCAAACTTCAGGTTTTTTTAGTAAAACTTATGCGAACTTTAGTTTTTTTCACTAAAACTTATGCAAACTTCCGGGTTTTTTTCAATGAAACGTAATTTGATGACTGCAAGTAAGGTCTTGGTTCAGCGAATTTTCCTGTGAGTTCGCTATGTAGTCGTGAGTTGGCCATGTAATAACCGGTAGCCAGTACTTAAAAAACAGGGATGTCTGTTGCAGGTACATGAAAATCAGTGAAAAAATGTAGAAAGAAAGAAGGCGAGTGTCTCTGTGTGTGCTCCAGCGCTCCTCTATTTCTCATTGCCTCATCTCTAGTTCTTGTACTTCTAGATGTGTCACCACCGGCGAGGTAGCGATGACAGTAAAAAAACAACACTCGGTACTTACCTGATTAGTGCGTGTGTGCGGTGTGTTCGCATGAAGGCGAGCGTCTCCGTCGTTCACGTCTGCGAGCGGCCGCGGCGACCGTGTCCTCTCACCAGCTGGACGGCGTTGTCGACGCAGGTGAGTCAGTCATCCAGCTTTGAGGCCGCGACCTCCATGCACCGGGGCGTGGGGAGTGGCAGCGTCCGACAAAGGTAGGATGTCTTTGGACGACGCCGTCCACGCGTGAGTACTGGACAAGCGTGTCCAACGGAGCAGCACACGTCAGAGCTGAGGGACTCGACGGTGGCTTCGGGCGAGTGAGGTGGGGCCGTGATTAGCTTCACCTGCTGCGTTATGGCCGAGACATGCGCCGCCCTGGGGATGACGATGGTTGGCGACCAGGCGAATCTACATGCATGGATGTGGGGGAAGATTTTTTTGGCCTGCTTATACTGGTTCAGGATACTCAGCGTTGCCCCCACTTGAAGGACGTCGGCGGTGGGTGATTGTCAGCGTGGGTGTTGTGGATGGAGCTGAAGTCGACGCGGATGCCGGTGGTTCCCGGAGAGCATGCCCAGGACGTGGACGAAGTCGTTGCAGTCAGTAGAAGAGTGACCTGGCCTCCAGGCAGAAGACGAATGCGGCGACGGCACGTGTGTGTGTTTGGAGGAAGCCGCAGCTCCTCCTCGCGTGTCTCCCACTGTGGCTCGCGTGGGTGGTGGGCTGGTGACGGCTGGCGACTCGCGATCGCGATTCCCTGATAGGAGAGATAGGATGTGCTCGTGATTAGTTTCCTAATAATTAGATGCGTCCGTGATTAATTTTGTAATAGGATGGCTCGTAATTATTTTCCTAATAATAGGATGCGCGTGATTATTTTCCTAATAATAGGTTGTGTTTGTGATTAGTTTCCTAATAATTAGATGCGTCCGTGATTAGTTTCTTAATAGGATGTGTCCGTGATTATAATTTCCTAATTAACCAGGTGTGGACTTTCATATTTTCCTTCATGGTGAAGTACGGTCAATCAATGTAAATTGCTAAGTGCACACAGAGAACAGATTAGGTTAATACTAGCCGTTAGATTGAGTTTAGTGAGACTAATCATGCGATGATAATGTATCCGTGTACGTTTTGTAAGGTGCATTTAGAAAAGATAATGTTTGCTTTTTTATAATTAGAATAATATAAAGTATATAGATGGACGCTAAACGGCGCAGCGGACGCCAAATAGGAGGTGGGCGTGCCTACTGTAGCGGGAGCTGAATACGAAATGGTTGATGCTTGTGATGCTTATCGGCCAACCTGTGAACCACCCTAAGTCATTTGTTCCATGATTTACTCTTACGAAGGATACACCCAAATCCTATTGGACGCCCTTAGCGCCAAATACAGGCTATTTTGGGCTAGGCCCATTCAGTCGACTAGTTCCTACGCTATTTTCCCACGCTTACTTTCTACCGATTTTTTTCCTTCTTTTAAAAACCGTGGTAAATCGCTAGTGATTTTTTCTGGTTTTTCACCGCATATTATGAAAATAAAATAAAAGTGCTTGAAAGAGGATTCGAACCTACGTCTATGCAATACCTATTGAGCCTAATAACCAACTAAGCCACCTTTTGTTGTTGTCTATTGTAGATAAACAATATTATTTGAACCTTTCTTATTTCTGCCATATCAGAAAAAATAAAGTGTGTCTTGGTAACTTTGGCATGACCAGCATGATAACTATGATATGAGCAACATGATAATTATACCATGATAAGGCTGATAACTACAGTACGAGAAAGTTAAGGCACGAGGAAGTATAAATTACCGATGAAAATGTTTAAAAAACCTTTTTCCCTTTGGATGAAAGATAGCATGGTGTTTAAAACGTAAGATATTAGTTATCAAATCTGAGGTGTATACATTATCATGTTTTTTACATAGAAATTACCGATTGTATATTTTTCTACAAAAAAAATAAAAAATTATAATGGCATTTATATGTGAGTTATCAGTTTAGTATGTGTCTATTAATAAGCTATTTACATGTAAATTACCGGGGTTGCCCCCCACCCCACCCCTCGCCATAGTCGCCACATTTATCAGGGTCGGGTACATAAATTATCAAGTATGCGATGTGTGAGTTATCATGTTATTTGCATAAGATTTATCGTGGTATGATTCAACAACTCCTCCCATCCTACCCCCGCCGATAAAGTTATCAGGATTGGGTACATAATTTATTATTTCTACGATGTGTGACTTATCATGTTATTTGCATAGAAATTACCGTGGTATGTTTCAATGACTCCCCCCAACCCCAACCCCACCGACAAAGTTATCAGGACTGGGTACATAATTTAATGTCTATGATGTGTGAGTTATCATATTATTTGCATAGAAGTTATCGTGGTATGTTTCAACGACTCCCCCACTCCGGCCCCTCCGACAAAGTTACCAGGACTGGTACATAATTTATCATGTTTACGATGTGTGAGTTACCATGTTATTTGCATAGAAATTACCGTCGTACGTTTCAACAACACCCCCACCCCGATCCCTCCTACAAAGTTATCAAGTTTACCATGTATGAGTTATCATGTAATTTGCAAATAAGTTACCGTGGCATGTTTCAGCGACTTGCCCCACCCCCATCCTCACCGACCAAGCTATGAGGACCGGGTACATAAGTTATCAGGTCCGCCATGTTTTGAGTTACCATGTTATTTGCACAGAATTGACCATGGCATGTTTCAGCGACTTGCCCCACCCCCACCCTCGCCGACCAAGCTATCAGGACCGGGGTACATAAGTTATCTGGTCCACCATGTTTGAATTATCATGTTATTTGCACA
>NC_041386.1:6220822-6228790 GCF_002162155.2 Triticum dicoccoides | reverse complement strand
AGGAGACATGTTAAATAGCCAATTTACTTTCTTGTGTTCAAGAAAGGGATCGTAGGTCAGGTGGTAGGCTAGTTGAGTTGGCTCACTAGTGGTGCAAGGATCGAATCCTCTCTTGTTCACACCAATTTTTGCGTGAAAAAATCTCAAACGAAAAAAGATCTGAAGAGGGAAAAATGGATCGGGAGGAGAGCAAGAAAATCGGATCTGGAGCGGACCGTGCGTGCATGCAACAGAGAAAAGAAAAGGAAACAGTGGCACTAAAAATGCACAGAGAAAAAAGTACTAACATTGGCACTTGATGAGTGAATCAAAAGATGATGTTGAAAAAAATTGTTGGCATTAAATGGGATGGCTGCACGGACAATCAAATGGAAGAAGGGAATGGCTTGAAATTAATTTCGTGAATCAACGCACAGGAACAAGCAAAATAATGGTGTCTTAATTATGCTGACGTGGCTCTGTAGGGTCAAGTATGACGACTATCGTTCGCCTAACAAAATTATGCGTATTGGTGTGGTGGTAGGCTGCTCTAGGTCTTCTCTTGGAGACCTCAGTTCGATTCCAAAACGCAGCAATTTTTTTCACGCCCACGATGGCAGTTTTGTGAAAGAAAAAAGAAGAATCGGTAGCGATCCAGTCGTTCGTGCCTGTTGCAAACGACCAGTCGACTGGTCGTTAGATTTCTCGTTCACTTTTTTTCTCTCTGTTTGCTCTCTACGCTCGTAGCCTATGGGTGACGTCGGCAAGCAGCTGGTGCAGCCCGCGCTTTTGGGAATATTTTTTTTTCAATCAATTTTCCTGTCGGGTTTTTTTGTTTTCGTTTTCTGTTTTCCGTTTTCCGTTTTTAGTTTTTCTTTCTCTTTTTTCTTTTTGTTTTTTGTGAACATTTCAAAACACGTGACTTTTTGTTTTCAAATGTGTTAACTTGTTTCTATTCCATGATTCATTTTTCAAATTTATGAACTTTCCAAATACTTTTGAATATATTTTCAATTTTTATGAACTTTTTTCCAAACCCGTGAACTATTTCAAATTCTTGAATTGTTTTGAATACATCCACATTTTTGAATTGGTAGTTTCATTCAAATTCATGATTTTTTTCCAAAACTCGTGAACATTTTTGAATTCTTGAAAATTTTCAAACTCACAAACATTTTCTCAAATCTATGAACTTTTTTCAAATTGATAAAAAAAATCTAAATTCCTGATTTTTTTGTACTTTTAGAGATTTGCATATTTTCCAAAAAAGCCAACACTTGTTGGTCAACCGGGAAAAGGTTAATGGTTGATCGGTCAAGTGTCAATAGTTGACCAGCCCCTAAAAAAAATAGTTGACCAGTCAACCAGCAACCGATCGATCAAAGAAAGGACCAAAGATGACCGACCGAAGTGATCTATCAGATCGTACTTGTTGGGCCGGCCCAAGAGCGCGGCTTGTGAGCGCCAGGTACTAAAACTGGCAATGAAGGCGTTAAATGGGAATGCTCTATATTGGGATAGGTAGAGTGGTTTTTTAGGCCACTACTACGCGCCAGCGTGCCGACCCAAAATTTGAGCCAGTCAATCCCGAGTCGTTTGATCTGTCCCGTATAGAGCCTGCAGAAACCGTTCGATGGCGCTTATATCAGACGAGTCATGTGGACTCGGTCATCCTCTTCCTTGTGCCTGCGAATCCCTCGCACCTCCTCCCTCGCCCGACCCACTCCCCGCCTCCTGCACGCCCCTCTCCCTCCCGCACCTCTTCCCCTATTGCCGGTTCGTCTGTCGCCGTCAATTGGAGGTCAAAAGAACCATCACTCGCATCTCGTCGTCGCCGCACCGGAAGTCGCTGTCTCATCGCTGACAACGATTGTAGCACCGACGACAATGGTTTCGGCAAAAAAGCGCTAAGGTCCTAGCAAAGCTCACTGCCGATTGCAGCCTTTGTGGGTCGCATGGTGGCCTCCCACATAGCACCGGCGACCATGGTTCCAGCAAAGCACACCGTTGGTTGCAACATTTTTGTGGAGAGCGACCACCGCGACCTATGGTTCCAGCAAAAAATGGTACTGTTCTAAAATACCTCACCGCCGGTTGCAACTTTGCCAGGGCACGGTTGTAGCACGAGTCACCGCCAGTTGCGCTGTCGAAGCACGGGTCACCATGACCGATTGCAGCTTTCTACTCGATCGATTCCCCCAGCCTGCCGGTTCCAGCACCACCGGGAGGGGTCGCCGCGGTCGCCGCCCATAGTAGCAGAAAATTATGCCGGTACCAGCATCTGCGAGAGCAGTTGTAGCATCTAGCGGGTGTGGTCACCGCGGTCAGCGTCCGTAGTAGCAAAACATGATGCCGGTTGTAGCACTTTGGATCGCCGGTCGTAGCATATTTGGACGTCGGTTGTAGCACCGCCAGTCGCTGGGTAACCAGCACCTCCCCTCGCCATTGCAGCACCTCGCCAGCCCGAGCTTTGGTAGGGAGAGAGAAGAGAGAAGGTGCACGCTTGTTGGGGGAGACCAGTAGCGAGGCGGCCACCAACGATGTGGGATGAGGACGGCTGGTGGGGGAGGGGGAGGAGGAAGAAGGGATAAGTGTCGTGGTTCTAAGCCTGACAGTAGAGTGGGGGTAGGTATGGAGAGGCAAGGTCCTAGCTATGGAGAAATTGTAAACACAAGGGATGTACGAGTTCAGGCCTTTCTCGGAAGAAGTAAAAGCCCTACGTCTCGGAGCCCAGAGGCGATCGAGTGGATTATGTGTATATGAGTTACAAGCTACCGAACCCCTCTACCTGTGGAGGGGGGTGGCTTATATAGAGTGCACCAGGACCCCAGCCAGCCCACGTAGGAGAGGGTTTAAGGTGAGTTAAGTCTGGGGCGTTACTGGTAACGCCCCACATAAAGTGTCTTTACTATCATAAAGTCTACTTAATTACAGGCCATTGCAGTGCAGAGTGCCTCTTGACCTTCTGGTGGTCGAGTGAGTCTTCGTGGTCGAGTCCTTCAAGTTAGTCGAGTGAGTCCCTCATTGGTCGACTGGAAGGTGACCTCTTCTAAGGGTGTCTTCGGGCAGGGTACTTAGACCAGGTCTGTGACCCTACCCTAGGTACATGACCCCATCATTAGCCCCCGAATGGATTGAGGCTTCGAGTGAGGAAGGAGTTGATGTTATTTCCGATTAACTTTTGCACACTAGTCGTGCGTCGTTCTGGACCAAAGAATCTCTTCGTTGATAGTGACCAACTTGTCTTCAGTCGACTCGATCCATTCTCTTCTTTCGTCGAGTGATCTTTGGAGCTTTGACGATTTCCGAGCGACGGATCGCAGGAAATCCCGCGTCTGACAGACCGGTCTGCCGTTCGCGGATTCCGCGGGATGCGAAATTTGGGGAAGCGCGCGAAGCGGAGCGGACCGCGGCGTTCGGATGGGACGGGACATAGACGCCTCGATCCCCGCGCCGCTTTCTTCGCCACGTATCCCGCCCGCATAACTGTTCCTGGATATGATTAGATCGACCGGGCCCACCTGTCATCCACTCGGAAGGGACCTTATAAATGCGCCCGGCGAGGGTTTTTTGTACAGTGCCTTAGCATTCTCTTTCGCTGCTCCCTTCGTCTCCGCCCGACGCGCTCGCTCTCGCCTCCGCCCAACCTCTCCTCGCGCGTCTCGCCGGCAACCATGGCCAAGGAGAAGACGGCGGCGCTGGAACGCGCGAAGAAGGCGTCGGCGACGGAGAAGGCGAAGGGGAGATCCACCAGCCACGGCGGGTCTTCGTCTAGATCCCGCCTGCCGAAGGGCTGGGTCCAAGGAGATTGGATCCAGTCGACCATCACGGAGAAAGACCTCCTCGACATGGCCAACGAGGGCTTGATCCCCCATGGAGCTGCGAGGCTTCCGGGGAAGGAGTGGCAGCCCCAGCCAGAAGAGGGTGAGTGCGTGCTCCTGGCCACCCATGTCGATCGTGGATTTTCTTTGCCGCCGAGTATTTTCTTCCGTGGTTTCTTGAACTTCTTTGGAGCGCAGCTCCACCACTTTACCCCAAATTCTATCGCCTATCTTGCCGCATTCGTGTCCATGTGTGAGGGTTTTCTGGGCTGTCGACCGCACTGGGGCTTGTTCAAGCATATATTCACGTGTCGCTCTCAGACCGTGAAGAAGGCGAGCCCAGGTGACGAAAGAACCCGAGTCGTCCAAATGTGTGGGGGCCTGGGGATCCAGGTGAGGAATAAGAGCACCTTCCCAGCCATGACTTTTCCCGAGTCAGTCAGAGGCTGGCAGTCGACCTGGTTCTACTGCCAGGATCAGTCGACGCCGGGGCAGTCGAGTGGACTCCCTCAGTTTACCATGGACCGAGTGAACAAGCCCTCGTCTCTGAAGTTGATTCCGGAGGAGAAAGCTGACGTGAAGATGTTGATGGAGCGCGTGGTATAGTTGGTTCGGGAGGGAGTGACGGGCATGGATCTCCTGGAGGTTTTCCTTAGGCGTCGTATCCAGCCCCTTCAGTTCCGGAGCCACTGCATGTGGTTGTATTGTGGGACTGAAGATGAGACTCGAGTCCATCCAGAAGCAGTCGACGATGTCACTCTGGAAAGATGGATGGCCGCCGTTACCGGAAACAAGGATAACCCACGCGGAGCCAGAAGGATTCCTCCACTCGACCACAACAGTGATCCAAACAAGGTATGCCTGCTCTGCTCTCCATTGTGTTCTTGTCATATTCATTTCTGTTTATTCTGCCAATTGGTCGATTGATCCTTGTCTTGATGTCTATCAGGCCCTCACCGAGTTGTACTCGATGCCCAATGGAGCACAGGCTCCGACTGAGGAGGGTGAGGCGAGTGGGGGCGAGAGCCAGGAGGAGGAGGAATGGGACTCGGACGTTGCTGAGGATGATGATGACGATGACGACGATGACGGTGATGAAGATGACGCTGAAGACGAGGAAGAAGAGGAGGAGGAGGTCGTACCACCGCGCTCAGAAAGGCGGTCGAAGCTTGTCCACGACCCTTCGACTGAACTTGGCAAGGGGGTTGCGACCGTTGCACAGTCGACCAAGCGCCCTCGGACCACCTCTCCGACGCCGACTGAAAAGGCGCCGAAGTAGCCCCGGGCGGCTCCGTCGAAGCCGACCAAGCTCCTGCCGAAGATGAAGGTGTCCATCCCCACCATATCAGGGTAATCATGCTGCTTAAGTCTTCTTATTTTGTGTGAACTTTGTCTCTGGTTGACGCTGAAGTTAGTCGACTGATTCTTTGGAGTTGCAGTGCTGCTACTTCTGAGACCTCAGCCCGGGCTGATGACCATGAGATGGAGGACGCAGCCACCTCAAAACCAGGTACAATATTCCTAACGCCGTTTTTAGTCGACTGACTCATGATCTCTGATCCTGATTCTTCCCTGTAGCTCCACCCAATGCTGTTATCACTCTCCCTGATGATGATGAGGATGAGGAACCGCTGAAGCGCAGAAGGAGTAGGAAAGCGTCCGCCAGCAGGGTGCCCCAGGATGTGACGGCGCCTGAGATTGTGATTGCGGAGGAAGAGAACACCACTCGACACACTGTGTCCTTCGCAGATCCACTGACGAGTGCTCAGCAGCCCTCCCTCTTCACGACGCACCACGTCCCAGAGGACCAAGCTGGCGCCGCGAAGGAGGCGATACGCCAGGCAGGGATCATGATGGAGCAGTTAAGGACCATCCGGGATGCGAGCCAGGCAGCTTACGACGCCAGTTCCGCCCTTCAAAGCAATGTTCAGGTCAGTCGACCACCGCCTGTTCTGTTAGGATATGCTATCAAAAACTTTTCTTTCTAGAATTTATAGTAGTCACCCAGTGGGTGTGTCGATTCAGACTCCGTGTTAGCGGGGGCACGCTGAGTGCACCCGCTGGGTGTAGTCCCCAAGGCTAAGGTCGACTGCTGGCAGTCGGCCTTAGGCTTTATAATTTCAGTCTTTCTGTCATTCGACCAAGTCGACTGGATTTCGCAAACCGGTGGGGGCACGCTGAGTGCACCCACTGGGTGTAGTCCCCGAGACTGTGGTCGACTGCTTGCAGTCGATTACAGTCTTAAAGAATACATCTCTCTTTTTTTTTGAGGTCGACTGGTCGACTCTATCTTCAATAGGATTAGTGGGGGCACGCTGAGTGCACCCACTGGGTGTAGTCCCCGAGACTACGGTCGAATGCTTGTATTCGGCTGTAGTCTTAGAAACGTGTGATTTTTCCCTTTTTCACTCGGAAGTGAATTATTTTTGACATCTAGTCGATTGGTTCTTCGTAGAACTCCTGTGATCTTGTGGCTCGCTACTCTGAGCTGGAAAACAAGCACACTCAACTCGAGCTGAACTTTAAGCTGGTTCAGGAGAAGCTGACGAAGGCAAAGGAGGAGACCGAAGGTATGTTTGGTGAGACCCTGACGACTGCTTTTCCCCTTGTTTGTTTCAAAATCTGATCTTGCTGTAACTTGCAGGTAAGGTAAGGGAGGCCCAACAGAAGAAAGACCTTGAACTAGCTGAGAAGATCAAGCTTGCTGACGAGAAGTTAGCTTCAGTCACCAAGCTTGAACAAGACAATACCAATCTGAAAGCTGCTCTTGGGATCGCCAACAAGGAGGTCAGTCGACTGAAAACTGATAAAGCTGCCCTGACCGACCAAGTCAGTAAGTTGACTGGGAAGAAAAATGATCTGGAGGCCTTCCTGAGTGGTCTTGCCAAGAAGCTGTTTCTTATGCTTGAAGGTAAACCTCTATGCTCGGCAATCATTTCCAATCGTGGTTTTTCCATTCGACCATTCCCTTGACTCAGTGATCGTCCTTGCAGAATTTTGCCAAAACTTTGAAGAAGAAACTAGCCGGCTGGAGCCAAACCTCGACCCCGTCAATTCTTCGGTGAACGACGAAGTTGCCATGGATGTTTTCCGACTGGAGTCCCGTGTTGCAGCTGTCGTGGACTATCTCGCAAGGCTGAAGGTCGCCACATCTCGCATCGACCCGACGCTCTGGCCCGGGGAGACACTTCAGAATGACCTTGAGTCGCTGATGGCTCGCTTGAACACGATCCCTGGTCGAGTGCAGCAATGGAAGAAGTCCTCGGCTCGGTGCGGTGCAGATGTTGCTCTGTGTCTGGCCCGAGTCCACTGCAAAGATGCGCGAGAAGAGAAGCTGGCGGCCCTCCGGGTGGCCAACACCAAGAAACACGACTTCAGGTCCTTTATGGAAACTTTCCTTGCGGCTGCCACTCGGATCGCAGACGGAATTGATCTTGATGAGTTTGTTGCACCTTCCAGCCCTCCACAGGAGGGGTAAAAAACTTCTTCTAAGCTCGATGCTTTAAATTTGCCTCGGAATGCCGAGTGGAATTGTAACCGATAAACCTTAACGGGCTTAACGCCTGAGCACTTTCGGTTCCTTTAGATATCGATTCGAACTTGAATTTGGTGCTTGAATATGATTGCTTTTGGCTCGAAATGTCTTTTGCAGGTTCAAAGCAGGGCGCCTTTACTGCAATCGACTTATTCCTTAGTCCACTTAGGCGAGCACTGGGCTGCGGCTAAGCCTCCGAGTGGAAGTCCGGCTTACCACTCGGTAGGATTTCGATAACTTAGGCGAGTACTTGGACTGCATTTAAGCCTCCGAGTGGAAGCCCGACTTACCACTCGGTAGGATTTTGATAACTTAAGCTAGCACTGGGCTGCAGCTAAGTCTCCGAGTGAGAGGTTTGCTCTTCACTCGGTAGGATTTTTATAACTTAGGCGAGTGCTTGGACTGCAGCTAAGCCCCCGAGTGAGAGGTTTGCTCTTCACTCGGTAGGATTTCGATAACTTAGGCGAGTTCTTGGACTGCAGCTAAGCCCCCGAGTGAGAGGTTTGCTCTTCACTCGGTAGGATTTTTATAACTTAGGCGAGTGCTTGGACTGCAGCTAAGCCCCCGAGTGAGAGGTTTGCTCTTCACTCGGTAGGATTTCGATAACTTAGGCGAGTTCTTGGACTGCAGCTA
>NC_041386.1:6183795-6219901 GCF_002162155.2 Triticum dicoccoides | reverse complement strand
TATAACTTAGGCGAGCACTGGGCTGCAGCTAAGCCCCCGAGTGAGAGGTTTGCTCTTCACTCGGTAGGATTTTTTACAAACTTAGGCGAGTTCTTGGACTGCAGCTAAGCCCCCGAGTGAGAGGTTTGCTCTTCACTCGGTAGGATTTCGATAACTTAGGCGAGTACTTGGACTGCAGCTAAGCCTCCGAGTGGAAGTCTGGCTTACCACTCGGTAGGATTTTTATAACTTAGGCGAGCACTGGGCTGCAGCTAAGCCCCCGAGTGAGAGGTTTGCTCTTCACTCGATAGGATCTTTTACAAACTTAGGCGAGCACAGGGCTGCAACTAAGCCCCCGAGTGGAAGTCTGGCTTACCACTCGGTAGGATTTCGATAACTTAGGCGAAACGGATTCGCAGCTAAGCCTCTGAGTGGGAGTCTGGCTCACCACTCGGTAGGATTTTTACAAACTTAGGCGAAACGGATTCGCGGCTAAGTCACCCACTGAGGGGGAATTTTATTGGACAAAAATAAAAAGTGACAAAAATTATGGAGGAACTATGACACTATTATTTTGAGGTCCATGAACTACAGAAGTACTTTATTGCAACTCATCCGAGTGATAAACCTTAAGTGTAAAATGGGCGGAGTAGTTCCGCGTTCCAAGCTCGGGGCTCGTCGATATTATGCTCGACGTTGTAAAGACGGTATGCCCCGTTGTGGAGAACCTTGGTGACAATGAAGGGACCTTCCCAAGAAGGAGCAAGCTTGTGTGGTTGTGCTGATCCACTCGGAGAACCAAATCTCCTTCCTGGAAGGCTCGACCTCTCACATTTCTGGCGTGGAAACGACGCAAATCTTGTTGGTAGATGGTCGACCGGATCAGAGCCATCTCCCTTTCTTCCTCTAAAAGGTCGACTGCGTCCTGCCGCGCTTGTTCAGCCTCTGCTTCGTTGTAGATTTCAACTCGAGGAGCATTGTGGAGAAGATCACTCGGCAAGACTGCTTCAGCTCCGTAGACCAAGAAGAATGGAGTTCTTTCGGTCGACCGATTAGGTGTGGTCCGCAGTCCCCAAAGCACTGAGGGAAGTTCGTCGACCCAAGCTCCAGCTGCATGCTTGAGATCACGCATCAGTCGGGGTTTCAATCCCTTGAGAATCAGGCCATTGGCTCGCTCTGCTTGTCCATTCGACTGCGGATGGGCGACTGAAGCGTAGTCGACCCTGTGCCTTGAGAGTTACAGAAATCTCTGAATTCCTCCGAGTCAAAGTTCGACCCATTATCTGTAATGATGCTGTGCGGGACTCCATATCTGAATATTAGTTCCCTGATGAAGCTAACAGCAGTACCGGCGTCAAGGTTCTTGATTGGTTTAGCCTCAATCCACTTGGTGAACTTGTCGACTGCCACCAGTACATGCGTGAAGCCCACTTCGCCCTGTTCTCAAAGGACCGACCATGTCCAACCCCCATACCGCGAAAGGCCAGACGAGTGGGATGGTCTTCAGAGCCGATGCAGGCTTGTGCGACATATTCGAGTAGAACTGACATCCCTTGCACTTATCCACTATCTCCTTTGCCATCTCATTCGCCTTTGGCCAGTAAAATCCGGCTCGGTATGCTTTGGCCACGATGGTCCGAGAGGACGCATGATGACCACAGGCCCCCGAGTGGTTATCATTGAGGATGAGTCGACCTTCTTCTGGTGTTATGCACTTCTGACCAACTCCAGTCGCGCTTTCTCTGTATAATTGTCCTTTGATTACGGTAAAGGCCTTAGATCGACGGACGATCTGTCGAGCCTCTTCCTCATCCTCCGGAAGCTCTTTTCTCAGGATATACGCGATATATGGAACTGTCCAGTCGGGAATGACCACCACAACCTCCATGATCAAGTCGACCACCGCTGGGACTTCAACCTCAGTCGGATCTGTGGCACTCTTGGGCTGTGGAGCTTCTTCGGTGAAAGGATCTTCTTTGACTGACGGAGTGTGTATATGCTCCAAGAACACACCACTCGGAATGGCTTCCCTCTTGGAACCTATCTTTGCTAGATCATCAACTGCTTGATTTTTCAGTCGGGGTATATGATGGAGTTCCAACCCCTCGAACTTCTTTTCCAGCTTCCTCACTGCACTGCAGTATCCAGTCATGGCTGGGCTTCTCACGTCCCACTCCTTCATCACTTGGTTGACCACTAAATCCGAGTCGCCATAGACCATCAAGCGACGGACGCCGAGTGAAATGGCCATGCGCAACCCATATAAGAGGGCCTCATATTCTGCCTCATTGTTGGAGGAATCAAAGTGAATCTAGAGCACATATCTGAGCTTATCTCCTCTGGGGGAAACCAGGACAACCCCAGCACCGGAACCATTCAACATCTTAGAGCCATCAAAGAACATGGTCCAATGCTCCGAGTGAACTTCAGTCGGCTGCTGCTGTTTAATCCACTCGGCGAGGAAATCTGCTATTGCCTGGGACTTAATGGCTTTCTTTGCCTCAAACTTGATATCAAGGGGAAGAAGTTCAATCGCCCATTTAGCCACTCGACCAGTTGCATCTCTGTTGTGCAAAATCTCTGATAGTTTAGCGTCGCTGACGACTGTGATGGAATGATCAGAGAAATAATGAGCAACCTTCTTTGTGGTCATGTATATTCCATACACAAGCTTCTGATAATGAGGATATCTCTGCTTAGATGGAGTCAAGACTTCAGACAAATAATACACTGGGCGCTGAACTTTGAGAGCTTTTCCTTCTTCTTCCCGCTCGACCGTAAGCACAGTACTGACGACTTGTCCTGTGGCTGCGATATAGAGCAACAGAGGCTCTTTGCTGATTGGAGCAGCAAGCACCGGCTGGGTGGAGAGCAGAGCTTTTAGCTCGGCAAACGCTGCATCAGCTTCTGGAGTCCACTCAAACTTGTCGGCCTTCTTCATCAGTCGGTAAAGAGGCAATGCCTTTTCACCGAGTCGTGAGATGAATCGACTTAATGCGGCCAAGCATCCAGTAAGCTTCTGGACATCATGCACTCGCACAGGGCGTTTCATTCGGAGAATAGTGCCGATCTTCTCTGGATTAGCGTCGATTCCTCGTTCGGAAACGAGAAAACCGAGTAACTTGCCACCAGGAACTCCAAATGTGCACTTTGATGGATTGAGCTTGATATCATACCTTCTGAGGTTGGCAAATGTTTCGGCGAGATCAGCGAGCAGGTCGGAACCTTTTCGTGACTTGACAACGATATCATCCATATATGCTTCCACATTCCGACTGATTTGAGTGAGTAGACACTTCTGAATCATTCGCATAAATGTGGCTCCAGCATTCTTGAGGCCGAATGGCATGGTGATATAGCAGAAGCACCCGAATGGAGTGATGAAAGCTGTTTTTATCTCGTCGGGTCCGTACAGACGGATCTGGTGGTACCCGGAGTAGGCGTCTAGAAAAGACAGTCTCTCGCATCCCGCGGTCGAGTCAACAATTTGATCTATGCGAGGGAGAGGAAAATGATCTTTCGGGCAGGCCCGGTTGATGTGCTTGAAATCAATGCACATTCGGAGTGATTTGTCCTTCTTAGGAACCATGACGACATTAGCGAGCCACTCGGAGTGGTATATCTCTCGGATAAATCCTGCCGCCAACAGTCGAGCCACTTCCTCACCAATGGCTTTTCTCTTCTGGACGGCGGACCGCCGAAGATGCTCTTTGACTGGTTTTGCAGATGAGTCGACTCTCAGGTGATGCTCAGCCAGTCCCCTGGGAACACCTGGCATGTCAGCGGGCTTCCATGCAAAAATGTCCCAGTTCTCACGGAGGAACTGGATGAGCGCTTCTTCCTATTTCGGGTCGAGTGTTGTGGAGATGTGGGTCGGAGCTGCATCGGGGTCGGTCGGGTGAATGTGAACAGGCTTCGTCTCACCGGACGACTGAAATGAAGACTCTGTGGCGGGTTTCTTGGATCGCAGCAAATCACTCGGATCTGCATTTTGCTTGTATTCTTCGAATTCGACCGCTGTCACCTGGGAATCAGCAATCTTTGAGCCTTTCTGGAAGCACTCTTCTGCCTTTTTCCGATCACCGGTGACAGTGATCACTCCTTTGGGGCCGGGCATCTTCAGTTTGAGGTACACGTAACATGGTCGAGCCATGAACCGTGCGTAAGCTGGTCTCCCCAAAATGACATGATATGCACTCTGAAAATCCACGACCTCAAACGTCAACTTTTCTTTGCGAAAATGTTTCGAATCACCAAACACCACGTCCAGAGCTATTTGGCCGAGTGACTCGGCTTTCTTCCCTGGTATAACTCCATGAAAGCTCATGTTACTGGTGCTCAGTCGGGACATCGGAATGCCCATTCCTTTCAATGTGTCTGCATACAACAAATTCAGCCCGCTTCCACCGTCCATCAGCACTTTTGTCAGTCGAGTGCCTTCGACAACTAGATCGACCACCAAAGCTTGCCTCCCAGGGGTGGCAATATGAGTCGGGTGATCAGATTGGTTGAATGTGATGGGTATTTGGGACCATTTCAGATAATTTGCTTTTGCTGGGGCAACCATGTTCACTTCTCGGTTAATGACTTTCAATCGACTCTTGCTTTCCACATCTGCAAAGATCATCAGAGTGGAGTTGATATGCGGATATCCTTCCTCACTGTCCTCCTTGTCTTCGGCCTTGTCCGACTCCTTCTCCTTGTCCTTAGACTGTTTTCCCTGAAACTGCTGGATCAGGAGTCGACATTGGCGAGTGGTATGCTTCGGGTAGATGATATTCCCCTCTTCGTCTTTCTTCGTGTGGATGTGACACGGCATATCCATCACGTCATTCCCTTCTTTATCCTTCACCTTCTTAGGGTTCCAGGACCCTTTTGGTTTCCCTTTAAACTTTCCCTGAGTCACGGCCAGAGCCTCTCCAGGAGCTGCTGGTTCAGCCTTCCGCTTCTGTTTCCGACTGGTGTTTCCCTTTTCCGACTGGCTCGGCTTGTGCTTGCCGCTTCGGAGTCGGTCTTCGTCTTCGCCGTTGGCGTACTTGGTAGCAATCTCCATCATCCGACTCAAGGTCATGTCACCGGTTTGACCAAATTTCAAACTTAATTCTCTGTTCTTGACACCATCCTTGAAGGCGCAGACTGCCTGATGATCAGACACATTCTCCACAGTATGGTGCAAAGTGATCCATCTCTGAATATACTCTCTGAGAGTCTCATTGGTCTTCTGCACGCAGACTTGCAACTCTGTCAGTCCAGCCGGTCGTTTGCAAGTTCCTTCAAACGTTCTGATGAACACTCGGGACAGATCTTCCCAAGTGTAAATGCTGCTAGGAGGTAATTGAGTCAACCATGCCCTGGCAGAACCTTCCAGCATGAGGGGCAAATGCTTCATGGCCACCTTGTCGTTCCCACCACCAATCTGAACTGCCACTCGGTAGTCCTCAAGCCAAGTTTCAGGCTTAGACTCACCAGTAAACTTGCTGACTCCTGTTGCCAACCAAAAATTGGGAGGGATAACTGCGGCTCTGATAGCTCTGCTGAAACATTCAGGACCAGAAACATGCACTCGACTGCTTGTGGGCGCATCTCTGTCGAGTCCGCCTCGATGGGCTCTGTTCCGGTCGACCATACCTTGCACGATAATGGATCGCGCGTCGAAGCCTGGTTCTCTGGGGTCGACTGGAACTCTCCGCCCCGTACTGAACCGACGTCTGTCATCTTGCTGCCGAGGAGCGTAAGACCCACCCCTCGGAGGGGAATTGGGTACTCGACGCCTATCATCTCGGTCGAGTCGGTCACCATATTGGTCTCGCCGATTCTCGCGCCCTTCACGCCGCGGAGGCGATCTGGGGCTGTGAGCCAACTGAACCGTATTCCCAGCAACGGATCGACTGTGAATTCTGTTGCGCGACTGCGACACGGCCGAATTCTGATCTCCTGCTGCCCGGAGCAGATCCCTGATCTGCATCAAGCCTCTGCCAGCTTCCGACCGAGAAGGCTGGATAGACTCTGCTATACGGGTCGCAGCTGCTAAATTCTGGATTGGGGTTCGATATACCTGAGTCGGCGGGAAGAGTTGACGTCGACTATTGTCGGGAACTCGTTGCCGCGCGCGCTCGTCGAGTGCTCGCTGAAGATTCTCCAGTCGAGTGCGTTCGGCCAAGTTGGCCAAACGTGCCTCCTCCAAGGCGCGAGCCTCGGGGGTTTCTCCTGCGATGGGAGTACGCAGGGCATCCACGTTCCTGCGGCGAAGTTCCTCTCTTTGCAGAGAGTCGAGTGGCTCGGGCTGGTACTCTTCGTGGTCTCGTGCGGGGTCGCCTCCGTCGCCTGCCCCACCGTCACGGGCGAAGCCAAGGGGACTGTGAGGCCCGTCGACCATCAGGATTTCCGCCGCTGGATCACTGCTATCGCAGTCGGATGCAGTCTCCACGGAGCCAGTCGACAGATCGAACAGGCCGTAGAGAGATTCGTCGGGCTCGATTGCCGCAACATGAGTGGTGGCCGTCTGGCGAGCCACCGCGTGCCTCACCCACCGCTGAAGCCTCGACCGGCCCGAGCGCTTGCGCTGGCGGGAGACCGGGAGGGTGGACGATGGAGGAGTCGACCGATACGGGGTCGACGGTTGCCGCAGCAGAACGCCGCGGACACATGCGCGAAAATGCGTCGCACCGCGGACGGGGAGCGCATCAACGTCGAGTGGAGCCTCCTGGAGCCAGGCGGAGTCGTCGGCGATGAAGGTGAGAGCGCCGAGACGGATCTCTCGACCCTCGACCAAAACTCCAGAAGCCACCATGATGAAGGTACTCGGAAGAATCGCAACTTCTCCACAAAATTGCTAAAAACACCTGCCCCACGGTGGGCGCCAACTGTCGTGGTTCTAAGCCTGACAGTAGAGTGGGGGTAGGTATGGAGAGGCAAGGTCCTAGCTATGGAGAAGTTGTAAACACAAGGGATGTACGAGTTCAGGCCCTTCTCGGAAGAAGTAAAAGCCCTACGTCTCGGAGCCCAGAGGCGGTCGAGTGGATTATGTGTATGAGTTACAAGGTACCGAACCCCTCTACCTGTGGAGGGGGGTGGCTTATATAGAGTGCGCCAGGACCCCAGCCAGCCCACGTAGGAGAGGGTTTAAGGTGAGTTAAGTCTGGGGCGTTACTGGTAACGCCCCACATAAAGTGTCTTTACTATCATAAAGTCTACTTAATTACAGGCCGTTGCAGTGCAGAGTGCCTCTTGACCTTCTGGTGGTCGAGTGAGTCTTCGTGGTCGAGTCCTTCAAGTCAGTCGAGTGAGTCCCTCGTTGGTCGACTGGAAGGTGACCTCTTCTAAGGGTGTCTTCGGGCAGGGTACTTAGACCAGGTATGTGACCCTACCCTAGGTACATGACCCCATCAATAAGGACGTGCACGGGGGAAGGAGGCCGACGTGAACCGCCCGACAATGCTACATCTACAAACAGTTTACAGGCTTTTACAAGGTGGTTAGAGCATCTCCAACAGGCGCGCCAAACTAGCGCCGCGCCGCAAAATCCCCCCTTTTAGCGCGCGCAACCGGAATAGTTTCTCAGCGGGCGCGCGAAAATCGCGCGCACGGCATACGTAGTCCAGCGCGCGGGCCGAAACGCAATCGCGCGCCGCATATTTGCTGCGCCCGCTCCCGCGCGCTG
The DNA here is from genome assembly GCF_002162155.2 of Triticum dicoccoides. NCBI lineage: Eukaryota > Viridiplantae > Streptophyta > Magnoliopsida > Poales > Poaceae > Triticum > Triticum dicoccoides. The sequence goes on along the minus strand of NC_041386.1, from coordinate 6,212,262 downwards.
GACTCTCGCGCGCTCGCTCGTACCTTCCACCCCCCTCCAGCAGCGCCGCCGCCGCCAACCGCGCCACCCGGCGACCGTTCCGGCGCTTCCCCGGCCTATCCGCGTGCTGGTCCGCCGACGAACAGCGCCCGCGCGCTCGTTGCCGCTCGGCGCCCGCTAGGTGTTCGACAAAACGCCTAGAAGGTATGTATTGCTCAAAAGCCATGAATTTCGTGCATGTTGATTGTAGTTTTGCATTTATAGCATATTATTCAACATTGTAGATGAGTTCGTCGTATGATTCTTCTGAAGAAGAATTTGATATGAAAGAGGAGGAGGATCTTGCAATGATCCTAGTTATGCATATTAATAAAAAACCGAAACACGGTGGTTCGGTTATGGGTCGGCAAAAAATTTGGAGGGATAGGATCGATGCCCACAACAGATTGATCAGGCATTATTTTGCGGAGAATCCCACATACCCCGAGTTGTATTTTCGTCGCCGGTTTAGGATGAGCACCGAGTTGTTCAGGCGCATTGCATAGAAACTAGCGAGCCATGACCGCTTTTTTCAGCAAAGGAGGAATGCCGCCGGAGAGCACGGGCATAGCACCTTTCAGAAGGTGACAGCCGATTTGCGTATGTTGGCATACGGTATACCGGCTGATTTGTGCGTTCGTTATTGTATTGTTGAACTATTTGTTTTGTTTAATTGCACTATTTGTTGTATTGAACGATAAACTGTTTGTTTGAGTTGTAATAAACGAAATTGAACTATTTATTTTTGTTTGTTTTTGATTTTTTTTTCTTTTGTTTTTGAATGCATATGTTGTTTGTGCGAGTCGAGTGCGCTGCATTTTTGCGTGTTGCTGGAGCGGCGCGCGCGCGCTGCATTTTAGCGCGCCTGCTGGAGCCAGCGCTGCGCGCCGCGCCAAACCAGTCGATGCGCGCGCGGCATACGTGTTTTTTGCGCGCGGCGCGACCGGCGCCTGTTGGAGATGCTCTTAGTCTTCATTGGTCAACAGATGAGTAGAACGGTCTACCCCCCTGTAAATCGGGGGGAGAGGTTTGTGATTGGCTGTTAGATAAAAAAACCTGTAAATCTTTGTATGTTTATTAGCACTTTTGTGGACCGCCATATCAATTAGGATCGAGCGAGGCTCGCGAGACTGGCGGAAAGCTTCTGCCGGACCGTCGTACCCAAACGTTTTCTTTTTTTTAACCCTGCCTTTTATATTGAAAGTTTTATAGAGATTGGGTAGAAATAGGGAAAATAATAGCGTTGCTCTGAGTGAGTGTGATTATTTTTCATCTTGCGTATGTAATGCACACATGGCATGAGGGTAAATACTGCTCCCAATGCTGAGAAAGCAACAAACACTACTGGACTCGCGGTCTATGCCTACGGCCACGGGCCGTCGGCATAGGCCCCTAAGCCGTCGGCATAGATCTATGCCTACTGTTGCCGTCGGCATAGGCCCGTCGGCATATTAGTCGTCAGCGTAGTCTTGTCAGACCGTCGGCATAGTATAGCCGTCGGCATAGGCCCGTATGCCGACGGCCTGACGTCAGTCGTCGGCATAGTATAGCCGTCGGCAGTGTTTTTCGTCTGACGGCAACGGACGGCGCCGTCAAAAGCGCTGACGAATCACGCAATGCCACGTCGCAGAGCTATGCCGACGGCAACGCCATCGGCATACCTCTGCCACGTGGCAACCCCTAGTACTCCTGGTGGCAGGGCTATGCCTACATTAAAGCCGTAGGCATAGATGAATCTATGCCGACGGCTTTGCTGTAGGCATATCTATGCCACGTGTCATCTCCTGGTTCCTCCTGGCAGCAGGGCTATGCCTACGGCAAAGCCGTCGGCATAGATTTTCAGCTATGCCTACGGCTTTGCTGTAGGCATAAAAAGTCTATATTCATGATAAATAAGACAAGTGATATTGCAAAAACTAAATAAAAGAAACTATATTCATAATAAATGAAGCATTGCAATTATTTGGCCTGAATAATAAACAATAGACTTTATTAATATGAATGTCAACTACAAGCATTCAGGAATTACACTTAGAGGAAAAGGAAATAAAACAAGAAAGGAAAAGTCCTAAACTAAACCTATACTAAACTATCTACTTCATCTTCTGCTTCTTTCTTCTAGTTCATCAACCTGCAAAACAAGAAACAACAAATAGGAAAAACTTGATTAAGGTTTAAATGTAGCATTCCCCTTATGGAAATGCCTTTGCTGTAGGAGCTAGCACTTAGGAGTTTGGAAACATTAGTCAAACCCCAATCAGATTAAGTTGATAAAAGAAACATTAGAAGAGAGCCAACACTGCATAAACGGAGCCAATGGAACAGTAACCAGCAAGGCCAAAAGGAATAGGTTCAATTGGCAGTAAAGAATAACCCAATAGAGAAGTAAAGCCAGCAAAGTATAGATCAAAGCTAAACCCAAAGATCAACTCAAATTAGCACTAACTCCATGATTAGGGGATCCCTCGATTAAGCTTGGGTTAGTTTTCAGATGAAATCCAACTAACCCACTACTAACCAACTAACCCAGAGGTAGGGTTTGAAGTAGGGATTGTCCTCAGGCAACCTAGTAGTGCTAGGACTATTGCATCATTGGATCAAGTAGTGTAGCATCTGCTGTTAAGTAATGGTGAGAGCCTCAGGACACCATCATTGGCATGGCAAGATTAAGGAGCACCTGTTCTTATCAGTGAGAGTATGAGAGAGAGAAAGAAAGTGAAGAGACCAGTGTAGCATCTGTTCAAATCAGATTTAAGAGAGGGAATTGGCAAGGAAAGATACAGTCCATAACCTGCAAGAATAAATAGGCCATTGATAGCACATTTACTAAACATCTGCCATAAGCAGAAGTGCAGAACACATACACCCACTTACACATGGGTACTATTCTGTATATAGGTACACAAGCACAACACATGGACCTGGTATAGATAGGAGTATAAGCATGCATCAAAATCATCTGAAACATCTGAAATAGCTAAAGCAAAGAAAGAGTTAACACTACATGCAACCATGAGGACTATATCCTGTACAATATACAACTAAACCACCAGTAGATGATGTACTAAACCATACAAGAAATACCAATGCATGGTATTTAGATAAAGACTAGTATATATCAAACACACATACCAGCTTGAAAGAGAAACTATAATTTTATACCACTACAGGAGCAAATCATGAACAACACAGAGTAATTGCAGTAAAGAGATGAATCAGTATATGTTGATCAATAAGAAAGTTACAGCTATATACAAATGAAGGACTATATCCTTTATAAGATAACAAAGAAACAGTAGCACTTGTACATATGAATAAATAGAACCAGCAGCCAACTAATAAAGAAACTAGCATGTGCTATAGGACAGGAACAATAACATCGACCAAGATAATTGCAGTGATAGACCAACGGTAGCATAGAATTTCTTGTAATCAGTCCATAGACATGAACTAGAACTAGAATATGAACATGTAAAGCAGCAGGAGCATAAGAAAGAGCTAAAGCAAAGAAAGAGTTAACACTACATGCAACCATGAGGACTATATCCTGTACAATATACAACTAAACCACCAGTAGATGATGTACTAAACCATACAAGAAATACCAATACATGGTATTTAGATAAAGACTAGTATATATCAAACACACATACCAGCTTGAAAGAGAAACTATAATTTTATACCACTACAGGAGCAAATCATGAACAACACAGAGTAATTGCAGTAAAGAGATGAATCAGTATATGTTGATCAATAAGAAAGTTACAGCTATATACAAATGAAGGACTATATCCTTTATAAGATAACAAAGAAACATTAGCACTTGTACATATGAATAAATAGAACCAGCAGCCAACTAATAGAGAAACTAGCATGTGCTATAGGACAGGAACAATAACATCTATAAGACCAAGATAATTGCAGTGATAGACAAACAGTAGCATAGAATTTCTTGTAATCAGTCCATAGACATGAACTAGAACTAGAATATGAACATGTAAAGCAGCAGGAGCATAAGTAGACCAAAGTCCACATTGCCAAATCCATAAAGATAGCACAGTAATCAATTGAGCTAATAATAGGTGAGCCAACCTTCACCAAGCACTAACAGGACACGCGAAGCAGCATCAAATCGACCATGACATGCCCGAAGAGAGTAGTACGAGCAGGGGAGCAGAGGGATTGAGGAGCTTACCATAAGCAACGCCACCACCATGGTTGCGGTGTGGCCAAATCACCGCCGTCGCACGGTGGCAGGCGATAAGGTAGTCGAGGCTGACGGATCTAGGGCAGTAGCACCACAGGAAAAACCCAGGAGGCACTGGTGCACAAGGAGGCACGGGAGGTGGCGCAGGCGACTAGATCCACGAGCAAGAGCACGCCGACGACAAACCTCTCCCCACCACCGAAACCCTAGAGAGGGAGAACCGATGGGGGCGACCACGGGCGGCAGGGAGAAGCGAATCGAATGAGTGGAGGAGGTAGAGCGGCTCAACGGGGAGCCCTGGGTAGCTAGCTCAGCGACAGAGCTCGCCGGAGTAGGCTGGAATCGGCCGGCGACCGAGGCGGCGATGTGAGGCGACAAAAGAGAGAAGGGGATCGAGAGATAGGGGCTCGAGATCAAGAGAGAGGGGCTTGAATCGAGAGAGAGGGGCTCGGGAGCTCGCCGGTGCCTGACCCGCCGCCCGCTGGCCTCGCCGTCGCCGGAGGTGAGGTGGCGGCCAAAACCCTAGCTAGCACGGGGGGCGATGGAGGGCGGGAGCGCCGATTCTGGACGGAGGGGAAGGAGGCGTGGAGCTTGGGGAGCTCGGGGGAGTGCTTCCCGTCGCCGGAGCTCACGGAATAGGCCGGCGTGGGTGGTGGCGGCGGCGAGGGAGAGGGGTTCGTGGGGGAGAGAGGAGCGAGGTCGCGAGACAGAGAGGGAGGAGGCGTTCGGTGGAGTTGGGTGGGCTCTATCTCGTGGGCTCTTTTTTTGTCCTTTTCTCTAGATGGATGGATGGATGGCTGGATGGATGTGGGGTGGAGAGCTAGATGGATGGATGTGCGCCATGTCATCGATCCGTGGCACAAACGTTTCCACCAATAGGAATCAAGCTCATGCAATTGTGTTCTCCCTTTTGTTTTTCTTCTAAATTTTCTTACTCTCTTGGACCGCTGAAGGAGGGCAAGTGCTAACCGCGTCCATGCCGGTGAAGGGTCTGGCGTCCTCTGGCCTCGCCGCCATCGGAGCAGCGCTAGAGGTGGAGGCCATCGAAACCCTAGCCACGAGGTAGGGTTGTGGGTGGACGGAAGGAGCGGATCCTAACGCATGGATGGACGCGGCAGGACGAGGTCCGGCGGACCCGGCTGCCGGCGATCTGTGAGGGGAGAGGAGGATCACAGCGGCATGTCGGATCCAGCCACTTGTAAACTGCACCATCTTCGAGTTAGTATCTGGCTATCGAGAGGGAATGTGTCCGGTTTATGAAGGAAGTGTGTTGCCCGTTGCTCCGTTGACCTCGAAACTTCTCGTGCTCTCAAAGGGGGGCATTTCATGACACGTTCCCGGGCATGGCATTTTTTGGGACCGCCTGGAATATTTGAGATATTTACTGCATCTGTAGGGCTTCAATGTGGAAAAATGCAGATCTGCACGGTGGCCACCTGAAATGATGTCAATAAGTGGTTTGTAAATCATATATGATGTCTTTGCAGTATGCGTAGGCCTAGTGCAACGAAAGGAGGAGGAGCCATACCACTGGGGGGCGAATGTACCTCGGCGGCATGTCGGATCTAGCCGTAAAAATCCACGGAAAATCATACGATGCCGGAAATCCTCGGGACCTGGCACGGTGTCGTCATATGGCCCTTGTAAGGTGTGGTGAAAATTTGAGCGTGTTTCGCAGAAGTCTGACCAGCGACCACTTGTAAACCGCACCATCTTTGGGTTAGTATCTTGCTATAGAGAGATAATGTTTCGGTTTGTGAAGGAACTGCGCTGCCCGTTGCTCCGTTGACCTCGAAAATTCCGTGAAGGGGGTCACATTCCGGAGCCGCGTGTCGTTTGTTTGCACCTGACAGCACACTTCCAGACATGTAAGAGGACCTGGCGCAAGATTTGATGGCATAGCTAGCCCCCAAAGGCCCCCGACCACACTCGTAGACATGCGAAGAACAATCCATGGTGGGGGATTTTTTCACAGACTCCTGCATCTTACAAAAATATAAGAAATTGCCACACATATTATATCATACGTGTCTGCACTGTGTAAAAATCTCATGAATTGATTACGCTTCAAGTGTTCAAGAATATTCATGCAACGCCAAAACCGCAGAAGGATTACTTCGATTGCATCGCCGTTCATGAGGGCAAACCTCACACCGGAGCCGCGTATTGCCTCTTTAGACATGGCACCACATCTTTCGACATGTATGAGGACTCGGTGCGATGCTCTGGTGGCATTGTCCCCCCCCCAAGGCCCCCGGTCAGCCGAACCCTGGACAAGTTGACCCGGAAATCTACGCCTTTGACTTTCACCGGACGATCTTTGACCAATGGACGTTTTCACCTGGTTGTGATAGGTCGGCCCATAGGAACACTTGAGAACAAGGTCTGGGACAAACCCACCATAAGATTCCCTTCGTGTCAACCCGACATGGTTGTTTCCTTCCTCCAAGTGACAACGGCATCGGCGTCCATGAAGGGTCACACTCCTGAGCCAGTTGCCTTTGCACCCGCCACCACAATCCTTGAAACAGTCTGATGAAGCAAACATGATTTAAGTTTGTTCAAATTTGAAACATGATATAGCACATAATCCTTTCAAGATTCTGATAAAAAACCATATGAATTTCGTCAAAATCAATCCAAGTATCAATTACTTATGATTTTAATAAAGCAGAAGGACCTATATGCAAAAGTACAGGAGGCCACATTTCTAACATACTCAAAAACAAAAACAAACTGGATATTCATAATCTATGGAAAATTCTACCCTAAATCGATGTATAATTTGTGTATGTTTAAGTTTAGATAAGTTAGATTTAAATTAAACAAAATTTAACTTAAAAAAACAAATAATATCTATGCCTACGGCCATGCCGTAGGCATAGTTCTCGGCCAGGGGCTGAAACTATGCCTACGGCTTTGCCGTCGGCATAGATCTGCCACGTGGCAGCTCCTAGTAAAAAAAATATAGATAATATCTATGCTGACGGCCGCCGTCAGGGCCGTCGGCATAGATTTGACGGCGTCAGCCCGCCGTTTGTCCCTGGGCCACCAGGGCCACATCTATGCCGACAGCCTAACTATGCCTACGGCCATCGTAGGCATAGATCGATATATGCCAACGGCCTAACTATGCCTACGGCTGCTGTAGGCATAGATGGAGGTATGCCGACGGCTTCTCTATGCCGATGGCTTTTTCCAGGCCGTCTGCGTAGCTCGAGTTATGCCGACGGCCCCGACAAAAAGCCGTCGGCATAGATAAGGCCGTAGGCATATAGGGTTATTCCGGTGGTGAAAAATCGATGTCACCTGAAACGGACGCATCGTATGCCGTCTGCTTCTGCGTGTACGTACTCGGTTCATCGGTGCACGTCAGACATAGCTCGTGAACGACACGTACACACGTAGTACGTGCTAGGCTCCAGACACGGCACCGGAGAGCTAACTTGGACACGTTCCATCAACGTTCACAGGACGACAACAGCAGGGCATCACAGCCTGACCATCCTAGCGGTACCGTGCATGAGTCACGCGCACGTCCTTTACAACTGCATTACAACCAACATTTCACTCACGGTAATACTCAAATCAAATACAGTAAAGAAAATTGGCTTATAAATAGACACGTACTCCAGACGCACGCACACACACCAAAAGAGCAGGAGTGAGAGTGAGCCACACATCACACACGCTACACCGGCCGGGATCATCGAAATGGCGACCGGCGTCGGCAACGGCAGTGGCCCATCGACGAACGACGCGCTCCAGTCGATCCTCGCCGCCGCGCGCCCGTTCCTCCGGGGCGACCTCGCGGCCGTCGACCCCGAGCTCCCCTCGCTCGTCTCCGTCCTCGTGTCCGCCGGCGCCGGCGAGTGCTACCACAAGCACGGCACCTTCCTCGCGCACCTGCTCGACGTCTACCGCATCCTCCGCCTCTGGGGCGCGCCCGACGCCGTCGCCCGTTGCGGCCTCTTCCACTCCTCCTACTCCAACTCCTACGTCAACCTCGCCATCTTCGAGCCCGACGTCAGCCGCGCCCGCGTCCGCGCCATCGTCGGCGCCGCCGCCGAGCGGCTCGTGCACATCTTCTGCATCGTCCCGCGCCACGCGCTCATGCACGACGACCTCCACCTCCGCTACACCGACCCCGAGCTCCGCGACCACCTCGCCGCCGCCGAGGCGTCCCTCCAGGCCGCGCGCTCCGGCGGGGCCAGGCCGGAGGACAAGGCGGAGCCGTGGCGCGCGAAGCTGCGGTCCGTGGTGCCGGAGGAGGGCGTGGTGGTGCCGCACATCCGGACGGGGGAGCCGGTGGCGCTGTCGCGGCGCGTGCTGGCGGTGTTCGTGCTGATGACCGTCGCCGACTTCAGCGACCAGTACACGGACTACCAGGACAAGCTGTTCCACAACGACGACGGCCGCCTCGAGTTCGCGGGCGACAACTGGGCCGCGCTCTGGCCGGGCACCGGCAAGCCGGGGCTGTGGGTGAGCGCCATGTCCAGGCTCGCCGCGCTGTACCGCCTCATCGCCACCGACGAGCAGCTCCGCCACATGGAAGAAGGGTCGACGAAGACGACGGCGGACGAGCAGGACGCGGGCCTGGAGCTTCGCATCCCGCCCGTGTTCGACCGGTGCAGCAAGGTGCTGGACCCCGGCGAGCAGATCGCGGCGAGGGACCTGTACTGGGAGGCGATCTGCAGCGACGGCAAGGAGGGCGCGGAGTCGCTGCTGCGGCGGTGCATCGCGAAGAACCCGTACGTGGGGGAGCCGTGGCTGGTGCTGGCTCAGGTGCTGCTCAACGGCGGAGGGAGGTGGGAGGAGGCGGAGGCGGCGGCGGCGGAGGGGCTGAGGCTGGTGCTGGAGTGGGGCAGCAGCTGGGACAAGAGGATGTCGTGGGAGGGGTGGGTGTCGTGGGGGAGGGTGATGAGGGACAAGGCCAAGGAGAAACAATGGCCGCGCTCTGCCTGGGGCATCATCAACCTCGGACTCGTCAAGCACATCCACGACGACTAGCTGCCGTCATTTATAACTCGCTCAGCTGTGGTGCTTACTTAGCACGAGTCTGTCTTCATTGGCTGTGTGATGGTGTGGTATTTGAGTATGTGGCCTATGTTTGTGTCATTGTGTGTTCATTAGCGTGATGGTGTGGTATCTGTGTATGTGACCTATTTTTGCTGGTATGGTTGGTTAATGAATAAATCTTTACCTATTAATAAAGTGGCTATCGCTTCTGGTCGTCTGTCATTAAAATTACCCTTTAAGTTGGTAAAAATTACCCACCAATGCCACCGGTAAATGGAAAAACGATTCAACTTTTCGAACAAAAATCACCGCCTCCTTCGTTGCTTTATAGGGACGCGACGTGCAATAGTCACTGAATGAAGAGCAGCGGAGCGGTCGGCCAATCCCTCATCTAGCGATGAGACCTAGGTTCGATCCTTTTAGCTTTCTTTTCTCACGCATGTCGTACCCATGTATGTGTTCATCGGCCGGCCCATGTGCGGGGCTTCACTCCTTTTTTTTTCATTTTACTTTTTTGTCTTTTCTTTTCTCTTTCTTTTTTCTTTCTTCTTTCTTCTTTATTCTTCAAATTACTTGGGGATTTTAATATTCAAAAACTTGCGAGTTTAAAAATATATTTGAGAAATCTAAAAAATACGTGAATACAAAATTGTTTATAAAATCATAAAAAATTTGCAGATTCAAAAATGTTGGTGGTTTTGTAAAACTGTTCGCAAAATTATAAAAAAAATCACAATGTGGAAAAAATGGTCGGGAAATAAAATCATGTTCATGATTTTGAAAAAATGATCGTGTATTCAAAACATATTCGGGAATCTGAAAAAAATGTCCATGACATTTTAGAATATGTTCACAAAAATAAAAATAAATATTTGTTTTCTAAATTTGTTCCCCAATTTTTTTAAAAACGTCCATCGGTTCAAAAAATGTTTGCTGAGACAAAAAAATTAATGAATTCGAAACTGGTTCATACATTTAAAAGGATTGTAAATAAAACTAATGTTCATGATTTTTTTTGAGAAAATCAATTTTTTTGAAAAAAATTGTTTGTCGATTTGAAAAACTGTTCACTTGTTTATGTCTAGGATTTGATTAGATTTTCAAAAGTCTTTATATGTCTTGGCGTTGGGAGTAGTTCGTGCTCAATGAGATTTGCTTTTAAAGTTTTAAACGTTCCCTTGTGCAACATAATTAAAAGTGTGACATGCACAGGTAAACTCATAGTCTTGGGATTTACCGCGTCGAATGCGTTGTGATCGCATAGACATCACGACCATCATCGGCTAGGGTGAGAAAGAATAAATGACAACATGGTGAGTCACTGTGTTAAAAATAGAGTACGCTCATATATCAAGATATTTAGTCATACTTATTTGATTAGCTATAATTTTTTGTCTCCCGTTGCAACGCACGCGCATATTTGCTAGTACTCCCTTTGTTTTTATTTAGTTTGCGTATTAGCTTTAGTCAAAGTCAAGCTTTGTAAACTTTGACCAAATTTATAAACAAAAATATTAACATATACAATAACAAATCAACATCATTAGATTTACTATTAAATATACTTTCACATCATATAAATTTGTTATGATAAATGATTATACTTTTTTTTATAAATTTGATCAAACTTTATAAAGTTTGACTTTAGTTAACTCTAATATGCAGAGTAAATAAAAACGAAGGGAGTAATAGTACAAAGATGTTGGAAGCGGATTAGGAGTGACACACTCGAAAATCACTGCCGGTCGTCTGCCGGCTCGGGATGTGCGCCACTTTTGCAGAAATGAATTTTTACGTGTGAATACAGGACCAACTAGAATAGTTTAGCAGTGCGTACATGTCCTACTTCATTTAATTTGGTTAGGTCGGGTAAATTCGCCAGCTAAAGTCAACATTCATTGATCTACATTGACTGGGTCAGAGACTTTAGCACGTCGCCTTCATGGTCAATTTTGAAAATAGTGTATGTACGTACAAGTGGTACCTTGGAGATTGTTTGTTATCGTGGTAGAAATTGCGTTTATGGATCTCTGCCAATGAATTCAGAAAATAGTTTGCCATACATGATGGCAAGTAAAGAAAACATGGATGTACGGCATTGAATGGCGCGTGTACATTCGGAGATAAAAAATTGTTCTACATAGTGAAGAATCGAGACGACAAGAATTTCATAGAGGTAATATCATTGGAAATCATAGAACTTGTGTTCGATGTTTAGTTTGGTGCTAAAACTTTAAAAATACGGATTTGTGGTTATCCAACTTGCGTTTTTATGCAAATACGGTCACTTTGGTCACATTCAGATGTATCCCGCACTTACGTGGCACCCCAGCGTGGATACGACCCATTGTTAATGGCCGAAACAGCTCGCCGCATTTTTTCTTTGCAGAAGCACCCTTGCTCTGTATTTAATTAATTTAATTGAGCATAATCCCCTCTGTGTGTCCCACTTGTCAGCATGAGGTGGTGTGAAAAATGAAAATAAAAAGTACACGCACAGGGATTTTAACTCCATACACCTCAGGGACATCCATGCACAAACAAACCACTACACCAACTACATATTCCTTAATGTAAAGAGGCAAACCTGATTTTATATTAGACGCAGTTCTTCCTAGATTCCGTTTTTCCCAGGTTCGGCTAGTAAAAACTGGATACCGGAAAATCTCACCTTTTTTCACCAAAAAGCAATTAAGAAAACTGTTTCAAAATGTATAATGTTTAATCCATACCGTACAAAACTTTGTCATGAGCGAGAATTTTTTATTCCATTTTTTCAAGAGGGTTGGAAAAAATCCGGGTTTCAAAATATCTTGGCAATTCCAGTTTTTATCTACCAAAATTTTGAAATGAATTTTGAATTCAAATCTTTTTATCGTCTAAATATATTTAATTTAGCAAAAAAAAGTGACGCCTGTTAGAGTGGTCAGCTCAACTCCTCTTTTATATAGAAGTTTGCATGTTCAATTCATTGTTACAGTTCGAGACCATTTTTATAAATGAGCATGAATAAAGAAAAATATATTTCACAATACAAGGAATAGAATCGCGGCCCCTGCCACTAAGCTAACTATGTCATTATGATATTGTATGCACACAAAAGTTATTATATTTGACATTGTTTTTGTTGTTTAAATTCAAAATTTCGGGCGACAACATTTTTTCCGGGGACCGCCAAATTTTCTGGGGACTGATCGGTTGTCGAAAATTCGGTCTAAGAGAAAAAGAACCTGAATACGAGTAGTGGTCGTGGACAATATCTAAAATTGGGCTTCTCTCTTTACAGGCATTGTTTGGTACTTAGTGTAGCGTTTAGCTGCAGTGTGTCCACGCTTGAGGTTGAGAGATCGAATGTGTTGGGCCACCCTTTTTTGTCACTCAATTTGCGTTGGGGCTTCTGTTTGTGATTAAACAAATTTTAATTGATCATGTTGAGCATCAATCGGCACTGATGGAATGATGTATGGCGGACTATTTTATTGACAGGTCCCATGTTTGAACCCCATGTGTGTCATCTTTTTTCATTATATTTGAGGGCTTTGTGCGCATTGAATAAATTGTGAGGGAGTTCTCTGTAAAAAAATCCAGCGTGCTATGGTCACCTAGTGCCTTGTGCATTCCCAACCACTGACAAGTGGGCCTCCACCGGGCTGGCACGCCATGTTGACAGGCCATGTGGCTGGATACGAGAGGAAGCACCGTATATGCATGCGGGGACAAGTTATGTGACCATAAATCCGTATTTTTAAAGTTTTAGCACCAAACTGAACATTGAGCGCAAGTTTTATGACTCCCGGTAATATTACCTCAATTTCATAAGACAAAAGTTATGTCCGGCGGAATGGCACGTGTACAGTCAGAGATAAGAATTTGTTATACATAGTGAAGAATCGAAGCGACAAGAATTTCATATGACAACGATTAGGATTAAAACCGAAGGTAGGCGTTACAAGTTGAGGTAAATACATCAGGAGTCATAGAACTTGCACGCGACGGTCAGTTTGGTGCATAAACTTATAAAATACGTGTTTCTGATCATCAAACTTACACAAACGTTCATATACTGTCACATTCTATGTACGCAGACGTATTCGTGGCCTATGTGGCATGCCAGCATGGCCAGGGCCCATCGTAAGCCCGCGACGCATGGTAGATTTGCAGGCTTTTTCTTTATTTACGTATTATGCACCTATTTTTTAACTTCTTAAGCCCCTAAAATAAAATGGAAAAACAAGGGATGGTTCGGTTACGAACTAGGGACGTGCCCCTACTAGGCTCGGGTTAACAACCACCAAGCCGATGATCATTCATGTCTAGGTAGCACAAATAATTTTTATATCATATAAACACGGCCGAAAAATCAATTTTACAAGAAATGTAACCCCAAAAAAGGGAGCACCGTGGCTCGACTATGTGACCTCTTGATCAATGTTAACTAAGATTACCATTGGGTTTCGAAAACACAACATATCCAAATGGGATAAATATTTTTCATGTTGTTATTCCTTCTTGTTCTATGTAAGAAAAAATATATATATTCTTGTGTTTGTGATATTTAATAAATGTTTATGTGTTACAAAAAAGGTGTGTGACATTTAAAAAAATGTTTAAACATTGTAAACCACATTTGTGTAAATTAAAATGATACGTTGCATTTAAAAAATGTCTGTGCATTCCAAAAAAACTGGTCATGACATTTTGTAAATGCCTATACAATGTATAAAACTGTTTGTGTAGCTTGAAAATGTTTCGTACCATCCAAAAATGTTAAAAACATAGTTGATTTTTTTCAAAACTTGTATTTGAAAAAAATGTTAATCATATGTTTAAAAAGTATTAAGCATATATTTTTTAAATACTCGAAACATAGATGTATACTGGAGTATTTAATATATATATATATATGTATGTATGTATGTATGTATGTATATGTGTGTGTGTGTGTGTATCATAACATAGATGTATACTGGAGTATTTAAAACATCAAAACATATGTGTATCATATGGAGTATATGTTTCAATACACATAAGTTTCAAAACTTGTATTTGAAAAAATGTTAATCTGGACGTGTTGTGTTGATTAACATTTTTTCAAATACAAGTTTTTGAAACTTTTTAAAATGTCGCATACCTTTTTTTAACACATAAATAATTTTTGAATGTCACAAGCACAAAAATATAAATTGTTTTCTTACATCTGGACGTGTTGTGTTGTCGGTGATAATCTTAGTTAACCTTGACCACAAGGTCACATGGTCGAGCCACGGTGCTCATTTTTCCGTGTTACATTTCTTGTAAAATTTATTTTCAGTCAATGTTTATATGATACAAAAATTAGTCGTGCTATATAGACATGAATGATCAGTAGTCTGGTGGTTGTCCATGTGAGACTATTAGGGCACGTTGCAGCTTCAAAACCCCATATCACTTGTTTTCTCATTTTATTTTTAGGGGCTTAATACGAAAATAAAAAAGTCAAAGGCTTCTCTGCAGGTCTAGATGCTACAGCGGATGACAGTGGGTCCTGGCCACACTGGAATGCCACATAGGCCATGGATACGTCCGTGTACATGAAATGTGACCGTATATGAACGCTCGTGCAAGTTTGATGACAAGAAACACGTATTTTACAAGTTTGTGGACCAAACTGACCATCGCATGCAAGTTCTATGACTTCGGGTGTATTTACCTCTTACAAGTTCACAAGCACTAAGCAACCACATCCGGTGCTTTGTGAGAAGAAAAAATTACATAATGGTTGGAAATACTAGTCCGGCCTAGGCGGACAGATGGATTACTGATTTCTAAAAACATATCAGCATATTGTAAAAACATCGGGTCTCCATGCCAGATCGGCAGAACAATAAACAAGTATCGATTGTGCTAACAGTTGCACATTGGGGGAAGAGGTCGCAGCAGTGTAATCTTGGCAAAATACGTGGTTCAGGCAACCTTGCAGCATACGAACAGCACGGCGAGAAGATTCAGTGCCAGAAGGGCGATGATGATGCGGTGGAACTTCCTGTCTTCACGAGAAGGGATTGTGAACTGCCTGGGCCATTTGGCGCGAATGACGTTCATGTAGTTCTCCTCCCATTTCCAGAAGTTGCACTCGCGAGACTAGAACGGAAAAATGAAACTTGAGATTTATAGCAAGAAACACAACAAATGTAAACAGGTTAGCAAAGATGCCTGGTACGTACCCACTCGTGCTAGCACTTGTAGAAGTGCTTGCTTGGATTGGTGTTTGTGCAGGATACCCAACACTGAACCATGCCATTGTTGCAGAATGGGCAAACCGGGTGGCAGGGGTGGCTGCTCCTCTAGTGCGACAATGGGAGCGTTGGAGCTTGACATGGCAATGAGAACCATGTAAGAATGGGACAGAGCGTAACTAAGGAAGAGCTGAGCTGAGAATGAAACTCCTTGGGTAAGATATGATGTGGTGAAGAAGATGGCCTCTTTTAAGCCCAGGAGGTAGGAGGAAGATGACCGTGGCCATGAATAACATTGTGTCGTTGGGGAGGAAGAGGATGAGCGTGTGCATTTAAATGTAATGGGGTAGTTGAGGGTTGGTAGTTGTGGCCGGATCCATCTTCTTTGGACAGGAATTATCTGCGGCGGGGACAAAACGCGTGCACAGTACTTCTTCTATACACCACAGTGGAAAAGATAATACGATTCTGAAAGTTGGTAATACAATGCTTCTACTATAGTGGGTTCGGATCCCAATGCGAATGGATGCGCATGATTTCAGTGGGCGTGGTCGCCGTGTGCTCCTATGCAATTTCGAAAGATGTTGGGCTACCATGAATGTCAAAAATAATGTTGTGCTTGATTTTGATTAATCCTTAACCACAGTTTATTGGACAACAATCCAATCCGACCGGGGAAACATGTCGCTGCGTTGTCGTGTCTGGAACCGTCAGATCTTTCATGATCATGCAGTGTGGAACTCCCCTTTTTCCTCCACACATCCGATGACCACGTTTCGTGACGTACCTAATAGACACAGCATATGCAAATTTTCATGACAGTGGGATGCCACCTCAAATAATTAGATGGAGAGGGACACAAGTTTTACCCAGGTACATTCCTTGCGTGGCAAGCAAGAACCCTACTATGCTTATATGATATTATATCACTCATGAATTACAATGAGGGTGCACAATGGCTTATCCAACAAGACGAGGATCAAGTCATCGGAGATGGAGCGGGACGATATAGGCAGGATGTAGGGGTGGGCATTGTTGAACCGAAAACCGAAAAACCGAACCGAACCAAACCATATTAACCGATTTGTCTGTTAATTCGGTGGTTGGATTTTTGGTTCGGTGGGGAATTTTAAGGTTGTTCGATGTTTGGTTTTTGTTCGGTTTTCAATGCCCAGAAACCGAATACACCAAAGAAACCGATATGTATTCCTATCGGTCCAACCTAGCAGTATTCGCCCCACCCTCCCACTTCCCACGTACTCCCTCTGTCCGGAAATACTTGTCATTGAAATAGATGTATCTAGATGTATTTTAGTTCTAAATACATTTATTTTCATTCATTTTAATGACAAGTATTTTCGGACGGAGGGAGTACTAGCCGTCAACTGTCACTCCATAGGGGGTTTCCTCTCTAAAGAAAGTAAATCCGGTAGCGTCCTCTGGCAAAACTTGTTGGTTGTGGCAGACATCTGGTTCCTAATATCTCAATCTAACTAGTACTCCTACGTAACGCCGTGCTAACATGGAATTTGTTTACATTATTTTACTATTGTTTGCATGCAACATAGTCAATGGCCGTATTCTTCTAGCAAGTACATATAAGATTTCTATCCATGCAATATCTCGTAGTAGTATGTATGCATGCCCGACTCTTGGTTATGGACTTATGGAAGTAACTAGCAATTAGTGTATCGGTTAGTGTATGAGTTTCTCAGTTTACAGGCATCACACATATTCTTCCATACATAATACATGTAACGCTCCATGGAAATTTACTTGGAGTAATAACCAGAATAATCCGATTTTTGCTACTATAGATAGGATTTTTTCTTCGGGGTCTTGGGATACCAAATTTCCTTTGTCTGTGGTGACAGCTCTCCCACGTGTTGGGAGTGATCATGCCCCTCTACTTATTGACACTGGTGCGCGGAGGGTTACCTCCCCCAAGATATTCCGGTTTGAAAAATGGTGACTTGACCAACCTGACTTTAAAGATTTAGTACATAAAATCTGGTACACCCCAGTACTCGGCAATACGGCCATGGACATTTGGATGAATAAGAGTAGATTATTTAGGAAGAAAGTTAAAGGCTGGAGCATTAACAGAGAGGCGGGTATTAAGAAAAAAAAGAGAGAGCTTCTGCTCGAGTTTGATATTCTTGATGTCTTTTCGGAGAGGAATCAAATCAATGACGTGGATAGGGAAAGGATGGAGGAGATTAAAAATGAGCTTAATGGTATTTGGAGTAAAGAGGAAACTGCTTTCTGGCAGCGCTCCAGAGATCGTAAAATTGTTGATGGTGACAAAAACAATGCTTATTTTCAAGCACTAGCTAATTATAGACATAGGAAAATCACATTTCTGAACTGAATGGGGACAATGGTCCTGTCTATAGTACCAAGGAAATGCTGGAAGTAGCTACTACCTTTTATAAGAATTTATTTGGAGCTGAGAAAAAACCTCATGTACATCTTGGTCCTTCCTTTTGGGAGGAGGATGATCTAGTTACGGAAGAGGAGAATGAGCGTTTACAAAGTAACTTCTCTGAGGAAGAGATTAAGGAGGCCATCTTCGGGTCTTATGCACATGGGGCCCCTGGTCCAGATGGGTTGTCATTTCTTTTCTATCAAACTTTCTGGGATATTATTAAAACTGATTTTATGGCTCTTGTGAGAGATTTTGAAGAAGGTAAACTAGACTTGCAGAGGCTGAATTTTGCTCTGATAGTCCTTATCCCTAAAGAGCCTGATGCCAAGGATTTGAAGAAATTTAGGCCAATCAGTCTGAGCAACTATGGGATTAAGATCTTTTCTAAAGCCATGACCAATAGGGTTTCTCCTATTGGTCGTAGGTTAATTTCTTCAAATCAAACAACGTTTATTAAAGGGAGATATATATTAGAAAGCGTGGTTATGGCTCATGAAGTTATTCATGAGGTCAAGAAATCTGGTTCTCAAGGTCTAGTGCTTAAGCTAGATTATGAAAAAGCTTATGACCGGGTTAACTGGGATTTCTTGTTTGAAATGCTACAGTCTAGGGGTTTCTGCCCCAAATGAATTGCTTGGATTAAAAGCACTTTAATTAACAGTACTTTTGCTGTGAGGATTAATGATACTAATGGGAACTATTTTGTTGGTGGGAAAGGGCTTAAACAAGGGGATCCCCACTCCCCCTTGCTGTTTAACTTAGTAGCTGATGTGTTTACAAAGATGCTTAAAAAAGCAGCTTCCCAAGACCTTATCTCTGGGCTTCTGCCCAATATAATTCCAGGGGGTGTGGTCAGCCTGCAGTATGCCGACGACACTATCCTTTTTCTGGAGAATTCAGCTCCTAAAGCCAGAAATTTTAAGTGGTTTTTATCATGTTTTGAATCCCTCTCAGGGATGAAAATTAATTTCCATAAAAGTGACCTAATGACCATCAATATTGATGAAGAAATGGCCAATGACTTTGCCCAGATCTTCTGCTGCAAGAAAGGGTGCTTCCCAATTAAGTATTTGGGAGTGCCTTTGCACTATGACAAGTTGAAAAGGGAGGATCTCCAGCCCATTATAGATAGAATTATCAAGGGCATTTCTGGATGGCTTGGGAGATACCTCACATATAGAGGCAAATTTATTTTGCTTTGTGCATGCTTGATTAGCATACCTGCCTACCTCATGTGTGTCATTAAGTTTCCAAAATGGGCTATTAATGCCATTAACTCCCAAATGGCTCACTTCTTTTGGGGGAACATTGGGGACCAGCACAAATATCATCTAGCTAATTGGGGGGTAATTACTAGGAGAAAAGAATATGGAGGATTGGGGATTCCTAACATCAAGGAATTTAATATGGCCTTACTGGCTTCCTGGGGCAAAAGGTTCTTTGATGAATCTGATGCAGACTGGAAAAAAATTATTAGTTACAAGTATAGAGTGAACTCTCCTAACCTATTGTGGGCAAAAGGAGATGGCGGCTCTACCTTTTGGAAGAGCATCACTTGGGAGTTAGCAGCTGCTAAAAATTTCTATAGATGGAAGCTGGGTAATGGTGAGTTTATTAGTTTTTGGCATGATACCTGGGTTGGGGAATGTTCCCTGAAGGTTCAATTTTGGGACTTGTATTGCATCTGCAACCAAATGGAATGCACTGTGGCTCAAGTATGGGACGGGCAAGAGCTCAAGTTATCCTTTAGGAGATGTGTAGATCAAAATGGGCTTAACAGATGGGACTCTCTGTTGAAACTTATTCAACAGTGTATCTTATCAAATGAACCTGACACGCCGATTTGGTCCTTGGAATCTAATGGATTATACTCGGTGAAATCTTTCTATAAATGCATCAACTTTGGGGGGGTAGCCTCTGCTATCAAAGATGATCTGTGGAAGATTATGTGCCCGCAAAAGATACATGTATTCCTATGGTTGTGTGATCACAATAAACTTCTGACTAGGGATAATCTGTTAAAGAGGAGGGAGGTTGAGGATCCTTCCTGTCTCTTTTGTGCAGAGCTCGAATCCGTACAACATTTGATGTTTGACTATGTAGTTGCTCAACATGTGTGGGGTTTTGTATCTGACTTCTTTGAGATGGATAGAATAGCTAACTTTGACAATATCTTTGCTTTCTGGCGAATTCATAAAAAAGCCTGTGCTTAACATGGTTATTGCTGCCTCCTTGTGGAGTTTGTGGAGACTAAGAAACAATTTCTGTTTTCAGGGCTAGAAATGGAGAAATGTGAACTGCATTCTTGCAAGACTAAGCTGTTATTTGCACCAGTGGAAAGTTCTCTGCGATGATGCTCAAGCAACCGTGCTGCAAAGGTGTATCCTTCTGCTGGACAAGCGACATGGAGAGGTGATGCGGATAGCCTGGAAGTGAAGTGTGGGAGGGGAGCATGAAAAAGAGCTGATGGATAAAATTCTTCTTCGTTCCCTTTCCTTCGGTCCTGTCCTTGTAATAATTAGTGCACCAACTCCGTTTCCGTTTTTCTGTTGGAGAGAACTTCTGCTCTCGAGCTCCTAGGTAGCGTAGTCTTCTAGGTTGCTGCTTTTATCTGTGTTTTAGGTGCTGTTGGACTATGTGACTGCTTTATCTGCTTCAATCTATAAAATTGGGGCAGGGGGGGCAACCCCTTTCTTTCAAAAAAAATGTTCACTAGTTTGCTTGACCGAATAAAGCAATGACTATTGTTAAGGTTGCTAGCTCTTGTGATATATACTGATGAGTGCATGTATTTTGGTTTTCCGGTTAACCAAATAAACCGAACCGATATATTATGGTTAATATGGTTCGGTTTCTAAATTTTGTGCTTAATTCGGTTTCCATTTCTCCAAAACCGAAATTATAAAACACCGAATAAACCGAACCGTATTAACCATATAAACCGAATGCTCAACCCTAGCAGGATGCCAAGAGTGGATATAATAACATACTAAACTACTCTTCTAGAGTTTTCGAAGAGGTTGATGATGTTCTACCATCTTGAGGGGATGCCCTTATATAGGGGTCTTCCCGTTGTCCTCCATCTTGACCTTCTTCGCGTGCAAGTCTTTCACACCTCCATCTTTCACTGTCGGATGGTTCCCTCGCCAAGTCATGGTCCTCTCCGGTGCATGTCTAAGGGAACCGGTCGCCAAGTCACGGTCCCCTCGTACCGTATACATAAAAATAGGAACCAAGATACAATATGCATGGCATGGAAATACAATGAAATTTCTTCCCTTCAACAACACTCATGCCATGACCGGACCGGCCACCATTACGGCAGACACACGTACTGCCCCTTCGTGATCTTTTGTCTAGCCCACCATCTCTGTGTAGCATGTTTTGGTCTAATCAGCGGTGTCTCTATGTTATGAATCTGGGTTAAATGTGTTCGAACCCAACATCTAACTGGCTGACATACTTCAAAATTCAACCACATGTTTGTACACACGTTAAACACAAACTCCAACACAAAATTGGTCATGCTCTGATCCTTCGTAGAATGACGAGGTAAGTGTGTTGATACTAATAGGAAAATGTTGCCACTCGGATGCTCGACTGAGTTTTGGGCCAGTCGAGCCGCGCGCGTTCAATCCTCAGGATCGTGCCTTATATTCTTCCCCCACGACCATGACTGACCTCCTTCTTTCTTCTTCCTCTCGCTAGCCTCTCCCCCTAGCGAGACCACCGCTCGTGAGGTCGCGCACTTCCGCGTCCACCTTGAGCCCCCGTTGCTAACCACCACTTTCAACAGCGCATCTGTAGGGATGATATGACTAGGGGGCCAGTTTCCATGGCCATGCGTGACGGGGAGAGCACTAGATGCCACAACCAGGGGGCGACCAGTGATGCCGGAGCTGCGACCCACAAGCCAGGGGTTGGAGACACGGCAACCGTGTGCCGGAACTGGGCGGCGTTTGGGCTACAATCCTCAATGAAAATTTGCTGGAACCGGCCAACGTCGAGATTACAACCATGGTGAATTTTTGCTACAACCGATGAGCCTCTGTGCTACAACCTGCATCAATCTTTTCTACAAATAGTCATGGCGACATGGAAGATGACGATTTTTGCTACACCCGTTGTTGGTTTTTGCTACTACCGGCGGCGTCACTTGCAACAGCCATCCATGGTCTTGATGCAATCCACAACAGCGGCAACGACCTTTTCTTGTTGCAACCGTCGTCAGCTTTTGCTATGACCACATCACTTTTGTGCTACAACCGGCCTCTCGTTTTGCTACAACCCACAACCAGCGTCGTCTTTCTGCTACAACCGTGTCACTATTTTGCTATAACCGGCACCCATAAAAGCTACAAATCAGTGAGTGTTTTGTTACAATGGCCGACCACCTAAGCCCACCAAGAACCCTCTCCCACGCTTTCTTTTCAACGGATGCACCGCTTCCCACATGGATTCATGCCGGCCCAGAGCCGTGGTAGCCGCATTGATACCGCACATTGTGATTAGATGGTGGGTGACTCGGGCAACGCCGCTTTAATGCGGACGCGTCGTCCCGAGAAACAAACTCCGACCGATGTGCCCCATTGAAGTAGGCTGGCCGTCCATTCGCATAATCGCGACTATTTAAGCACGGCCCTAGCGCCATCCACGTCCACAATGCACTCTCCACTCCAAATCTTCACGCAGCTTTGCCAATCCCCTCTTTCTCCACTCACTGGTGATGGGCAAGTCCTGGACCGTGAGGAGGATATCGTCAACTCCTTCGGCGGTGAGGAGGACTAGCCGCCGCAGCAACAGCCACCGCCACAGATGTCCATTCTCTCACAGGACGCGGTGTATGCCGTGACAAACACCGAGTATGAGGAGCAGGTGGAGATGATGCTCCGGCGCTCGCTCCTCTACAACGTTAGTTCTACGACACCACCGGAGATGCTCCTCCACGCCGGCAAGCCTGAGCCGCTGTCACCTCCTCGCCACTAGGTGAAGGTGGAACCTCCGACTACGTAGGAGCTAGCGGAGAAGATCATCTGCGAGCGACAGGCGGCGGCCAGGAAGCCATGTCGCGACCCCGCGCCCTACCGTTGCTCGAAGCCAGGCAACGACAACTCCGACGACATCGACGATGGTGCCGCCGGCCAACCCTCCATGGCGTATGAGGTTACCATCAAGTATAGGGTAGTTCTGATTTTTTTAATTCAACCGGCGAAATATTGTTCGATTTTATGTAAAATTATCGAAGTTTCAATCAAAATCATCCAGTTTGTTTAAATTTACATCAAATTTGTTTATTTGATTAAATTCCGTTTGATATATGATTGGACATTTACGACTAGTTTTGGATGGCCGGCTCCCACATCACTGTCCTCGGACTAGTGGAGACTAGTCCGTGGATGAATACGGTGTCTAATTTGTGGATTAGTGACGGGGATGACGCCAACTTCGAAAGCAGTAGCGCCCCTCATGTCATGTGTACATTCAGAAGATGAAACGTAATCACACTCATTCAGAGCAACTCTATTAGATTCCCTACTTCTACGCAAACTCTATAAAACTATCAATAGAAAGTCAAGGTTAAGAAAAACCACTCTAGCATATTCCCTATGTCCCCTCCATCTAAAAATTCTTCCAAGTACACTTAAAAATTTGGGATGTGGATTATATATTTGAAATTATGGGGATTTTTTTAGAAAAGAAGGATGACCCCCGGCCTCGGCATTTGGAAGACGCATGCAGCCATTTTATTAATTATTTATAAAGACCTTTGCTACTTCTTGAGCTTGTGTTGGTTTTTCCCTTGAAGAGGAAAGGGTGATGCAGCAAAGTAAAGTAAGTATTTTCCTCAGTTTTGAGAACCAAGGTATCAATCCAGTAGGAGACAATGCGCAAGTCACCGAATACCTACACAAACAATCAAACAAATTGCACCCAATGTGATAAAGGGGTTGTCAATCCCTTCATGGTTACTTGCAAAAGTGATATGTGATAGAGATAGATAAAAAGTAAAGTAAATATTTTTGGTATTTTTTGTTTATAGATCGGAAAGTAAAAGATTGCAAAAGGAGTAAAACGGAAACTAATATTGTAGATCGGAAACTTATATGATGGAAACTAGAACTTGTATGATGGAAAATAGACCCGGGGGCCATAGGTTTCACTAGAGGCTTCTCTCAAGATAGTAAATAATACGGTGGGTGAACAAATTACTGCCGAGCAATTGATAGAAAAACGCAAAGTTATGACAATATCTAAGGCAATGATCATGAATATAGGCATCACGTCTGTGTCAAGTAGACCGAAACGATTCTGCATCCACTACTATTACTCCACACATCGACCGCTATCCAGCATGCATTTAGAGTATTAAGTTCATAAAGAACAGAGTAACACATTAAGCAAGATGACATGATGTAGCGGAATTAACTCAAGCAAAATATGATAAAAAAAAACCCATCTTGTTGTCCTTGAAGGCAACAATGCAATAGGTGCCTTGCTACCCCTACTGTCACTGGGAAAGGACACTGCAAGGTTGAACCAAAAGCTAAGCACTTTTCCCATTGCAAGAAAAACCAATCTAGTCGGCCAAACCAAATCAATAGTTCGAAGAGACTTGCAAAGATATCAAATCATGCATATATGAATTCAGAGGAGATTCAAATAATATTCATAGATAAGCTGATCATAATCCACAATCCATCGGATCTCGACAAACATACCGCAAAAGAGTATTACATCCAATAGATCTCCAAGAACATCGAGGAGAACTTTGTATTGAGAATCAAAGAGGGGGAAGAAGTCATCTAGCTACTGAAGGAAATATGCCCTAGAGGCAATAATAAAGTTGTTATTTATATTGCCTTATATCATGATAAATGTTTATTATTCATGCTAGAATTATATTAACCGGAAACTTAGTACATGTGTGAATACATAGACAAACAGAGTGTCCCTAGTATGCCTCTACTTGACTAGCTCGTTAATCAAAGATGGTTAAGTTTCCTAACCATGGACATGTGTTGTCATTTGATGAACATGATCACATCATTAGAGGATGATGTGATGGACAAGACCCATCCGTTAGCTTAGCAGAATGATCGTTCAGTTTTATTGCTACTGCTTTCTTCATGACTTATACATGTTCCTCTGACTATGAGATTATGCAACTCCCGAATATCGGAGGAACACCTTATGTGCTATCAAACGTCACAACGTAACTGGGTGATTATAAATATGCTCTACTGGTGTCTCCGATGGTGTTTGTTGAGTTGGCATAGATCAAGATTAGGATTTTTCACTCTGTGTATCGGAGAGGTATCTCTGGGCCCTCTCGGTAATGCACATCACTCTAAGCCTTGCAAGCATTGTGACTAATGAGTTAGTTGCGGGATGATGCATTACGGAACGAGTAAAGAGACTTGCCGGTAACGAGATTGAACTAGGTATGAGGATGTTGACGATCGAATCTCGGGCAAGTAACATACCAATGACAAAGGGAACAACGTATGTTGTTATGCGGTTTGACCGATAAAGATCTTCGTAGAATATGTAGGAGCCAATATGAGCATCCAGGTTCCTCTATTGGCTATTGACCAGAGATGTGTCTCGGTCATGTCTACATAGTTCTCGAACCCGTAGGGTCCGCACGCTTAAGGTTCGATGACGATTTGTATTATGAGTTATGTGATTTGATGATCGAAGTTTGTTCGGAGTCCCAGATGAGATCGGGGACATGACGAGGAGTCTCGAAATGGCCGAGAGGTAAAAATCGATGCATTGGAAGGCTATATTCGGACATCGGAAAGGTTCCGAGTGATTCGGGTATTTTTCGGAGTACCGGAGAGTTACGGGAATTCGTGGGAGAAGTATTGGGCCTTATTGGGCCATACAGGAATAGAGGAGGCATGCCAAAGGGAAGGAGGTGCCCCCCCAGGTCCGAATTGGACTAGGGGAAAGGGGGCGGCGGCCCCCCTTGCCTTTTCCTACTCCCTCTCTCTTTCCCTCTTTCTTCTCTCCTACTCCGAAAAGGAAAAGGGGAATCCTAGTAGGACTTGGGAGTCCTAGTAGGACTCCCCACACTTGGCGCGCCCCCTCTAGCGCCGGCCTCCTCCTCCTCCCTCCTTTATATACGTTGGCATGGGACACCCCAAAGGCACAACAGACAATCTCTTAGTCGTGTGCGGTGCCCTCCTCCACAGTTACACACCTCGGTCATATCGTCATAGTGCTTAGGCGAAGCCCTGCGCCGCTAACATCATCATCACTGTCACCACGCCGTCGCGCTGACAAAACTCTCCCTCGGCCTCAACTGGATCAAGAGTATGAGGAACGTTATCGAGCTGAACGTGTGTAGATTGCGGAGGTGTCGTATCTTCGGTGCTAGGATCGGTCGGATCATGAAGACGTTAGACTACATCAACCGTGTTGTCATAACGCTTCTGCTTACGGTCTACGAGGATACGTGGACAACACTCTTCCCTCTCGTTGCTATGCATCACCTATATGGATCTTGCATGTGCGTAGGATTTTTTTTTGAAACTATTGCGTTCCCCAACAGTGGCATCCGAGCCAGGTCTATGCGTAGATGTTATATGCACGAGTAGAACACAAAGGAGTTGTGGGCGTGGGTATAACTTGCCGTCACTAGTTGATTCTTGATTCGGTGGTATTGTTGGATGAAGCGGCTCAGACCGACATTATGCGTACGCTTACGTGAGACTGGTTCTACCGACATGCTTCGCACATAGGTGGCTAGTGGGTGTCTATTTCTTCAACTTTAGTTGAATCGGATTCAATGAACATGGTTCTTTCTCAAGATCAAAAAGCAATCACTATACCGCGTTGTGGTTTTTGATGCATAGGTAAGAACGGTTCTTGCTCAGCCCGTAGCAGCCACGTAAAACTTGCAACAACAAAGTAGAGGACGTCTAACTTGTTTTTGCAGGGCATGTTGTGATGTGATATGGTTAAGACGTGATGAGATATAAATTGTTGTATGAGATGATCATGTTTTGTTAGAGTTATCGGCAACTGGCAGGAGCCTTATGGTTGTCTCTTCAAAGCATAAGATGCAAGCGCCATATAATTGTTTTACTTTATTGCTATGCGATAGCAATAGTTGCAAAAGCAATAGTTGGTGAGACGACCATGTGACGACGGTGGAAAAGTGTTTTCGTGGCTCCCCTGGTTGGTTTGGGGATATATGAGAATATATAGGCAAAGAAACTAGGTCAGGAGGTGCACGAGGGACCCACAAGGGCGGGGGGAGCGCCCTACCCCCCTGGGCGCGCCCTCCGTCTTTGTGGCTGCTACCTCTTGAGCACTACGTTGGTTTTCCCCGAAGAGGAAGGGATGATGCAGCAAAGTAACGTAAGTATTTCCCTTAGTTTTTGAGAACCAAGGTATCAATCCAGTAGGAGGCTACGCGCGAGTCCCTCATACCTGCACAAAACAAATAAATCCTCACAACCAACGCGAATAGGGGTTGTCAATCTCTACACTGCCACTTACGAGAGTGAGATCTGATAGATATGATAAGACAATATTTTTGGTATTTTTCTGATAAAGATGCGAAGTAAAATAAAGGCAAAGTAAAAAAGCAAAGGAAATAACTAAGTAGTAGGAGATTAATATGATAAAGATAGACCCGGGGGCCATAGGTTTCACTAGTGGCTTATCTCGAGAGCACAAGTATTCTACGGTGGGTGAATAAATTACTGTTGAGCAATTGACAGAATTGAGCATAGTTATGAGAATATCTAGGTATGATCATGTATATAGGCATCACGTCCGACACAAGTAGACCGACTCCTGCCTGCATCTACTACTATTACTCCACTCATCGACCACTATCCAGCATGCATCTAGAGTATTAAGTTAAAAACAGAGTAACGCCTTAAGCAAGATGACATGATGTAGAGGGATAGACTCATGCAATATGATGAAAACCCCATCTTGTTATCCTCGATGGCAACAATACAATACGTGCCTTGCTGCCCCTACTGTCACTGGGAAAGGACACTGCAAGATTGAACCCAAAGCTAAGCACTTCTCCCATTGCAAGAAAGATCAATCTAGTAGGCCAAACCAAACTGATAATTTGAAGAGACTTGCAAAGATAACCAATCATACATAAAAGAATTCAGAGAAGATTCAAATATTATTCATAGATAGACTTGATCATAAACTCACAATTCATCGATCTCAACAAACACACCGCAAAAGAAGATTACATCGAATAGTTCTCCACAAGAGAGGGGGAGAACATTGTATTGAGATCCAAAAAGAGAGAAGAAGTCATCTAGCTAATAACTATGGACCCGTAGGTCTGAGGTAAACTACTCACACTTCATCGGAAGGGCTATGGTGTTGATGTAGAAGCCCTCCGTGATCGATGCCCCCTCCAGCGGAGCTCCGGAACAAGCCTCAAGATGGGATCTCGTGGATACAGAAAGTTGCAGTGGTGGAATTAGGTTTTTGGCTCCGTATCTGATCGTTTGGGGGTACGTAGGTATATATAGGAGGAAGGAGTACGTCGGTGGAGCAACAGGGGGCCCGCGAGGGTGGAGGGTGCGCCGGCG
>NC_041386.1:6140356-6183674 GCF_002162155.2 Triticum dicoccoides | reverse complement strand
GCGTGCCCCCTACCTCGTGGCCTCCGCTTTTGTGTCTTGACGTAGGGTCCAAGTCTACTGGGTCTTGTTCGTTGAGAAAATCACGTTCCCGAAGGTTTCATTCCGTTTGGACTCCGTTTGATATTCCTTTTCTTCGAAACCCTAAAATAGGCAAAAAAACAACAATTCTGGGCTGGGCCTCCGGTTAATAGGTTAGTCCCAAAAATAATATAAAAGTGAAAAAATAAAGCCTAATAATGTCCAAAACAGTAGATAATATAGCATGGAGCAATAAAAAATTATAGATACGTTGGAGACGTATCAGTGGCCGTCTCGTGGCTCCTTCGACTTCATCTCCAAGTCTTATGGTTGTCTTCTGGTCCAAGAAAAATCACCGTGAAAGTTTTTATTCCGTTTGGTATTCCTTTTCTGCGAAACTCTAAAACAAGGAAAAAACAGGAACTGACACTGGGCTCTAGGTTAATAGGTTAGTCCCAGAAATAATATAAAATAGCATATTAATGCATACAAAACATCCAAAACAGATAATATAATAGTATGGAACAATCAAAAATTATAGATACGTTGGAGATGTATCAACCTTACAAAGTAGTACATCAATATGCCTGAATCCGCTATCTTGGCAACATTTGTCGCTACTCCTATGCCCTTGATGAAGGAGTGCAGAAAGTCTATGCCGAATACCCAGACCTCTCACCTAAGCCTAGCATCTAAAGCCGGAGGGCCAAACCAAGCTACATACTAGGTCCGGGACGCAAACCGGTCCAATGCACTATCATAGGTCATCGCCACCGTCTTCCACCAAACCATCTTCACAGCAGGTACTGACGCATCAAACTTTACATGCCTGCTGTCGACGCCTGCACGACGCCAGACAATGCCTCCTCATTCATCATCACACATCCGTCGTCGAGGCCCTGCCGCACCATTCAGCCGAGACTCCATGCCGTCGATGTGTCACATGGAATGCCGCTCCACCGTTGGAACTGTCCACTGGTCCCTCAAGCCAATGCACACCTCCAAGAATGACGCCCCAAGGAGGGAATGACACAAGTGTGTCGCCGTCATCCGATCGAATGATCTGGGGTTTCCCCTGGAGGTAGCGGATGGAGTTGGGAGCTTCACCTCGATGATGCCTTCAAGAAGGAAACGACGTCGAGGGCGTCACCATCACCGGCTCCGGCCGCCGGCCGAAGACCAGGTTTTCACCTGGATCTACCCCATGAGCATCCAACTGACAACATTTGTACCATCCAGACCGCCTTCCAAGCCCCAGATCTGGCCGTCCAGATCTGGCGATCATCTACAACAGCACTGCCATCGTGGGAGCCTAGGCACAACTGGCCACTGCATGTGTGTTTCACCACTAGACTGGGATGAGGGCCACCAACCCACCTCGCCAAACCGCGAGAGCCACCGAGAGGAATCATGCACGCTCATCACCGTCGCTGACCCGATCCAATCCGAAGTCAAAGCCACCAGATCGCTGGTGCAGATCCACCTTGGACAGGGACACCGCCACGCCGTGTCATCGCGGGAGGTCTGGGCTTCACCTATCACCACCTTTCCAGGGCCGCCACCCTGGGTCGCCACAACCACGAAGTCCTTCACGTTATCGCATCACCCACGCAGGCACCCCACGCAGGCACCCCACGCCAGCGATCCGTTGTGTCGCGGCACCCTGTGCCGTGCCCAGGCCCGAGGAGGTCGGCCCGTGCTGCCCCATCGCAAGGGGAAGAAGACGCCCCGCCAGCGTCGGCGCCTGTCGGGCTTCATCCAGCCGTGCCCTTGGGTGGCGGCGAGGGAGGGAGGGTAGGAGAAGGCGATCGGTGAAGCAGATCAAAGGCCCCTCCCCGTCGCCTCGCGGGGGCGGCACAGGAGGGGTTGGGTCAATGGCTGTTTTGTATTGATATTTTTTTGAATTATGTACCTTCTAAAGTAAATCTAACAGCCTTAATTATTGTAGCTTAATTTCCATTCGAAAGTTGCTTACCACATATACCATGTGATAAGGTACGGGGGTGATTGGGGGTTGTTTGTATACGATTATAAGTACTACTCCCTTCGTCCAAAAAAATTGTCACAGGCTTGTCCCTCAAACGGATGTATCTTGGTGCTAGATACATCCATTTGAGGGACAAGATTTTTCGGACGGAGGAAGTATGTGATAGAGAAGAAGGAATCATCTTGTATGCATGAACTTACACCAGCTCGTGGAGTTTGTAGTGAAGGATTTGACGTTGGTCGTAGATTTTTGAGCTGCCCGTAGGATGTTAGTGAATCAGTCCATTAAATACAATTTGTTGTCTTTATGCTACTGGCCATTTGTTTTATGAAATGTTTTACCGATTCTAATTGAGTCGCCATATGAATTTGGTAGCTATATTCTTGTGGATATTTGGGGTGGGTGGATGAAGACAGGGGGCAACAAGTATTGTGATCCATAAGGCTGCCGACGACAATATGAAGCTGGAAAGGGCACAAATTGATAACGAGCATCATATATGTAGGATGAAGAAAGATAAAGCCCATATGTCGGAGTCAACAAATTGAAAGAATGGAGAGAAGGGCTTTAGTCGTAGTGTCACCGGTATGCTCATGGCAATTATCTATGTGTGGCTTTTACCATTAGGGGTTTTATCTGCGAGGTTGGTCATATGAGTTAAATGGATCAATGGATTATGTTATAAATATGTCGGTTTGTACTGAAATATATTATGTGTTTGGCCTAATGAAACTCGAGCAATGGCTACTGCAGCTGCTTCCATTTATGGTGATATTTTGTCGCAATGTGTGTAATGAAAGATGTTATAGTTTGTGATTTCTGATGCAAATTTGTCAATTTGTGACCGGAAATTAAACATGAGCATGTAAACATGATGTGTGAGTGCAAGTGGCAGTGTTGACACTATGTGGTTGCAAAATGAAAAAGATCATGACAGGAAAAAAATGGGTTGCTGGCATTCGAATCCAAAACCTGGGCTAAAACTTTCCTTGTCTTCTCCTACCCATATCAAATCAAATCGAATCAAATCTTATTAAAACCACCTCACCTAAATCAAAAATTGCCTTCCCTACACGTAGTCAAATCAATTCAAATCTTACCAAGGTATGTAATACGATGGGTGTAAGATTTATGGCGGACATGATTTATGTTGAACCAATAGAATATGTATGTCATCATTGCAACGAACGAGCAATTAGCTAGTGGGCAGGAAAGGTCACCAATACTTTTTCCCCATGGCGATCTATGTTGCGCTTAGCTCTTGGCAACACAAGCCTTGTTGCAATCCTTGTGGAACAGTTATTTTTTATACGACTGTGACATCAACTAAATCCCCAAATTCCCTTCTTTGCAACAAAGGTTGTGTTGTGCCTCAGGCTTTGCAATACAAGCCTTGTTGCCGAACTATTTTTTATGACTACAAACTAATCTTCAAGTCCCCTTCTTTGCAGCAAGGTTTAGGTTCGTGTTGTGCTCAGCGTTTTGCAATATGAGCCTTGTTGAACCAATAGAATATGTATGTCATCATTGCTACGCACGAGCAATTAGATAGTGAACAGAAAAGGTCATCGGTACTTTTGCCCCATGGCGGACAGTATTAAAGTCACCTCCAATGAACATCGAGGCAGGATCATGGCAGCAAACCCCAGCCAACTCAGTCTAGGGCATAGGCAAACATGTGGAGCGTGTTCGCAAGATATGCAACACTATACACATACCATTTGCTTGTTCAACAAACCCAACCTTAATTTACACCAATTTACAGTAATTTCACCTCCAGACTACCATTGAGAAGGAGCAAATAATTAGCGGCCCAGCAAATAATCAATCAAGATAATTAAACAAATTGGCAATACAATCTTATCGGTCCCATGGCTAAATGTGATGAGCTCATTGCTCCCACTTTGTAGCATTAACACCTTGTGGATTCCCCATTCATGTTGTCGAGGATGGCAATTACGCCAATCACAAAGGCCTGGTCATAGCCCGGCTGCACCACCACATGGTAGAAGTCCCGGCCGGCCATCATCCCCTTCACTCCAATCTAGTTCACACGTTATTAGAAAATCAAAACTCATAATTTGTACAGTAATTGAGTTGAACTGAACTCATGACTCAACTCCTTTGACTTATCACGTGATAGAACTTTACCTGTGCTACGACGTGGCCTGTGCGGCTCTTGACGGCGCAAGCCCTGTGGGCGAAGGATCCCGTGACCTCGTAGTCCCAGTGCCGCTTCCTCCCCTTGGGTTCGACGGTGACCCGGACGTCGCCCGCCGCGCAGCTGAGCACCGGCTTCGGGTCCTGCAAGCTGAACACCGGCTTGCTCGGCTCGCCGTAGTCCATGAGGTACCCTTTCCACCGGTTGTGAACGCTCAGCGCTTGGACGACTCCTCCCTGTGACACCGGCCAAATCGGTTGAAACACGCAGAGATGGCACATGGACTAGCTCGAGCTCGACCTACGAACTCGGTAACTCACCTTCTTGTGGATGAAGAGGATGGCGGTGCCGTCGCCGTCCCTGACGACGAGCTGCCCGCTGGCGCCGATGATCCCGCAGCCGTCGACGCTGAAGACTACCCTCTGCTCGCGGTCGGTGACGACGAAGCCGCCTCCGGTGACGGCGGGGGGACGGCGGCGGACCAGGAGCACGGCCTGCAGGGAGCTGCAGAAGATCTTGCTGACAACCGGGGTGAGAAGCGTGTGCGCACCCATTGATAGATCGATGGCCTGCGCACGTGTTGAAGTCGGGACAATGCATCAAGGAGGGAATAAATAGAGCGATTTTGAGTGTGGAAGTGTCCCATGACTCCTCATGTCGCGTCTGGCTACCCACCTGCCTAATCGATCGGCGCTGTACGTACGTGATTATCGTGAACCACGCGATTCCACGAAGCTTAGCGGCCGAAGCAATGCGTGACAAAGCCTAGCTAGCTAGTATATATACGCAGGACCACAGGAGATGGATTGATCGCCGGAAGAATCTTTGAATTCCTTTGCTTCCGGCCACCAAATTGCAGCTTTGTGTTTATGCCTTTGCCTTTTTGAGGTGTTTACGTCCAGCTAAACACAAGGATTATACCTAATTGCGGGCCTAATCACGCGCCCAAACGTGTTAAACTTTATGAATACCCGTATACGGCTTCCCGCGCGTGTGTCCATCTGTGCTCTCGCATATGTGGCTTGATTTAATTGAAATAAAATAAGGTCCGGTCCCACCCCCTTAAAATCAGGAGGGGAGATGATTACTGATCAGATTAGAAAGAAAAAAATAAAAAAAGACAGTCGTACGATGAAGTGGAAGCACGGATGAAAGCATGAAGAGGGAGCAAGCAAGCCGGATCCTATATGACAACGCTTACCGCCTCCTTGCCGAGAAAAGAATGCATGCATGCACATGCATGTTGGAACATGGAAGTGAGAAAGTAAGAAAGATAACCCAGCTTATCATTGCCCGGTGAGTGTTCTGATTTTATTTCGTTTCCGTCGTCAAGCACAGAGCATTAATCATGGCGCGAGCAAAATTCCATATAAGTTACTCTCTAGGCAGGTAGCACAAGTAAAGAGTACACAGAGAAAGGCAAGGAGGCGCCTTTCACTCCTCCTACCGTTGTTGCCTGGTCGTGACGTGGATGATCGGTGATGCCTAGGGGATGCCGGGGCAGCGGTACTGGATGGTGGCTTCACGATTGGCTTTCTGGCAGACTCCACCTCTTGGTCGTGTGGACGGAAAGGGGTGTAGTGATGGGAGGCTCTGGTCTGCTCTTGCAGTGCGCAGATCTGGTGTGGATGAGCTAGCCCTCGTTGTGGTGGTGATCGAAACTCCTCTTGGTGATGTAGGCGAGCTTCCGAGCGAAAGCTTTGCATTTCTAGCGCCGACAACGGCGGCACCTATGGGTTTGCTTGCTTCCTGAAACGTCGTCGTGCCACTTGTTCCTGTCTCGGTGCTCCAGGTAAAAGCCAATGTCTATGCTCGGACTCGGCAGGTCGCGTTGTCACCCTCTCCGGGGTGTTATCGTGGAGCTCAGGATTCTTTGGTCGAACCTCGACGAGGTGTTAGGCCTGTTTTAGACTCAAGTTGTATCTTTTGATTGGCTTTGTACGAGAGTCTTTCTCATCATATTGTATTGTTCGGGTGTGAACTATGTTTTATTGCTTTGATAAGGGTATACAAAGAATGATGAGTGATCAAGTTCGCTGGACTGGGCGGGCTTCTTGTTTCCAGGGTTCCAATGAGCACGGTTCGCCGTGAGCCGTGTGACACCGCAAGGACTATATCAACTGTCTCGCCTGAAGCTTTCCCCTGCAACTACAATACTAGGCCAGCCTTTTTCATGCGTTCCTTCGCACACACGCTGTCGCTCGCGTTTGCTTCCTTCTCTCGGTTGCGTTGCATCTTTTCAATTTCTTTTTCGTTTTTTTTCTCTGTTTCTTCGTGGGTTTCTTTGGTTTTCCTTTGTTTTGCAACGCTTTCTTCATATTGTATTCCCGCTTTTACAGGTTTCTTTCTCTTTTCTTTTCATTTCTCTTTTGTCCATTCTCTGATTTTTTTTCTATTATATTTTCTTTGCCTTTCTTCGGTTTATGTTTCTTTCTTAGTTTTCATCAGTTTACTTCATTTTTTCTTCGTTTTCTTTTCTTTTAATTTTTTTTCTCATGGTTTTTCTTTGGATTTTCCATTTTTCTTCGTTGTTCGGGTGTTTCTTTCTTCCGTTTCTTCGGCTTATCACCGATTTTTTTTTGCTTTTTGCTTTTTTTTCTTCAACACATGTCTACATTTTTCATATACATTTGCAAATTTTAGGTATACATTAGGAAAATTTATTTGACACATGTTTAACATTTTTCTAATATGTGATTAACCTTTTTAGAATATGTTTGAAGACTAGATTTTTCATCCACATTGTACATTTTCAATATATGTCAGGAACATTATTTTAATACATTTTTAACTTTTTTGAAATATATGATTGACATTTTTTCTACACGATCAACATTTTTTAAAATTTATGTTTTTATGTACAGTTTTTAAATACACGTTCTACATTTTTCCTATACATTGGGAACATTTTCTGTGCACATATAACATTTTTTAAATAGATGATGAGAAGTTTTTCAAATTTTGTGTTTGATGACTACTTTACCATACACATTGTACATACTTGATATTAGGAACATTTTTATACATAGTTTACATTTCTTAATAATATGATTAACATTTTTTGATATAGGATCAACATTTAAAAAATCATCTTCAATTACTTGATACGCACTTTACATTTGGTATACACAAGGAACATATTTTTTGTACACATTTAACTTTTTTTAATAGATGATTAACATTTTTTCAACTGCTAGGTGAACTTTTTTAAATACATGATCGACTTTTCTCATACACATTTGTTTGTATATACACGAGAAACCTTTTTTATAAACATTTAAGATTTTAGAACTGCTAGATTAACATTTCCCAAATGTCTTATGTAGAGTGTCTATTATTAATATATATTTTTAGAATATTTGGAAGTATAAAAAAACGTGCAAAAGAAACAGAAAACGAGGTTGTGACCTCCCGCAAGCTAGGCTGGCCCTGTCTCGCGCTCTCTATGTCAAGCGAGACATAGGCACGCCGGTGTGGCGTGGCCATACAGGGCTACAACGGTTGCAATGTCGTGACCTAGGCCGAACGGGCCACGAAATAAGGGTTCCTGTACGGCGTATACCAGCCCATTTCGGGGTTTCACCCCCAACCGGTGTTGGGAATGTTCTAGAACCTTCCCTGAACCGGGTTTTTTCTTTTTTTTTCTTTTTTCTTTTTCTTTTCTGTTTTGTTTTCGTTTTTTATTTACTTATATGTTTTCATTTTTACTGTTTTTTTTTCAATTTCCTAAGATCTATTAATTTGTGATTTATTTTTTAAGTCGTTAACTTTTTTTTGGAACGATGAACATTTTTTCAAAACCGTGGTTTTATTTTTACTAATGCGTGTACATTCTCCAAAATCATGAACATTTTTTTGTAACCATGAACACTTTCTATAACTCAAGAACATTTTTTCGAAATTATGAACTTTTTCCTAAATTTTTGAACATTTGGTAGAAATTTGTGAACAGTCTCTTAAGTCGTGAACATGTTTTTGAATTCATGAACATTTTTTCTAAATAATGGACATTTTAAAATTATAGACTAAATTTTCAAAATCTTGTACATTTGTTTTTCCCAAAATTGTGAACATTTTTTGAATTAGTGATTTTTTTAATCGTGAACATTTTGTTTCAAATTTGTGAACAGTTTTCAAATTAGCGAACATATTTTTGAATCGTGAACATTTCTTTTCAAATGCATGAACTTTTCGAATTAGCGAACATTTTCTTGAATCACGAACATTTCTTGAATTAGCGAACACTTTTCTCAAATTAGTGAATATTTTGAGAATTAGTAAACATTTTTTTGTATCGAGAATATTTCTTTTTTCAAATTTACGAACATTTTTTAATTAGTGAACATTTTTTTTTCAAATTCGTGAACATTTCTTCGCCTGCATGGGCCTTGCCCAACAACCCTCCCTGGCTCCCGTCGCTGGCTTGTTGGCTCCCGTACAACTCGCTCGTTTTTTAACCGGTATTTTGATACAGTACATACTATTGCTTTAAAATAAAAATCAGCATGTATGTTATAGTATGTACTACTGTTCTTAGAAAAAAAAGACCGGTTTTAAATCCATGAATTTGAAAATAACTTCAAGGATTTGCAAAAAATGTTCATTATTTTGAAAAATGTTATTGGGGGAAAAATATGCGAATTTGAAAGTAATTCATTAATTTTGAGAGAAAGTTCACTAATTATAAAAAAATCGACTTTGAAAAAAAAGTACACAGATATGGAAAGGGTGCATTTATTTAAAAAATAATGGATATGGAAATGTTCATCAATTTGAAAAAAACGTAAAGAGCAAAAAATATCACAAAAAATGAGAAAATAACTTACATGAGTTTGCAAAAAAGTTTTTGGAGTTCAAAGGAAACATTTTAAAAAAATGAAAAAGAAAATGTTATAAAAAAATAAATAAAGATGAACATGTTTTTAGAACACAAAATTTGTTTTGAATTCCTTAACAATTTTTAAAATTACAAGCTTTTTTGGGAAAACGGATTTTTTTTTGAAAACATGATAATATTTGCAAAATCCGAATATTTTTTATAATTCCAACCTTTAAAAAAATCCAATCAACTTTTGAAGAAAAAAACATAGAACCTTCTAGAAAGTTCCTAAAATCTAGTTCTTGTAACTGCTAAATGCGTCGTCCCATCTGTTGCTCGCTCGGTCGACCATTATGCCAAAAACAGGATTGCCGGGCTTACATGTCTTTCCTTTCAATGGCATTCTCTGCCCTTTTTCTTTTTAATTTAAATTTTGTCTTCCTACACTAATCTTGTGTTGTCTCACCTCTCTCCTTCTCTTGGCTTTTGTCTTCCTTTGGTCATCCTTCTCCGACAGCCGCCATCGTTAAATTTGATCACCAACACTCCATCTGTACTGTAACCTCATTTTATTGTTGAATAAATATGTCAAAGGCAAAATACATCTCTGGGATTAAACATAAAGTTGAGACTCACATTTCTGGCCTAGTCTCCTGAAGGTCAAAGAACTTTTTGGTAATAAAAGTAGATTTTGGGAAGATTGGTGGGAGGGAGGTAAACCACTCAATCTCTCATATCCTAGGCTTTATTGCTTAGCTTTGATTAAAAAATTACTGTTGTTGATGCTTTTAACACAGGGTGGGTGGCTTTTCTTTTAGGAGAACTCTGTTGAGAGAATCTCTAGATCTCTGGAATAGTTTGAAAAATATATGTGAGGAGTTTAGGATGTTATGTCGCAGAGATCAAATCAGATGGATGTTGACTGCTGACAGAAGTTTTCTATGAGATCCTTATACGTCTCCCTAGTTAAGTCGGTTTTCCTCATAAATTTTTGTGGAAGATCAAAATTCTAGCTAAGATCAAAGTCATTTTATGGCTTTTGACTAGAAAGAGCATTCTGGCTAGAGACAATCTCTTGGGGAGAGGCTGAAAAGGCAATAAAAGTTGTGTGCATTGTGGTAAAATGAATCTATTTATCATTTTTGAGTGCTCTACTTCTAAATTAGTTTGGAGCCTGATGAAA
The DNA here is from genome assembly GCF_002162155.2 of Triticum dicoccoides. Taxonomy (NCBI): domain Eukaryota; kingdom Viridiplantae; phylum Streptophyta; class Magnoliopsida; order Poales; family Poaceae; genus Triticum; species Triticum dicoccoides. The sequence continues at coordinate 6,173,506 of NC_041386.1, read as the reverse complement.
TGTCCTTTTAAATTTGAATTCTACACCTTATAACCTTCAAGACTGTTTAGGGAGATGGATGAGGAGCTTTTTCGAAAAATGATAAGAGAGTGGTCTTGGTTGGCAATGCTGCCATGTTTTGGATGCTTTGTAAATGTAGAAATAACATTATCTTTGAAAGAAAATTTTATCTCTAATCCTATGGGGATGATTAAAGTAATGTGCTCTTTGATTTGGGATTTGTCAATTCTTCAGACAAAGGAGCAAGGGTGAAAGGTGCTGGCGTTGAGAGCAAAAATAATCAAGTGGGTGGCAAGTGAAGTGTATCGAGCCTCATAGGGTTGGAGGCCAGGAGTCCTCTGCATTGGTGGCTAAGGGATGTCCTTCTAGCCGCCGGCTGGTCGATGATGATCTTCATGAAGGAAATATGCCCCAGAGACAATAATAAAGTTATTATTTATTTCCTTATATCATCATAAATGTTTATTATTCATGCTAGAATTGTATTAACTGGAAACATAATACATGTGTGCATACATAGACAAACAGAGTGTCACTAGTATGCCTCTACTTGACTAGCTCGTTGATCAAAGATGGTTAAGTTTCCTAACCATAGACATGAGTTGTCATTTGATTAACGGGATCACATCATTAGGAGAATGATGTGATTGACTTGACCCATTTCGTGAGCTTAGCACCTGATCGTTTAGTTTGTTGCTATTGATTTCTTCATGACTTATACATGTTCCTATGACTATGAGATTATGCAACTCCCGTTTACCGAAGGAACACTTTATGTGCCACCAAACGTCACAACATAACTGGGTGATTATAAAGGTGCTCTACAGGTGTCTCCGAAGGTACTTGTTGGGTTGGCGTATTTTGAGATTAGGATTTGTCACTCCGATTGTCGGAGAGGTATCTCTGGGCCCACTCGGTAATGCACATCACTATAAGCCTTGCAAGCATTGCAACTAATGAGTTAGTTGCGGGATGATGTATTACGGAACGAGTAAAGAGACTTGCCGGTAACGAGATTGAACTAGGTATTGAGATATCGACGATCGAATCTTGGGCAATTAACATACCGATGACAAAGGGAACAACGTATGTTGTTATGCGGTCTGACCGATAAAGATCTTCATAGAATATGTTGGAGCCAATATGGGCATCCAGGTCCCGCTATTGGTTATTGACCAGAGAGGTGTCTCGGTCATGTCTACATAGTTCTCGAACCCGTAGGGTCCGCACGCTTAACGTTCATTGACGATATAGTACTATGAGTTATGTATGTTGGTGACCGAATGTTGTTCGGAATTTCGGATGAGATCACGGATATGACGAGGAACTCCGGAATGGTCCGAAAGTAAAGATTGATATGTGGATAGTAGTGTTTGATCTCTGGAAGGGTTCCGTAAGTCACCGTAAGGGGTTCCGGATGTTTCCCGAAATGTTCGGGCACGAGAACACTTTATCTGGGCCATAGGGGAAAGCCCACGAGGTTTTTGGAAAGCGCAAAAGGGAGTTTTGCGGAGTCCAGGGGCCAGACGCCAGGGTCCCTGGCGTCTGGGTCCAGACGCCGGGAACCCTGGCGTCTGGCCCTGGAGTCCGAGAAGGACTCTTGCCTTTCGGGTGAAACCGACTTTGTGGAGGCTTTTACTCCAAGTTTCGACCCCAAGGCTCAACATATAAATAGAGGGGCAGGGCTAGCACCCAAGACACATTAAGAAACAGCAAGCCGTGTGCCGACAACCCCGTCCCCTCTAGTTTATCCTCCGTCATAGTTTTTCGTAGTGCTTAGGCGAAGCCCTGTGGAAATTGTTCTTCACCAACACCGTCACCACGCCGTCGTGCTGCCGGAACTCATCTACTACTTCGCCCCTCTTGCTGGATCGAGAAGGCGAGGACGTCACCGAGCCGAACGTGTGCAGAACTCGGAGGTGCCGTGCTTTCGGTACTTGGATCGGTCGGATCGTGAAGACATACGACTACATCAACCGCGTTGATATAACACTTCCGCGAACGGTCTACGAGGTTACATAGACAACACTCTCCCCTCTCGTTGCTATGCATCACCATGATCTTGCGTGTGCGTAGGAATTTTTTTGAAATTACTATGTTCCCCAACAGTGGCATCCGAGCCAGGTTTTATGCGTAGATGTCATATGCACGAGTAGAACACAAGTGAGTTGTGGGCGATATAAGTCATACTGCTTACCAGCATGTCATACTTTGGTTCATGATAAATTTAAGTTCAGTTAATCATATTACTTAAGAACTCCCACTTAGATAGACATCCCTCTAATCCTCTAAGTGATCACGTGATCCATATCAACTAAACCATGTCCGATCATCACGTGAGATGGAGTAGTTTCAATGGTGAACATCACTATGTTGATCATATCTACTATATGATTCACGCTCGACCTTTCGGTCTCCGTGTTCTGAGGCCATATCTGTTATATGCTAGGCTCGTCAAGTTTAACCTGAGTATTCCGTGTATGCAACTGTTTTGCACCCGTTGTATTTGAACGTAGAGCCTATCACACCCGATCATCACGTGGTGTCTCAGCACGAAGAACTTTCGCAACGGTGCATACTCAAGGAGAATACTTATACTTTGATAATTTAGTGAGGGGTCATCTTATGATGCTATCGTCAATCAAAGCAAGATAAGATGCATAAAAGGTAAACATCACATGCAATCAATATAAGTGATATGATATGGCCATCATCATCTTGTGCTTGTGATCTCCATCTCCGAAGCACCGTCATGATCACCATCGTCACCGGCGCGACACCTTGATCTCCATCGTAGCATCGTGGTCGTCTCGCCAATCTTATGCTTCTACGACTATCGCTACCGCTTAGTGATAAAGTAAAGCATTACAGGGCGATTGCATTGCATACAATAAAGCGACAACCATATGGCTCCTGCCAGTTGCCGATACCTCGGTTACAAAACATGATCATCTCATACAATAAAATTTAGCATCATGTCTTGACCATATCACATCACAACATACCCTGCAAAAACAAGTTAGACGTCCTCTACTTTGTTGTTGCAAGTTTTACGTGGATGCTACTGGGCTTAGCAAGAACCGTTCTTACCTACGCATCAAAACCACAACGATAGTTTGTCAAGTTGGTGCTTGCTACCTCTTGAGCACTGCGTTGGTTTTCCCCGAAGAGGAAGGGATGATGCAGCAAAGTAGCGTAAGTATTTCCCTCAGTTTTTGAGAACCAAGGTATCAATCCAGTAGGAGGCTACGCGCGAGTCCCTCGTACCTGCACAAAACAAATAAATCCTCGCAACCAACGCGAATAGGGGTTGTCAATCTCTACACGGCCACTTACGAGAGTGAGATCTGATAGATATGATAAGATAATTTTTTTTGGTATTTTTGTGATAAAGATGCAAAGTAAAAAAGCAAAGAAAATAACTAAGTAGTAGGAGATTAATATGATGAAGATAGACCCGGGGGCCATAGGTTTCACTCGTGGCTTCTCTCGAGAGCATAAGTATTCTACGGTGGGTGAACAAATTATTGTTGAGCAATTGACAGAATTGAGCATAGTTATGAGAATATCTAGGTATGATCATGTATATAGGCATCACGTCCGAGACAAGTAGACCGACTCCTGCCTGCATCTACTACTATTACTCCACTCATCGATCGCTATCCAGCATGCATCTAGAGTATTAAGTTAATGAAAACAGAGTAACGCCTTAAGCAAGATGACATGATGTAGAGGGATAGACTCATGCAATATGATGAAAACCCCATCTTGTTATTGAAGGAAATATGCCCTAGAGGCAATAATAAAGTTATTATTTATTTCCTTATATCATGATAAATGTTTATTATTCATGCTAGAATTGTATTAACCGGAAACATAATACATGTGTGAATACATAGACAAACAGAGTGTCACTAGTATGCCTCTACTTGACTAGCTCGTTAATCAAAGATGGTTATGTTTCCTAAACCATGAACAAAGTGTTGTTATTTGATTAACAAGGTCACATCATTAGTTGAATGATCTGATTGACATGACCCATTCCATTAGCTTAGCACCCGATCGTTTAGTATGTTGCTATTGCTTTCTTCATGACTTATACATGTTCCTATGACTATGAGATTATGCAACTCCCGTTTGCCGGAGGAACACTTTGGGTGCTACCAAACATCACAACGTAACTGGGTGATTATAAAGGAGCATTACAGGTTCTCCAAAGGTAGATGTTGGGTTGGCGTATTTCGAGATTAGGATTTGTCACTCCGATTGTCGGAGAGGTATCTCTGGGCCCTCTCGGTAATGCACATCACATAAGCCTTGCAAGCATTGCAACTAATGAGTTAGTTGCGGGATGATGTATTACAGAACGAGTAAAGAGACTTGCCGGTAACGAGATTGAACTAGGTATTGGATACCGACGATCGAATCTAGGGCAAGTAACATACCGATGACAAAGGGAATAACGTATGTTGTTATGCGGTCTGACCGATAAAGATCTTCGTAGAATATGTAGGAGCCAATATGGGGATCCAGGTCCCGCTATTGGTTATTGACCGGAGACGTGTCTCGGTCATGTCTACATTGTTCTCGAACCCGTAGGGTCCGCACGCTTAAGGTTACGATGATAGTTATATTATGAGTTTATGCATTTTGATATACCGAAGGTTGTTCGGAGTCCCCGATGTGATCACGGACATGACGAGGAGTCTCGAAATGGTCGAGACGTAAAGATTGATATATTGAAAGCCTATATTTGGATATCGGAAGTGTTCCGGGTGAAATCGGGATTTTACCGGATTACCGGGAGGTTACCGGAACCCCCCGGGAGCCATATGGGCCTTATTGGGCTTTAGTGGAAAAGTGAAAGGGGCTGCCCATGGTGGGCTGCGCACCTCCCCCCCTCCCCTAGTCCAACTAGGACTAGGAGAGGTGGCCGGCCACCTCTCTCTCTCTTTCCCCCTTGGGAATCCTATTTGGAATAGGATTGGGGGGGAGTCCTACTCCCGGTAGGAGTAGGACTCCTCCTGCGCCTCCATAGGGCTGGCCGCACCCCTCCCCCTTGGCTCCTTTATATACGGAGGCAGGGGGCACCTCTAGACACACAAGTTGATCCACGTGATCTATTCCTTAGCCGTGTGCGGTGCCCCCTGCCACCATATTCCTCGATAATACTGTAGCGGAGTTTAGGCGAAGCCCTGCTGCTGTAAATCATCAAGATCGTCACCACGCCATCGTGTTGACGGAACTCTTCCCCGACACTTTGCTGGATCGGAGTCCGGGGATCGTCATCGAGCTGAACGTGTGCTCGAACTCGGAGGTGCCGTAGTTTCGGTGCTTGATCGGTTGGATCGTGAAGACGTACAACTACTTCCTCTACGTCGTGTCAGCGCTTCCGCAGCCGGTCTGCGTTGGGTACGTAGACAACACTCTCCCCTCTCGTTGCTATGCATCACATGATCCTGCGTGTGCGTAGGAAATTTTTTGAAATTACTACGAAACCCAACAGTGGCATCCGAGCCTAGGTTATTTATGTTGATGTAATATGCACGAGTAGAACACAAGTGAGTTGTGGGCGATATAAGTCATACTGCCTACCAGCATGTCATACTTTGGTTCGGCGGCATTGTTGGACGAGACGATCCGGACCAACCTTACGCGTACGCTTACGCGAGACCGGTTCCCCCGACGTGCTTAGCACATAGGTGGCTTGCGGGCGACTGTCTCTCCAACTTTAGTTGAACCAAGTATGTCTACGCCCGGTCCTTGCGAAGGTTAAAACGGAGTCTATTTGACAAACTATCATTGTGGTTTTGATGCGTAGGTGAGATTGGTTCTTGCTTGAGCCCATAGCAGCCATGTAAAACTTGCAACAACAAAGTAGAGGACGTCTAACTTGTTTTTGCAGGGCATGTTGTGATGTGATATGGTCAAAGCATGATGCTAAATTTTTATTGTATGAGATGATCATGTTTTGTAACCGAGTTATCGGCAACTGGCAGGAGCCATATGGTTGTCGCTTTATTGTATGCAATGCAATCGCGATGTAATGCTTTACTTTATTACTAAGCGGTAGTGATAGTCATGGAAGCATAAGATTGGCAAGACGACAACGATGCTACGATGGAGATCAAGGTGTCGCGCCGGTGACGATGGTAATCACGACGGTTCTTCGGAGATGGAGATCATAAGAACAAGATGATGATGGCCATATCATATCACTTATATTGATTGCATGTGATGTTTATCCTTTTATGCATCTTATCTTGCTTTGATTGACGGTAGCATTATAAGATGATCTCTCACTAAATTATCAAGAAGTGTTCTCCCTGAGTATGCACCGTTGCCAAAGTTCGTCGTTCTCAGACACCACGTGATGATCGGGTGTGATAAGCTCTATGTCCATCTACAACGGGTGCAATCCAGTTTTGCACACGCAGAATACTCAGGTTAAACTTGACGAGCCTAGCATATGCAGATATGGCCTCGGAACACGGAGACCGAAAGGTCGAGTGTGAATCATATAGTAGATATGATCAACATAACGATGTTTACCATTGAAAACTACTCCATCTCACGTGATGATCGGTTATGGTTTAGTTGATTTAGATCACGTGATCACTTAGAAGATTAGAGGGATGTCTATCTAAGTGGGAGTTCTTAAGTAATATGATCAATTGAACTTTAATTTATCATGAACTTAGTCCTGGTAGTATTAGCATATCTATGTTGTAGATCAATAGCTCGCGTTGTTGCTTTCATATGTTTATTTTGATATGTTCCTAGAGAAAATTGTGTTGAAAGATGTTAGTAGCAATGATGCGGATTGGATCCGTGATCTGAGGTTTATCCTCATTGCTGCACAGAAGAATTATGTCCTTGATGCACCGCTAGGTAACAGACCTATTGCAGGAGCATATGCAGACGTTATGAACGTTTGGCTAGCTCAATATGATGACTACTTGATAGTTTAGTGCAGCATGCTTAACGGCTTAGAATCGGGACTTCAAAGACGTTTTGAACGTCATGGACCATATGAGATGTTCCAGAAGTTGAAATTAATATTTCAAGCAAATACCCGAGTTGAGAGATATGAAGTCTCCAACAAGGTCTATAGCTAAATATGGAGGAGAATCGTTCAACTAGTGAGCATGTGCTCAGATTGTCTGGGTACCACAATAGCTTGAATCAAGTGGGAGTTAATCTTCCAGATAAGATAGTGATTGACAGAATTCTCTAGTCACCATCACCAAGTTAGTAGAACTTAGTGATGAACTATAATATGCAAGGGATAACAGAAACAACTCCCAAGCTCTTCGTGATGCTGAAATCAAACGAAGGTAGAAATCAAAGAAAACATCAAGTGTTGATGGTTGACAAGATCACTAGTTTCAAGAAAAGGGCAGAGGGAAGAAGGAGAACTTCAAGAAGAACATCAAGCAAGTTACTGCTCAAGTGAAGAAGCCCAAATCTGATCCTAAGCCTGAGACTAAGTGCTTCTACTGCAAAGGGATTGGTCACTGGAAGCGGAACTACCCCAAGTGATTGGCGGATAAGAAGGATGGCAAAGTGAACATAAGTATATTTGATATACATGTTATTGATGTGTACTTTACTAGTGTTTATAGCAAACCCTCAGTATTTGATACTAGTTCAGTTGCTAAAGATTAGTAACTCGAAACGGGAGTTGCAGAATAAACAGAGACTAGTTAAGGGTGAAGTGAAGATGTGTGTTGGAAATGGTTCCAAGATTGATATGATCATCATCGCACACTCCCTATAATTTCGGCATTAGTGTTGAACCTAAATAAGTGTTATTTGGTGTTTGCGTTGAGCATGAATATGATTTGATCATGTTTATTGTAATACGGTTATTCATTTAAGTAAGAGAATAAATTGTTGTTCTGTTTACATGAATAAAACCTTTTATGGTTACACACCCAATGAAAATAGTTCATTGGATCTCGATTGTAGTGATACACATAATCATAATATTGAAACCAAAAGATGCAAAGTTAATAATGATAGTGCAACTTATTTGTGGCACTGCCATTAAGGTCATATTGGTGTAAAGCGCATGAAGAAACTCCATGCTGATGGAATTTTGGAATCACTTGATTATGAATCACTTGATGCTTGCGAACCATGCCTCATGGGCAAGATGACTAAGACTCCGTTCTCCGGAGCGAGCAACTGACTTATTGGAAATAATACATACTGATGTATGCGGTCCGATGAGTGTTAAGGCTCACGGCAAATATCGTTATTTTCTGAACTTCACAGATGATTTGAGCAGATATGGGTATATCTACTTGATGAAACATAAGTCTGGAACATTTGAAAAGTTCAAAGAATTTCAGAGTGAAGTGGAAAATCATCGTGACAAGAAAATAAAGTTTCTACAATCTGATCGCAGAGACAAATATTTGAGTTACGAGTTTGGTCTTCAGTTAAAACAATGTGAAATAGTTTCACTACTCACGCCACCTGGAACACCACAGCATAATGGTGTGTCCGAACATCATAACCGTACTTTATTAGATATGGTGCGATCTATGATGTCTCATACCGATCTACCACTATCGTTTTGGGGTTATGCATTAAAGACAGCTGCATTCACGTTTAAAAGGGCACCATCTAAGTCCGTTGAGACGACACAATCTGAACTGTGGTTTGGCAAGAAACCAAAGTTGTCATTTCTTAAAGTTTGGGACTGCGATGCTTATGTGAAAAAGTTTCAACATGATAAGCTCGAACCCAAATTGGAGAAGTAAATCTTCATAGGATATCCAAAGGAAACTATTGGATACACCTTCTATCACAGATCCGAAGGCAAGACTTTTGTTGCTAAATTCGGAAACTTTCTAGAGAAGGAGTTTCTCTCGAAAGAAGTGAGTGGGAGGAAAGTAAAAAAACTTGATAAGGTAATTATACCTTCTCCCTTATTGGAAAGTAGTTCATCACAGAAATCTGTTCCTGTGACTGCTACACCAATTAGTGAGGAAGCTAATGATGATGATCATGTAACTTCAGATCAAGTTACTACCGAATCTCGCAGGTAAACCAGAGTGAGATCCGCACCAGAGTGGTACGGTAATCCTGTTCTGGAGGTCATGTTACTTGAACATGACGAATCTACAAACTATGAGGAAGCGATGATGAGCCTAGATTCTGCAAAATGGCTTGAAGCCATGAAATCTGAGATGGGATCCATGTATGAGAACAAAGTATGGACTTTGGTTGACTTGCCCGATGATCGGCAAGCAATTGAGAATAAATGGATCTTCAAGAGGAAGACGGACGCTGATAGTAGTGTTACTATCTACAAAGCTAGAATTGTCGCAAAAGGTTTTCGACAAGTTCAAAGTGTTGACTACGATGAGAGTTTCTCACTCGTATCTATGCTAGAGTCTGTCCGAATCATGTTAGTAATTGCCGCATTTTATGAAATCTGGCAAATGGATAAACAAAACTGCATTCCTTAATGGATTTGTTAAAGAAGAGTTGTATATGATGCAACCAGAAGGTTTTGTCAATCCGAAAGGTGCTAACAAAATGTGCAAGCTCCAGCGATCCATCTGTGGACTGGTGCAAGCATCTCAGAGTTGGAATATACGCTTTGATGAGTTGATCAAAGCATATAGTTTCATACAGACTTGCGGTGAAGCCTGTATTTACAAGAAAGTGAGTGGGAGCAATACAGCATTTCTGATAAGTATATGTGAATGACATATTGTTGATCGGAAATAATGTAGAATTATTCTGTAAAGCATAAAGGAGTGTTTAAAAGGAGTTTTTCAAAGAAAGACTTCGGTGAAGCTGCTTACATATTGAGCTCCAAGATCTATAGAGATAGATCAAAACGCTTGATAAGGTTTTTCAATGAGTACATACCTTGACAAGATTTTGAAGTAGTTCAAAATGGAACAGTCAAAGAAAAAGTTTCTTGCCTGTGTTACAAGGTGTGAAGTTGAGTAAGACTCAAAGCCCGACCACGGCAGAAGATAGAAAGAGAATGAAAGTCATTCCCTATGCCTCAGCCATAGGTTCTATAAAGTATGTCATGCTGTTTACCAGATCTATTGTATACCCTACACTGTGTTAAGCAAGGGAGTACAATAGTGATCTTAGAGTAGATCACTGGACAGCGGTCAAAATTATCCTTAGTGGAATAAAGAAATATTTCTCAATTATGGAGGTGACAAAAAGGTTCGTTGTAAAAAGTTACGTCGATGCAAGTTTTGACACAGATCTGGATGACTCTAAGTCTCGATCTAGATACATATTGAAAGTGGGAGCAATAAGCTAGAGTAGCTCCGTGCAGAGCATTGTTGACATAGAATTTTGCAAAATACATACTGATCTGAATATGGCAGGCCCGTCGACTAAATTTCTCTCACAAGCAAAACATGATCACTCTTTGGGTGTTAATCACATAGCGATGTGAACTAGATTATTGAATCTAGTAAACCCTTTGGGTGTTAGTCACATGGAGATGTGAACCAATCACATAAAGATGTGAACTATTAGTGTTAATCACATAGCGACGTGAACTAGATTATTGACTCTAGTGCAAGTGGGAGACTGAAGGAAATATGCCCTAGAGGCAATAATAAAGTTATTATTTATTTCCTTATATCATGATAAATGTTTATTATTCATGCTAGAATTGTATTAACCGGAAACATAATACATGTGTGAATACATAGACAAACAGAGTGTCACTAGTATGCCTCTACTTGACTAGCTCGTTAATCAAAGATGGTTATGTTTCCTAAACCATGAACAAAGTGTTGTTATTTGATTAACAAGGTCACATCATTAGTTGAATGATCTGATTGACATGACCCATTCCATTAGCTTAGCACCCGATCGTTTAGTATGTTGCTATTGCTTTCTTCATGACTTATACATGTTCCTATGACTATGATATTATGCAACTCCCGTTTGCCGGAGGAACACTTTGGGTGCTACCAAACGTCACAACGTAACTGGGTGATTATAAAGGAGCATTACAGGTGTCTCCAAAGGTAGATGTTGGGTTGGCGTATTTCGAGATTAGGATTTGTCACTCCGATTGTCGGAGAGGTATCTCTGGGCCCTCTCGGTAATGCACATCACATAAGCCTTGCAAGCATTGCAACTAATGAGCTAGTTGCGGGATGATGTATTACAGAACGAGTAAAGAGACTTGCCGGTAACGAGATTGAACTAGGTATTGGATACCGACGATCGAATCTAGGGCAAGTAACATACCGATGACAAAGGGAACAACGTATGTTGTTATGCGGTCTGACCGATAAAGATCTTCGTAGAATATGTAGGAGCCAATATGGGCATCAAGGTCCCGCTATTGGTTATTGACCGGAGACGTGTCTCGGTCATGTCTACATTGTTCTCGAACCCGTAGGGTCCGCACGCTTAAGGTTACGATGATAGTTATATTATGAGTTTATGCAATTTGATGTACCGAAGGTTGTTCGGAGTCCCCGATGTGATCACGGACATGACGAGGAGTCTCGAAATGGTCGAGACGTAAAGATTGATATATTGAAAGCCTATATTTGGATATCGGAAGTGTTCCGGGTGAAATCGGGATTTTACCGGATTACCGGGAGGTTACCGGAACCCCCCGGGAGCCATATGGGCCTTATTGGGCTTTAGTGGAAAAGTGAAAGGGGCTGCCCATGGTGGGCTGCGCGCCTCCCCCCTTCCCCTAGTCCAACTAGGACTAGGAGAGGTGGCCGGCCACCTCTCTCTCTCTCTTTCCCCCTTGGGAATCCTATTTGGAATAGGATTGGGGGGGGAGTCCTACTCCCGGTAGGAGTAGGACTCCTCCTGCGCCTCCATAGGGCTGGCCGCACCCCTCCCCCTTGGCTCCTTTATATACGGAGGCAGGGGGCACCTCTAGACACACAAGTTGATCCACGTGATCTATTCCTTAGCCGTGTGCGATGCCCCCTGCCACCATATTCCTCGATAATACTGTAGCGGAGTTTAGGCGAAGCCCTGCTGCTGTAAATCATCAAGATCGTCACCACGCCGTCGTGTTGACGGAACTCTTCCCCGACACTTTGCTGGATCGGAGTCCGGGGATCGTCATCGTGCTGAACGTGTGCTCGAACTCGGAGGTGCCGTAGTTTCGGTGCCTGATCGGTTGGATCGTGAAGACGTACGACTAATTCCTCTACGTCATGTCAGCGCTTCCGCAGCCGGTCTGCGTTGGGTACGTAGACAACACTCTCCCCTCTCGTTGCTATGCATCACATGATCTTGCGTGTGCGTAGGAAATTTTTTGAAATTACTATGAAACCCAACAGTTATCCTCGATGGCAACAATACAATACGTTCCTTGCTGCCCTACTGTCACTGGGAAAGGACACCGCAAGATTGAACCCAAAGCTAAGCACTTCTCCCATTGCAAGAAAGATCAATCTAGTAGGCCAAACCAAACTGATAATTCGAAGAGACTTGCAAAGATAACCAATCATACATAAAAGAATTCCGAGAAGATTCAAATATTGTTCATAGATAGACTTGATCATAAACCCACAATTCATCGATCTCAACAAACACACCGCAAAAAGAAGATTACATCGAATAGTTCTCCGCAAGAGAGGGGGGAACATTGTATTGAGATCCAAAAAGAGAGAAGAAGCCATCTAGCTACTAACTATGGACCCGTAGGTCTAAGGTAAACTACTCACACTTCATCGGAGAGGCTATGGTGTTGATGTAGAAGCCCTCCATGATCGATGCCCCCTCCGGCAGAGCTCCGGAACAGGCCCTAAGATGGGATCTCATGGATACAGAAAGTTTCGGCGGTGGAATTAGGGTTTTGGCTCCGTATCTGATCGTTTGGGGGTACGTAGGTATATATAGGAGGAAGGAGTACGTCGGTGGAGCAACAGGGGGCCCACAAGGGTGGAGGGCGCGCCTGGTGGGGGTAGGCGCGCCCCCCTACCTCGTGGCCTCCTCTTTTGTGTCTTGGCGTAGGGTCCAAGTCTCATGGGTCTTGTTCGTTGAGAAAATCACATTCCCGAAGGTTTCATTCCGTTTGGACTCTGTTTGATATTCCTTTTCTTCGAAACCCTAAAACAGGCAAAAACAACAATTCTGGGCTGGGCCTCCGGTTAATAGGTTAGTCCCAAAAATAATATAAAAGTGGATAATAAAGCCCAATAATGTCCAAAACAGTAGATAATATAGCATGGAGCAATCAAAAATTATATATACATTGGAGACGTATCAAGCATCCCCAAGCTTAATTCCTACTCGTCCTCGAGTAGGTAAATGATAAAAATAGAATTTTTGATGTGGAGTGCTACTTGGCATAATTTTAATGTAATTCTTCTTAATTGTGGTATGAATATTCATATCCGAAAGATTCAAGACAAAAGTTTAATATTGAAAATAATAATACTTCAAGCATACTAACAAAGCAATTATGTCTTCTCAAAATAACATGGCTAAAGAAAGTTATCCCTACAAAATCATATAGTCTGGCTATGCTCCATCTTCACCACATAAAATATTTAAATCATGCACAACCCCGATGACAAGACAAGCAATTGTTTCGTACTTTTGACATTCTCAAAACTTTTCAATCTTCACGCAATACATGAGCGTAAGCCATTGACATAGCACTATAGGTGGAATAGAATGGTGGTTGTGGAGAAGACAAAAAGGGAGAAGATAGTCTCACATCAACTAGGCGTATCAACGGGCTATGGAGATGCCCATCAATAGATATCAATGTGAGTGAGTAGGGATTGCCATGCAACAGATGCACTAGAGCTATAAGCATATGAAAGCTCAAAAAGAAACTAAGTGGGTGTGCATCCAACTTGCTTGCTCATGAAGACCTAGGGCATTTTGAGGAAGCCCATCATTGGAATATACAAGCCAAGTTCTATAATGAAAAATTCCCACTAGTATATGAAAGTGATAACATAGGAGAGTCTCTATCATGAATATCATGATGCTACTTTGAAGCACAAGTGTGGTAAAAGGATAGTAACATTGTCCCTTCTCTCTTTTTCTCTCATTTTTTATTTTTTTATTTTTGTTTGGGCCTTTTATTTTTTATGGCCTCTTTTCTTTCTCTTTTTTATTTTTCGTCCAGGGTCTCATCCCGACTTGTGGGGGAATCATAGTCTCCATCATCCTTTCCTCACTGGGACAATGCTCTAATAATGATGATCATCACACTTTTATTTTTCTTACAACTCAACAATTACAACTCGATACTTAGAACAAAATATGACTCTATATGAATGCCTCCAGCAGTGTACCGGGATATGCAATGAATCAAGAGTGACACGTATGAAAGAATTATGAAAGGTGGCTTTGCCACAAATACGATGTCAACTACATGATCATGCTAAGCAATATGACAATGATGAAGCGGAACGGTGGAAAGTTGCATGGTAATATATCTCGGAATGGCTATGGAAATGGCATAATAGGTAGGTATGGTGGCTGTTTTGATGAAGGTATATGGTGGGTGTATGATACCGGCAAAAGGTGCGCGGTATTAGAGAGGCTAGCAAAGGTGGAAGGGTGAGAAAAGTGCGTATAGTCCATGGACTCAACATTAGTCATAAAGAACTCATATACTTATTGCAAAAATCTACAAGTTATCAAAGCAAAGTATTACGCGCATGCTCCTAGGGAGATAGATTGGTAGGAAAAGACCATCGCTCGTCACCGACCGCCACTCATAAGGAAGACAATCAAAAAATAAATCATGCTCCGACTTCATCACATAACGGTTCACCATACGTGCATGCTACGGGAATCACAAACTTTAACACAATTATTTATCAAATTCACAACTACTCAACTAGCATGACTTTAATATCACCATCTTTATCTCAAAACAATTATCAAGCACCAAACTTCTCATAGTATTCAACACACTCATAAGAAAGTTTTATTATTAATCTTGTATACCAAGCATATAAGGATTTTGAGAAAATTACCATGCTATTTAAGACTCTCAAAATAATATAAGTGAAGCATGAGAGATCAATAGTTTCTATAAAACAAATCCACCACCGTGCTCTAAAGGATATAAGTGAAGTACTAGAGGAAACTATATAACTCAAAAGATATAAGCGAAGCACATAGAGTATTCTAACAAATTTCAAATCATGTATGGCTCTCTCAAAAGGTGTGTACAGCAAGGATGATTGTGGTAAACTAAAAAGTAAAGACTCAAATCATACAAGACGCTCCAAGCAAAACACATATCATGTGGTGAATAAAAATATAGCTCCAAATAAAGTTACCGATAGAAGTAGACGAAAGAGGGGATGCCTTCCGGGGCATCCCCAAGCTTTGGCTTTTAGGTGTCCTTAGATTATCTTGGGGGTGCCATGGGCATCCCCAAGCTTAGGCTCTTGCCATTCCTTGTTCCATAATCCATCAAATATTTACCCAAAACTTGAAAACTTCACAACACAAAACTTAAAGCAGAAAATCTCGTGAGCTCCGTTAGCGAAAGAAAACAAAATACCACTTCAAGGTACTGTAATTAACTTATTATTTATTTATATTGGTGTTATACCTACTGTATTACAACTTCTCTATGGTTTATAAACTATTTTACTAGCCATAGATTCATCAAAATAAGCAAACAACACACGAAAAACAGAATCTGTCAAAAACAGAACAGTCTGTAGTAATCTGTAGCTAGAGCAAGATCTGGAACCCCAAAAATTCTAAAATAAATTTATGGACGTGAGTAATTTATATATTAATCATATGAAAAACGAATTAACTAAATATCACTTTCCAAATAAAAATTACAGCAGTTCTCGTGAGCGCTAAAGTTTCTGTTTTTTACAGCAAGTGTAACAAGATTTTACCCAAGTCTTCCCAACGGTTCTACTTGGCACAAACACTAATTAAACACAAAAAACACAACCAAAACAGAGGCTAGATAAATTATTTAATACTAAAGAGGAGCAAAAAGCAAGGAATAAAAATAAAATTGGGTTGCCTCCCAACAAACGCTATCGTTTAACGCCCCAAGCTAGGCATAACAAGCAAGGATAGATCTAGGTATTGCCATCTTTGGTAGGCAATCCATAAGTGGCTCTCATAATAGATTCATAAGGTAATTTAATTTTCTTTCTAGGAAAGTGTTCCATGCCTTTCCTTAATGGAAATTGGAATCTAATATTTCCTTCCTTCATATCAATAATTGCACCAATCGTTCTAAGGAAAGGTCTACCAAGAATAATAGGACATGAAGGATTGCAATCTATGTCAAGAACAATAAAATCTACGGGCACATAATTACTATTTGCAACAATAAGAAGATCATTAATTCTTCCCATAGGTTTCTTAATAGTGGAATCCGCAAGGTGCAAGTTTAAAGAGCAATCATCAAAATCACGGAAACCTAACAAATCACACAAAGTTTTTAGAGTCGTGGAAACACTAGCACCCAAATCACATAAAGCATAGCATTCATGATCTTTAATTTTAATTTTAATAGTTGGTTCCCACTCATCATAAAGTTTTCTAGGGATAGAAACTTCCAATTCAAGTTTTTCTTCATAAGATTGCATCAAGGCATCAACGATATGTTTAGTAAACGCTTTATTTTGACTATAAGCGTGAGGAGAATTTAGCACGGATTGTAACAAGGAAATACAATCAATCAAAGAGCAATTTTCATAGTTAAATTCCTTGAAATCCATGATAGTGGGTTTAGCAACATCTAGGGTTTTAATTTCTTCAATCCCACTTTTATCAATTTTAGCATCAAGATCAACAAATTCCGAATTCTTGGAACGCCTTCTAGGTAAAGGTGGATCATATCCAGTCCCATCATTATCAAGATTCATATTGCAAAACAAGGATTTAATAGGGGACACATCAATAACTTTTAGATCTTCATCTTTATTTTCATAGGAACTAGAAGAACACGCTCTTATAAAGGCATCTTTCTTAGCACGCATCCTAGCGGTTCTTTCTTTGCACTCATCAATGGAAATTATCATGGCTTTGAGAGACTCATTGATATCATGCTTAGGTGGAATAGATCTAAGTTTCAAAGAATCAACATCAAGAGAAATTCTATCAACTTTCTTCTTTTGCATAGCACACAAATCAATGAAGCTATTTAGATGGGTAGCGGCATCTTCACTAGGAAGGCCGGAAAACGGATCTTTCATGACAAGATTCAGCAAAGCAGTATTAATTTCACAAGATTCAGCATCGGTAAGAGGAGCAATCGGAGTGCTAATAAAATCATTGTTGTTGGTATTGGTGAAGTCGCACAATTTAGTATTATCTTGAGCCATCGTGATAAGCAAGCAAACTAACACACAAGCAAACAAAAAGCAAGCGGGCAAAAAGAGACAAATAGAGAAAGAGAGGGAGGATAGAGAGAGAGGGCGAATAAAATGGCAAAGGTGAAGCGGGGGAGAGGAAAACGAGAGGCAAATGGCAAATAATGTAATGCGGGAGATAAGGGTATGTGATGGGTACTTGGTATGTTGACTTTTGCGTAGACCTCCCCGGCAACGGCACCAGAAATCCTTCTTGCTACCTCTTGAGCACTGCGTTGGTTTTCCCCGAAGAGGAAGGGATGATGCAGCAAAGTATCGTAAGTATTTCCCTCAGTTTTTGAGAACCAAGGTATCAATACAGTAGGAGGCTACGCGTGAGTCCCTCGTACCTGCACAAAACAAATAAATCCTCGCAACCAACGCGAATAGGGGTTGTCAATTCCTACACGGCCACTACGAGAGTGAGATCTGATAGATATGATAAGATAATATTTTTGGTATTTTTGTGATAAAGATGCAAAGTAAAATAAAGGCAAAGTAAAAAGCAAATGAAATAACTAAGTAGTAGGAGATTAATATGATGAAGATAGACCCGGGGACCATAGGTTTCACTAGTGGCTTCTCTCGAGAGCATAAGTATTCTATGGTGGGTGAACAAATTACTGTTGAGCAATTAACAGAATTGAGCATAGTTATGAGAATATCTAGGTATGATCATGTATATAGGCATCACGTCCGAGACAAGTAGACCGACTCCTGCCTGTATCTACTACTATTACTCCACTCATCGACCGCTATCCAACATGCATCTAGAGTATTAAGTTAATGAAAACAGAGTAACGCCTTAAGCAAGATGACATGATGTAGAGGGATAGATTCATGCAATATGATGAAAACCCCATCTTGTTATCCTCGATGGAAACAATACAATACGTGTCTGGCTGCCCCTACTGTCACTGGGAAAGGACACCGCAAGATTGAACCCAAAGCTAAGCACTTCTCCCATTGCAAGAAAGATCAATCTAGTAGGCCAAACCAAACCGATAATTCAAAGAGACTTGCAAAGATAACCAATCATACATAAAAGAATTCAAAGAAGATTCAAATATTGTTCATAGATAGACTTGATCATAAACCCACAATTCACCGGTCTCAACAAATACACCGCAAAAATAGGATTACATCGAATAGTTCTCCACAAGAGAGGGGGAGAACATTGTATTGAGATCCAAAAAGAGAGAAGAAGCCATCTAGCTACTAACTATGGACCCGTAGGTCTGAGGTAAACTACTCACACTTCATCGGAGAGGCTATGGTGTTGATGTAGAAGCCCTCCATGATCGATGCCCCCTCCGACGGAGCTCCGGGACAGGCCCTAAGATGGGATCTCGTGGATACAGAAAGTTGTGGTGGTGGAATTAGGGTTTTGGCTCCGTATCTGATCGTTTGGGGGTACGTAGGTATATATAGGAGAAAGGAGTACGTGGTGGAGCAACCGGGGGCCCACGAGGGTGAAGGCGTGCCTGGTGGGGGTAGGCGTGCCCCCCTACCTCGTGGCCTCCTCTTTTGTGTCTTGACGTAGGGTCCAAGTCTCCTGGGTCTTGTTCGTTGAGAAAATCACGTTCCCGAAGGTTTCATTCCGTTTGGACTCCGTTTGATATTCCTTTTCTTCGAAACCCTAAAAGATGCAAAAAACAGCAATTCTGGGCTGGGCCTCCGGTTAATAGGTTAGTCCCAAAAATAATATAAAAGTGGATAATAAAGCCCAATAATGTCCAAAACATTAGATAATATAGCATGGAGCAATCAAAAATTATAGATACGTTGGAGACGTCTCGGTGCTGTTTTAAACTTCGCAAGGACCAGGCGTAGCCACACTCGGTTCAACTAAAGTTGGAGAAACTGACACCCGCCAGCCACCTGTGTGCAAAGCACGTCCGTAGAACCAGTCTCGCGTAAGCGTACGCGTAATGTCGGTCCGGGCCGCTTCATTCAACAATACCGTCGAACCAAAGTATGACATGCTGGTAAGCAGTATGACTTATATCGCCCACAACTCACTTGTGCTCTACTCGTGCATATGACATCTACGCATAAAACCTGGCTCGGATGCTACTGTTGGGGAACGTAGTAATTTCAAAAAAATTCCTACGCACACACAAGATCATGGTGATGCATAGCAACGAGAGGGGAGAGCGTTGTCCACGTACCCTCGTAGACCGAAAGCGGAAGCGTTTTAGCACAACGCGGTTGATGTAGTCATACGTCTTCACGAACCGACCGATCAAGTACCGAACGCACGGCACCTCCGAGTTCAGCACACGTTCAGCCCGATGATGTCCCTCGAACTCCGATCCAGCCGAGTGTTGAGGGAGAGTTTCGTCAGCACGACGGCGTGGTGACGATGATGATGTTCTACCGACGCAGGGCTTCGCCTAAGCACCACTACAGTATTATCGAGGTGGACTATGATGGAAGGGGGCACCGCACACGGCTAAAAGATCAACTGATCAATTGTTGTGTCTCTAGGGTGCCCCCTGCCCCCGTATATAAAGGAGCAAGGGGGGTGCGGCCAACCAGGAGAGGGGCGCGCCAGGAGGAGTCCTACTCCCGGGGGGGAAGTGGAGGAGTCCCTCCCCTTTTCTCCTAGTTGGATTAGGACTTGGGGGGGGGAGTGGAGGAGAAGAAGGAAAAGGGGGGCGCCTCCCCCCTCTCCTTGTCCTATTTGGACTAGGGGGGAGGGGCGCGCGACCCTTGCCCTGGCCGCCTCTCCTCTCTTCCACTAAGGCCCACTATGGCCCATTAACTTCCCGGGGGGTTCCGGTAACCTCCCGGTACTCCGGTAAAATCCCGATTTCACCTGGAACACTTCCGATATCCAAACATAGGCTTCCAATATATCAATCTTCATGTCTCGACCATTTCGAGACTCCTCGTCATGTCAGTGATCACATCTGGGACTCCGAACAATCTTCGGTACATCAAAACATATAAACTCATAATATAACTATCATCGAAACGTTAAGCGTGCGGACCCTATGGGTTCGAGAACTATGTAGACATGACCGAGACACGTCTCCGGTCAATAACCAATAGTGGAACATGGATGCTCATATTGGCTCCTACATATTCTACGAAGATCTTTATCGGTCAGACCGCATAACAACATACGTTGTTCCCTTTGTCATCGGTATGTTACTTGCCCGAGATTCGATCGTCGGTATCTCAATACCTAGTTCAATCTTGTTACCGAAAAGTCTCTTTACTCGTTCTGTAATACATCATCCCGCAACTAACTCATTAGTTGCAATGCTTGCAAGGCTTAAGTGATGTGCATTACCGAGAGGGCCCCGAGATACCTCTGCGACAATCAGAGTGACAAATCCTAATCTCGAAATACGCCAACCCAACAAGTACCTTCGGAGACACCTGTAGAGCACCTTTATAATCACCCAGTTACGTTGTGACGTTTGGTAGCACACAAAGTGTTCCTCCGATAAACGGGAGTTGCATAATCTCATAGTCATAGGAACATGTATAAGTCATGAAGAAAGCAATAGCAACATACTAAACGATCGGGTGCTAAGCTAACAGAATGGGTCAAGTAAATCACATCATTCTCCTAATGATGTGATCTCGTTAATCAAATGACAACCCATGTCAATGGCTAGGAAACTTAACCATCTTTGATCAACGAGCTAGTCAAGTAGAGGCATACTAGTGACACTCTGTTTGTCTATGTATTCACACATGTATTATGTTTCCGGTTAATACAATTCTAGCATGAATAATAAACATTTATCATGATATAAGGAAATAAATAATAACTTTATTATTGCCTCTAGGGCATATTTCCTTCAACACCTTCTATCACAGATCCAAAGGCAAGACTTCGTTGCTGAGAATGGATCCTTTCTAGAGAAGGAGTTTCTCTCGAAAGAAGTGAGTGAGAGGAAAGTAGAACTTGATGAGGTAACTGTACCTGCTCCCTTATTAGAAAGTAGATCATCACAGAAATCTGTTTCTGTGACCCCTACACCAATTAGTGAGGAAGCTAATGACGATGATCATGTACCTTCAGATCAAGTTACTACCGAACCTCGTAGGTCAACCAGAGTAAGATCCGTACTAGAGTGGTACGATAATCCTGTTCTGGAGGTCATGTTAATTGACCATGACGAACCTACGAACTATGAGGAAACGATGATGAACCCAGATTCCGCGAAATGGCTTGAGGCCATGAAATCTGAGATTGGATCCATGTATAAGAACAAAGTATGGACTCTGATTGACTTGCCCGATGATCGTGAGTCATTAAGAATAAATGGATCTTCAAGAGGAAGACGGACGCTGATAGTAGTGTTACTATCTACAAATCTAGAATTGTCGTAAAAGTTTTTTCGACAAGTTCAAGGTGTTGACTACGATGAGAGTTTCTCACTCGTATCTATGCTTAAGTCTGTCCGAATCATGTTAGCAATTGCCGCATTTTATGAAATCTGGCAAATGGATAAACAAAACTACATTTCTTAATGGATTTATTTAAGTAGAGTTGTATATGATGCAACCAGAAGGTTTTGTCAATCCTAAAGGTGCTAACAAAATATGCAAGCTCCAGCGATCCATCTATGGACTGGTGCAAGCATCTCGGAGTTGGAATATACGCTTTGATAAGTTGATCAAAGCATATAGTTTTATACAGACCTGCGGTGAAGCCTGTATTTACAAGAAAGTGAGTGGGAGCACTACAACATTTCTGATAATTATATGTGAATGACATATTGTTGATCGGAGATAATGTAGAATTATTCTGCAAAGCATAAAGGAGTGTTTGAAAGGAGTTTTTCAAAGAAAGACCTCGATGACGCTGCTTACACATTGAGCATCAAGATCTATAGAGATAGATCAAGGCGCTTGATAAGATATTTCAATGAGTACATACCTTGACAAGATTTTGAAGTAGTTCGAAATGGAATAGTCAAAGAAGGAGTTCTTGCCTGTGTTGCCAGGTGTGAAGTTGAGTAAAGACTCAAAACCCGACCACAGCAGAAAATAGAAAGAGAATGATAAGTCATTCCCTATGCCTCAGTCATAGGTTCTATAAAGTATGCTATGCTGTTTACCAGTCCTATTGTATACCTTAATATCTTTCTGGCAAGGGAGTACAATAGTGATCTAGGAGTAGATCACTGGACAACGGTCAAAATTATCCTTAGAGAACTAAGAAAATATTTCGTGATAAAAGAGTTCGTTGTAAAGAGTTACGTTGATGCAAGCTTTGACACCGATCTGGATGACTCTAAGTCTCGATCTAGATACATATTGAAAGTGAGAGCTATTAGCTAGAGTAGTTCCGTGCAGAGCTTTGTAGACATAGAACTTTGCAAAATACTTACGGATCTGAATGTGACAGACCCGTTGACTAAAATTATCTCACAAGCAAAACATGATCACATCTTAGTACTCTTTGGTGTTAATCACATAGCGATGTGAACTAGATTACTGACTCTAGTAAACCCTTTGGGTTTTGGTCACATATCGATGTGAACTATGGGTGTTAACCACATAAAGATGTGAACTATTGATGTTAAATCACATGGCGATGTGATCTAGATTATTGACTCTAGTGCAAGTGGGAGACTGAAGGAAATATGCCCTAGAGGCAATAATAAAGTTATTATTTATTTCCTTATATCATGATAAATTTTTATTATTCATGCTAGAATTGTATTAACCGGAAACATAATACATGTGTGAATACATAGACAAACAGAGTGTCACTAGTATGCCTCGACTTGACTAGCTCGTTGATCAAAGATGGTTAAGTTTCCTAACCGTAGACATGAGTTGTCATCTGATTAACGGGATCACATCATTAGGAGAATGATGTGATTGACTTGACCCATTTCGTGAGCTTAGCACTTGATCGTTTAGTTTGTTGCTATTGGTTTCTTCATGACTTATACATGTTCCTATGACTATGAGATTATGCAACTCCCGTTTACCGGAGGAACACTTTGTGTGCCACCAAACGTCACAACGTAGGTGATTATAAAGGTGCTCTACAGGTGTCTCTGAAGGTACTTGTTGGGTTGGCATATTTCGAGATTAGGATTTGTCACTCCGATTGTCAGAGAGGTATCTCTGGGCCCACTCGGTAATGCACATCACTATAAGCCTTGCAAGCATTGCAACTAATGAGTTAGTTGCAGGATGATGTATTACAGAACGAGTAAAGAGACTTGCCGGTAATGAGATTGAACTAGGTATTGAGATACCGACGATCGAATCTCGGGCAAGTAACATACCGATGACAAAGGGAACTACATATGTTGTTATGCGGTCTGACCGATAAAGATCTTCGTAGAATATGTAGGAGCCAATATGAGCATCCAGGTCCCGCTATTGGTTATTGACCAGAGAGGTGTCTCGGTCATGTCTACATAGTTCTCGAACCCGTAGGGTCCGCACGCTTAACGTTCGTTGACGATATAGTACTATGAGTTATGTATGTTGGTGACCGAATGTTGTTCGGAGTTACTGATGAGATCACAGATATGACGAGGAACTCCGGAATGGCCCGGAAGTAAAGATTAATATGTGGATAGTAGTGTTTGATCTCCGAAAGGGTTCCGGAATTCACCGGAAGGGGTTCCGGATGTTTCCCGAAATGTTTGGGTACGAGAACACTTTATCTGGGCCAAAGGGGAAAGCCCACGAGGTTTTTGGAAAGCACAAAAGGAAGTTTTGCAGAGTCCAGGGGCCAGACGCCAGGGTCCCTGGCGTCTGGGTCCAGATGCCGGGAACCCTGGCGTCTGGCCCTGAAGTCCGAGAAGGACTCTTGCCTTTCGGGTGAAACCGGCTTTGTGGAGGCTTTTACTCCAAGTTTTGACCCCAAGGCTCAACATATAAATAGAGAGGCAGGGCTAGCACCCAATACACATCAAGAAACAACAAGCCGTGTGCCGGCAACCCCGCCCCCTCTAGTTTATCCTCCGTCATAGTTTTTCGTAGTGCTTAGGCGAAGCCCTGCGGAAATTTTTCTTCACCAACACCGTCACCACGCCGTCGTGCTGCCGGAACTCATCTACTACTTCGCCCCTCTTGCTGGATCGAGAAGGCGAGGATGTCACCGAGCCGAACGTGTGCAGAACTCGGAGGTGCCGTGCTTTCGGTATTTGGATCGGTCGGATCGTGAAGACGTACAGCTACATCAACCGCGTTGATATAACGCTTCCGCGAACGGTCTACGAGGGTACGTAGACAACACTCTCCCCTCTCGTTGCTGGACTCGGCTCCCCTGACGTACTGCAGGGCGCAGTTGGGTCACTGACAGGTGGGCCAACTTGCTTTCAGGCCCACATGTCAGTGGCCCAACTGCGCGCTGCAGTACGTCAGAGGAGCCTCATCCCTCGTTGCTATACATCACCATGATCTTGCATGTGCGTAAATTTTTTTTTTTGAAATTACTACGTTCCCCAACACTTCTCCCCAGCCTAGGTTATCTTCTCGTTCTTGTCGGTGTCCTCAATAGTTATCTAGGATGTTTCACTGTTTTTAGTGTTCGATTGTCTGCGTACTGTAATGTGTTAAAATGTTAGTTTCGGGACTCCCAGTCTGTGCCGATGAAGTGCTCCTTTTGCGGATCTTGCATGACTGTGGGTTGCTGGGCTAGAATTCATCGTAACCCTCAGCTATGTATGATGGTTGTTGGGTTTCTTTGAGTTCGTTCTTTTAGTTTGTCTAGTATGTATCTAAACCTTTGTTTCTGTTAATGAAATCGGAGAGGGAGATCTCTCTTATGCTAATAAAAAAACATCATCATAATTTCAGTAAATAGTCCTAAAATAGTATTAACTTGTTAAATAATCACTATTAAATACATGGTGAAACTTATTTTGTTAAATGATCACTATTAAGTACTCCCTTTGTGAACAAATGTAAGATGATTTAGGTCACTACTTTAGTGACTTAAAATGTCTTATATTTGTTTATAGCGTAAATAGCTGAGGATTTCTAACGGACCAAGGATCTCAAAAATGAGGTTGCCACAGTTCAGAGTCTCGTTCACGGTGCTGAGATCGCGCAGGGTGACGGTGGGCGCCGTCCAACTCGATTTGGTTAAGCCGGGACGGCTCGTGCAGTCTGGAAGAGATCTCCTCGTCGTCTTGACATAAAAATCTCCCGGCGCCGTCATTGGCTTGCTAACCGAAGGCCGTTGGCATCAGAAAAGAGCAACACACGGACGGCATGCCCGTGTTGTCAGAAAAGCGTACCACAGTCGTGAAGAAAAATAGCCCAGTGGAAGGTCGAAAAGAACATTAACACAGTCGTGAATAAAAATAGCTAGCGGTTGTTGGAATGCTACTAGCCTGCTAGTGCTGGACGAGGATCCCCTAACATGCTCCATCCTGCTAGTGCGGGGCCCACTTGTCAGCGATTGAAAGGTAGGGAAAGGCAGAGTTAACTACGTCAGAGGATCCGTGTCCGCTAGTGCTGGCCACATTTCGCTGGAGTGGGCACAGAATATACTGGAAACGCACCGACAGGGCCGGCCCTGAGGGGGGGCGAACGGGGCGGCCGCCCCGGGCCCCCAAACGCCAGGGGGCCCCCTCCAGGTACGTGTATGTAGGGTACACAAGTATATACTACGACCAAAAAAAATTGAAGCCAAACTCAGCAACGCCCCAGCCTCTGCTCCTCTCGTGTGACTCACGTGCTAGGCCTAGGAAAGAAAGGGAGAGATGATGGGCTTGGCCCATGTTTGCACGTACAGGCAGATGACATGAAAGAAATCGCTCGATTCACGCACGATTTCCTTTTCCTTCGGATCCTCGATTGTCTCGTTCCCTGCCCTTTTGCATGTTCCGCCGACCGCTATTCGTCTTCAAGACTTCAACTCCGCCTCCTGACGAACGGCGCGACGACTACGGCAGGTACGTCTCCTCGTGCGCGCCTTCTGCCCTTGCCTGTTCTTCTTCCTGTTTCTTTCTTTTTCTAATCCTGATTTCCGAATTCTCGAACAGGTCAATAGGGAATTGTTGCCAGGGTGATCAAACGCGCGCACATAGCCAGATTAGACTACGGAGAGAAGGTACTATACTATGCCCTAGCAGATTTTGTCATGATATTAGGTGAAGATCTTCTGTAATTAATCCAATATTTTAATTTTTTGCACTAATTTTATTGTTCCTTTCAATTTCAGCACTGCCATATTGGGTTCGGGTGTAAAGTATCCATCTGGATGTGATAAAAGAAAAAGGAAGGAGGTAGATGACATGAAAGGATCCCTTCTTAATAAATCATAAGAGCCATCCGAGCACTTCAAAAAATCTAGACGAGTTGGTGATAGTTCTTATGGATGACCAAACTAGTGCCAATCAGAAAAATGATGGTCATTCTCCTACAGAAGATGATGTTGACATCAACATTGATGATACCAATGTGAGCGATCCTGCGTCCATATTTAATTCATCTGTGACATAATTTGCTAGTGTTGATGACGAACCGGTTATTACTGTGGATATTTATGATCTAAGCAATTTGAGTAATCTTGAAAATAAATTGAGGGATATATTAGTGGAAAAGGGGCCTAAAAGGAAAGAAGAAAACACTAAATATTCTTTGGATGAAAATTCAAGACATTTTTCATATACGCATTACTCAAGAAATATGTGCAATTGAGAAGTGCGTGATAGGAAATGGTCAGTTATTTCAAAAGGCGCAAAAAAAATGTTTTCATTGTGATGTAAGCTTTTTAATTCTGACAAATGCAAAAGTGCATTGAGGCATGAGGGGTTTTGTGATTGGAAGCATATTAATGCGAGACCGAAACATGCAGCTAGTGTTGACCATATTACCAACATAAACTCTTGGAATGAACTGAGCACTGGACTGAGAAAGCATGAAACAAATTGACAAAGGGTTACAACAGCTTGGCAACATTATGCATTGAGAAAAACATGCTTGATGAAATTGATATTGATAATATCATTAGCGATTTTCCATCTCAGATTATGAGGAGATTTTTTGAAGGAATATGTAATACATTATTTGATATGCACTTAATTTTTTTTTGATACAAATTATATCTACATATAATGATTTATAAATAGACATCTATACTAAGGGCCATCAAGGGCCCCCAATTATAATTTCGCCCAGGGCCCCTGAAATCTCAGGACCGGCCCTGCGCACCGATCGATGTACACAGTCGTCGATCCGGTGGTGCTTGCGCGGTACCCAATCATGATGATAGAAAAGGAGTGAACAGATTAGATTTGGTGCCGACCGACGAATGCCATGCCACCCAACATATCTAAAGACGAACGGGCATGTCTCTCCCTTTCCGTTCTTTCGTCGGCATCATGATCTACAGGTCCTGTTTGTCCACGCACGGCCTGATCGATCCAGAGCCCCTACCCTCTCGATCGACACGATGAAGATCGATCGGCACTAGATGAACGGGTGCACGTGTTGTGTATGCCACCATGCGAGCATCGGCATGGAGCCATGGATGCAGATACCGTGATGCGTGGTCACGAATAGTAGTAGCACGGAGACTTGGACTTGAATTGTTGGCCATGGTTAAAACCTTGAAAGAGACGAGCATGGTACTAGGACGGCTAATGCATTTCCATTCGTATTCACACGGGACTTCGCTGTCAAACCAGATTTATTAGTTGACTTGGGAAAAAAGTACTGGAAATAGAGAAAAGTACAATGGTAATCGAAAATGCCAAACGAGGACCGAGCTCCATGGAGGCCTTTATTTGAAAACTATGAAATTCAAACTTTTCAGTTTTAAAAAATTCTGACAATAAATACACATATACCTAGATACATAATGTACACGTGTGCAAATTTTCAGGTCAAAATACATTAAAGTGTGAGCCACATAAAAAAGACAAATCCGAGGGCTCTTAGCATATGTACTGTTCATCTATAAAGTCCACAATTTTGTTTTTTTATACAGCTCGCAATTCAAGGCATTTCATCCTGAATTCTTTCACACATAAACTTTACATCTTTGCATACATGTGTATTTTTCTCAGAATTTTTTGCAACTGAAATTTATGGATTTTAAAATATTCAAAATAAAGGGCTCCATGGAGCCCGGTCTTCAAAATGCCCTACTCAATGGTAATGCACTTTTACCTCGCCAGGATTTATTTTAGGATTTCCGGCGATGCGCATTCAGTGGGAGGAGACGTTCCCGTCGACGACAAGATGCCTACAGTGACTTCGTAAATTTCAAGATGATATGCCCGCTCAGTCTTTCGGAGGTGCTCATAGGGGTAGGGTGTGCGTGTGTGTGTTCATAGAGATGAGTGTATGCGCATGTATATGAGCGCTTGTGTCTGTATTATGTTAAATATATGTTAACATATACCGTAAATTAGTCTCATACTCTGACGTATGTATACAAGATTACCTCGTTTGTACTCCTTATGTTTCTAAATATATGTTTTTTTAGAGATTTCAATATGAACTACATACGAAGCAAAATAAGTGAATATACACTCTAAAATATGTATATAATTAATATTAAAATGTTTTAAAAAACTTATATTTAGAAACGGACGGACTATCTAATAAAATAGGCACTCAGTTCCGTCGATTCCCTTGCGTCATGCCCAGGCTCCTGCCAAAGCTCACCTTTAGTGCAACTTAACAAATTAACATGGGACAAAAGAGAAGGAAAAAACGTGACAAATGAGCCCACCGTTCCCCTTCACATGAAATTTTTGTTGCAGAGTTCACACCAACACAAAAATTAGTTATGTTTCTTTTTTAGGACAACCACAAGTAACAGTGCACTTGGAATAAATTTTTTTTTTGCGCGTAACAGTGCCATGAAGAATTCAAAATTTGTGGGCTGGAGCTGAACAACGAACCCGTGGGCAAAGCCGCAAAATCAAGTCTAATGGTCAATTGGTCATGGTCATGAGCACATGGTACAAGGACCATTCTCCGCTACCAAATGGTAGGTCGCCATTCAGAGTTCATATCGACCCAATGTTTGAAAAGTTAAAAAAATATCTTCAATGCTAATATTGTCGACCACCAGAGTAAATGGCTTTGTTGATTCAACGAGATATTTTTGGGCAGGATAATTGCTGGTGCATCGCAAAGTGGACATAAATATTCGGATATATTAGGTCACAATTGCGCATCCATCATTCATACATTGGTACACTGAAATTGTAGTGAGTTGTTGTACACAATGATTGTAATTTGCTACTCCCTCTGCCCCGTAATGTAATACGTTTTTTTAAACTAGTGTAGTTTTAAAAAACGTCTTACATTATGAGACGGAGAGAGTAGAAATTTTAGTGTTAACATCATTGTGTACCAGAAAAAATGACCGCAACACGTGGTTGACATTCCCCAGCGGACCGTCCCAGTTCATTTGTTTTCTTTTTTTGAGAATCACCTGGTTCCTTTCCATGTTGGCTTCAGCGGGTCGTTCGTGCGACCAACAAATGGCCCGTGGTGCGCGTGGGAGAAAATCGGGTAGGCCCAATTAACTCACATTTTAGAAGAAAAAAATGTAATTAAGAAAAAGTAAAAATAATTATGATACATGAATGTAAATTTACATTTGACATGCTCTATATTATAAAAATTGTCATGCTATACTATATAAAATTGCCATCCTCTAATTTATAAATTTATCATGGTATATTTAAAAATAAATGTGCCAAAGATACCTATAATAATAAAATTGACATGCCTTATATTATAAAAAAAACCATCAATGGTCTGATGGCAACTTCAGCAGGAGAAATAATCTAATATTTCTGATCGGTTTGCAGGTGAAACTGCAACATGTCCATGATTTTCAACAACAAAAAAGAGCAAAAGAGACATATAAAACAAGTTTGTTTTTTACAGGGACATATAAAACATGTTGCCATGATATGTGGAATAAAATTGCCATTACTGTAGATTCATTCATCTGTGTAAATATTACCAATAGATATTTTTCAGTCCTTGTGTTTTTTAATCTTACCAGAAATGCTAGCTAATCCGCAGTACTAGCACGTGCGATATCTGTACTACTACTAAACTAGACATGAGCACAAATCCAACATCCTTTCGGAGATTCCTATCTTCTTTCGTGCAAACTGTTCCATTTCCACGCAAGCGCTTTTCCAAACCCGAAATTGCTACACCTACAAAGTCTTGCTAAGTCTTAATCGATGCTATATCCATGAGATCTTACAATAAGATCCGAGTAAAATTTTCTTTTCAATTTTTTTTTCATTTTTGCATGTAATGTCACTTGACTGATTACTTGATAAAATCTCGATCGACCGGGACCTATCTACACCCTACGAGATAGTAACCAGCCCGTAGGGGTGGCATTACTCAGCGATGCTACAGCTACAGGCAGTTTTTCAAGGACTCATGGCTACGGACCAAGTGAGATCGGCTCTCATGAGCAGGAAAAGCACGGATTCACACATCCAGAGCCCGAAAATGCTGCACCCGTCTCTCATCTGCTCTCCTCTCTCGACCGGTCAAACAACGAGCATGCAGCTTCGTCGTAGTGTCCGTTCCATACACCTCCTCCTCCTCCTCCGTTCACGCTTGACTGCAGCAAATATAAAACTCGAACGGGACAGAAGGCTCACACGACTCTTCTCTCTCCCTGACTCGGCTCCATCGTAGTGCTGCACTAGTCTACTACTCCAACGCTGCGGGGCTCTCGGCTAACCACCTCACCTCACCTCACCTCACTAGCTCCTCCCACCTACAGTAAACAACACAGCCAGGAACCATCAAAGATCCGGTCCGCCGGAGCCGGAGCTGGTTATTAGCATGGCAGCCTCGTGCAGGGAGCTGGCCGGGGCCGGCCTAGCGCGGCCGGCGACCTCGAGTTCGCAGCCCGGCCGGAGCCGGAACGACCTCTGCTTCGCGCCGCTGCGGCAAGAAGGGCGGGGGCATCAGGGGAGGATCAGGAGGAGGGGGGTGAAGGTGGTGGCGGCCGTGAGCGAGGAGCTGCCGAGGCTGGCGTCGGCCGGGAAGGGCGCGGGGGCGGCGGCGAGGCCGCCGCAGGGGAAGGTGGCGCTGCGGGCGGCGGTGACGGTGCGGCGGAAGCAGAAGGAGGACCTCAAGGAGGCGGTGGCGGGCCACCTGGACGCGCTCTGGGACATGGTCGGCCGGGGCGTCCTGCTCGAGCTCGTCAGCACCAAGATCGATCCCAGTAAGCATCAGAGCATCCTTCCTTTCCCTACCTCTCTTTCTCAATCAGAGCTGTCAGTTCATTCCTGGTACTAGTGCTAGTTCGGCCGAGCTGACTTCCCCAATCGTCTTTGGAGCTGTTCAATCTTGGCAAAATATTTGTTCCGATCGCTGCTCGTTCGAGTTGTTTGGAGCTAGTGCAGATACGCAGAGCTGTTGCTTCGTCTGCTGTTGATGGTCCAGACCAAATTGGTAGGTGGCAGCCGGATCCAGGACCAGGAGATGCAGCCGGACGATCCAATAATGGTGTCTTTGTGATACGGTCATGTCATTCATCTGGAGTGTTTGCACTAGTAGGATACTCCCTCTACATTTTCCATGGACGTTTACTCCCCATGATATCAAAAAAACCACTGCCGAATATTGCAAAGCTGATGATCAGAATCACTTTCTGTTCTTTTTGTGACCGGGCGGAATCGCTTTCTTTTTGTGGAGGGTGCCGACCAGAATCACCATGCACGACTGCAATCGGCATGTTTTCCTCCCCTCCCCATCATTTCTCCCTTATTTTTCTCCCATCAACATGTGGCCGGCAAAGCTGCGTGGAGTCCCAGATTTTACTTTTGTCCGCTGCCACGTTTCCCAACTAGTTTTGCCGCCACACGTGACGCTCATGGATCCGTCTCGCCGTCGGCAGGGACGAGCAAGGCGGTGCGGAGCGGCGGGGCGTCGATCAAGGACTGGTGCGCGAAGCGGGGCGCCAGGGGGGAGCACGTGGTGTACACGGCGGAGTTCACGGTGGACGCCGGCTTCGGCGAGCCGGGCGCCGTTGTCGTGGCCAACCGGCACCACCGCGAGTTCTTCCTCGAGAGCGTCGTCGTCGAGGGCGCGCTGCCCTGCGGCACCGTCTACTTCGACTGCAACTCCTGGGTGCAGACCACCGGGGAGCTGCCCGGCGACGGCAACAGGGTCTTCTTCAGCAACAAGGTACGTGCGTGCACTTCTCTTTCGCTTCAGGTTCAGGAGGGAGACATGGACTTGGTAGCATTGTGTTATGGTCCTGACTGGGTGCACGTAAACGTAATATCAATCATGCGTTGATTAATCGAGGTTTTCGCTGCTAAAAGTTGGTGGTGCATCATTGTCTATGATGTTGATAGAGGGGGAGAAAGGAGGCCATTAGCTACAGTCTGAAAATAAAAGTAGAATCTGATAAAATAAAGTGACGGAGGTAATTAACTGCAAATCTAGGAGGGCAATTTGAACGCATGATTTGATCGAGACATGTCATTGTGGCCCAAGTAGAGAAAATCTGTGGCCTGTACGAGAACAATCTCTTGGCACTAACCCACTGCATTTATCAACCTAGTGGACATCATTGTCATATCTCTACTCCCAATGAACGAATTGGTTGAATAGTCCCCCCACTTTCAACCGGTTTATTTTCAACCGGTTTTTCTTCGTCCCACCTCTCACCAGTCCCTCCCACCGGTTTTTCTCTTTTCTCGTCTGACCGGCAATACCCAACGTATTTATGATAATCAATCTCTACTCCTAATGGACAAATTGGTTGAATAGTCCCCCCCACTTTCAACCGGTTTATTTTCAACCGGTTTTTCTTCGTCCCACCTCCCACCAGCCCCTCCCACCGGTTTTT
>NC_041386.1:6138936-6140346 GCF_002162155.2 Triticum dicoccoides | reverse complement strand
TCCCCCCCAAGGCACCTAGGAGGTGCCTTCCCCTGCTGGGACTCTTCCTTTAGGGTTTCCCCAGGCGCATGGGCCTCTTGGGGCTGGTGCCCTTGGCCCATGTAGGCCAAGGCGCACCCCCTACAGCCCATGTGGCCCCCCGGGGCAGGTGGCCCCACCTGGTGGGCCCCCGGGACCCTTCCGGTGGTCCCGGTACAATACCGATGACCCCGAAACTTGTCCCGATGGCCGAAACAGGACTTCCTATATATAAATCTTTACCTCCGGACCATTCCGGAACTCCTCGTGACGTCCGGGATCTCATCCGGGACTCCGAACAACATTCGGTAACCACATACAAGCTTCCTTTATAACCCTAGCGTCACCGAACCTTAAGTGTGTAGACCCTACGGGTTCGGGAGACATGCAGACATGACCGAGACGCTCTCCGGTCAATAACCAACAGCGGGATCTGGATACCCATGTTGGCTCCCACATGTTCCACGATGATCTCATCGGATGAACCACGATGTCAAGGACTCAATCGATCCCGTATACAATTCCCTTTGTCTATCGGTATTTTACTTGCCCGAGACTCGATCGTCGGTATCCAATACCTTGTTCAATCTCGTTACCGGCAAGTCACTTTACTCGTTCCGTAACACATCATCCCGTGATCAACTCCTTGGTCACATTGCGCATATGATGATGTCCTACCGAGTGGGCCCAGAGATACCTCTCCGTTTACACGGAGTGACAAATCCCAGTCTCGATCCGCATAAAACAATTGATACTTTCGGAGATACCTGTAGTGCACCTTTATAGTCACCCAGTTACGTTGTGACGTTTGATACACCCAAAGCACTCCTACGGTATCCAGGAGTTACACGATCTCATGGTCAAAGGAAGAGATACTTGACATTGGCAAAGCTCTAGCAAACGAACTACATGATCTTTGTGCTATGCTTAGGATTGGGTCTTGTCCATCACATCATTCTCCTAATGATGTGATCCCGTTATCAACGACATCCAATGTCCATAGCCAGGAAACCATGACTATCTGTTGATCACAACGAGCTAGTCAACTAGAGGCTCACTAGGGACATATTGTGGTCTATGTATTCACACGTGTATTACGATTCCCGGATAATACAGTTATAGCATGAATAAAAGACTATTATCATGAACAAAGAAATATAATAATAACACTTTTATTATTGCCTCTAGGGCATATTTCCAACATTATTTTCAACCGGTTTTTCTTCGTCCCACCTCCCACCAGCCCCTCCCACCGGTTTTTCTCTTTTCTCGTCTGACCGGCAATACCCAACGTATTTATGGTAATCAATCTCTACTCCTAATGGACGAATTGGTTGAATAGTCCCCCCCCACTTTCAACCGGTTTATTTTCAACCAGTTTATTTTCAACCG
>NC_041386.1:6127789-6138926 GCF_002162155.2 Triticum dicoccoides | reverse complement strand
TCGTCTGACCGGCAATACCCAACGTATTTATGGTAATCAATCTCTACTCCTAATGGACAAATTGGTTGAATAGTCCCCCCCACTTTCAACCGGTTTATTTTCAACCGGTTTTTCTTCGTCCCACCTCCCACCAGCCCCTCCCACCAGTTTTTCTCTTTTCTCGTCTGACCGGCAATACCCAACGTATTTATGGTAATCAATCATAATTAATCCACGTATAGTAATAAATCAATCCAGGTATGGTAAGGTCATAACTTAGGAAATTTTGAATATGGTAATTATATGGTAATAAATTTAAATTACCCCAAAGGCTATCAATCCAGGTATGGTAAGGCCATAACTCGGGAAATATCGAATATGGTAATAAATTTAAATTACCATCAGGTATGGTAAAGCTATCCACGTATAGTAATAAATCATATAGTAATAAATCTCTACTCCTAATGGACGAATTGGTTGAATAGTCCCCCCCCCCCCACTTTCAACCGGTTTATTTTCAACCGGTTTTTCTTCGTCCCACCTCCCACCAGCCCCTCCCACCGGTTTTTCTCTTTTCTCGTCTGACCGGCAATACCCAACGTATTTATGGCAATCAATCTCTACTCCTAATGGACGAATTGGTTGAATAGTCCCCCCCCCACTTTCAACCGGTTTTTCTTCGTCCCACCTCCCACCAGCCCCTCCCACCGGTTTTTCTCTTTTCTCGTCTGGCCGGCAATACCCAACGTATTTATGGTAATCAATCATAATTAATCCACGTATAGTAATAAATCAATCCAGGTATGGTAAGGTCATAACTCAGGAAATTTTGAATATGGTAATTATATGGTAATAAATTTAAATTACCCTAAAGGCTATCAATCCAGGTATGGTAAGGCCATAACTCAGGAAATATCGAATATGGTAATAAATTTAAATTACCACCAGGTATGGTAAGGCTATCCACGTATAGTAATAAATCATATAGTAATAAATCATAATTAATCCATGTATAGTAATCTCTACTCCTAATGGACGAATTGGTTGAATAGTCCCCCCCACTTTCAACCGGTTTATTTTCAATCGGTTTTTCTTCGTCCCACCTCCCACCAGCCCCTCCCACCGGTTTTTCTCTTTTCTCGTCTGACCGGCAATACCCAACGTATTTATGGTAATCAATCATAATTAATCCACGTATAGTAATAAATCAATCCAGGTATGGTAAGGTCATAACTCAGGAAATTTTGAATATGGTAATTATATGGTAATAAATTTAAATTACCCTAAAGGCTATCAATCCAGGTATGGTAAGGCCATAACTCAGGAAATATCGAATATGGTAATAAATTTAAATTACCACCAGGTATGGTAAGGCTATCCACGTATAGTAATAAATCATATAGTAATAAATCATAATTAATCCACGTATAGTAATAAATCAATCCAGGTATGGTAAGGTCATAACTCAGGAAATTTTGAATATGGTAATTATATGGTAATAAATGTAAATTACCCCAAAGGCTATCAATCCAGGTATGGTAAGGCCATAACTCGGGAAATATCGAATATGGTAATAAATTTAAATTACCATCAGGTATGGTAAAGCTATCCACGTATAGTAATAAATCATATAGTAATAAATCATAATTAATCCACGTATAGTAATAAATCAATCCAGGTATGGTAAGGTCATAACTCAGGAAATTTTGAATATGGTAATTATACGGTAATAAATTTAAATTACCCCAAAGGCTATCAATCCAGGTATGGTAAGGCCATAACTCGGGAAATATCAAATATGGTAATAAATTTAAATTACCACCAGGTATGGTAAGGCTATCGATCCAGGTATGGAACGTCCTCACCTGATCACCTATCACAATCTCCAGCCCCACGCACGCACCAAAGAACCCACCCGGCACCAAACGCAGCTCCTCTCGATCCCCTCGAGTAAACGCCGCCGCCGTCGTGCGATCTTCCTGACACAGACGCCGTCGCCGCCTCCTTCCCACCTACGGCGTCCCTCACGTCCATGGTGACGGCGCTCGCGTCCTACACTGACCCTCCGCCTCATATAGGTTGGTCGTTGATGGAGTGGGATGTGCCGCTGCGGTTTGGGGAGGCGCAATCACGATCTGGTTGGGATCTCAGTGTGGAATCGTTCTCTGCGATGAAGGATGGCGCTGCCTCCCTGGCAAATGGGATCGGAGGAAGGGGCTCTACGTCGTGAATGTCGGCGAAGCAGCGGCCGAAGGCGAGCCCGACGGTGAGCACGGGTGTTCGTCCCATGAAATAGGCGGCCACGGAGGGCGGATCTGAGGCCACCCCAATCGCCGGTGGCCCTTCCTCCCATCGATCATCGCCTCCATTCTCTCTCTCCTCTAAATCTTTGTCGCCCCTGCCTGATTCTGGCCGACGCCATCCGGCTCTCGCATCGACCACCACCAACACAGCTGCGGACGAGGCGCAACCGCAGACGCCGCCGCCGCCATCCTCATCCACCTCCTCCACCATCCTTCCCAGCCGTCGTCGGGGGCACCCGCCATCTGCGCTCTAGCCCACCCGCTCCCTCCTATCCCCTCCCCCTGCCTGCCAGCCCCGTGATCCATCGCACAGATGGCAGGTACTACAGCGACCTCCTCCCCAGCGGATCCGGCCTCCTCCGATGAAGATCCATCCTGGGCACCGCCTTATTCTCATGCGTGCACGTCTATATCAACGTCTCATTCCACCTCACCTGAGCCTTTACCTTCCCACCTCTGCTTCAGATCCACATCACTTTGCAAGGTATGTGCTTGATTGTTCTGAACTGGATCGATGGATTGTGCAAGGTACTTTGGGTGTCGTCATTGACGGCAATTGTCACGCCATGCTACCATCGGAGGGGTCCCTCATCGATGATTAGGGTCTTCCGAACTGCACGAGCTCCATTGAGAAGGATGTTTTTAATTCTGGTTTTGCCTACATGCTTTCTTTGCCTGTATCTACTTAGCTAATGTCTTCTTATAGATAGTAGCTGCTGAAGTGGTGATCAAAGTTGTCCACTATAAGGAAACAACCATGATAACAAAAGTGTATATTCCCTGACCTTTGACCTGAAGTACTTTTTCATTAGAAACTTGCAACAGCCAGGCATTGAAGTTAGCAACAGCTTCGTACGTACTGAACTAATTTGCAGCAACACGTACTGAACTAAGTTAGGTTATGCTCATCGTTCCAACATGCTTAGTGATAACCACCTAGCAAGCTGATCAAACATGAAAAAATTGAAGTGCTACTGCTAATCATACTATTCTGAATGTGAAAATCTATTTAATTGGCTCTTCTCTAATTGTACACTTGCATAAATCTCAGATCTTGCAAATTACAGTATAACCATAAAAGTCATGCTTTGACTCCTATAGGGCCTTTTGCACTTTAATATGACTAATAGTTTGCCTTAATATCACAGATTGTATTACTACCTTTCTAAGTGAATGACATTCAAGAAGGTCATTAAATAAAACCAAGAAATCCTTCTGGTATTGGAGTGTAGGAAAGTTGAGACTATAAAACCAAAAGGTTATATTTACGTTTATTAGAGAAGGTTCTTTACTTTTTATAGGAAAACACAAAATGTTGCGATGTAGAGTCTAGGTGGTGGACCTCCTTGATCCACTTGGTGGATGAGGGCGACTCCGGTCCTGGCACCCATAGTGCCAGTGATCCAAAAATCATAGGGCCTGGATATAGCTCTAGCAGACGTATGCGGCTTGCGCATCGAGCTTGGTCGTCTCGAGCATGGAGATAGGCGAGTTGTAGACCAAGAGCTAGTACAGAGATAGGCGAGTTGTAGACAAGAGCTGGTGGGCAGCAAGAAACGCATGCACACCAAAGAACAAATCTGAGTCACATGCCTACTTCTATTGGTTTCTACAAAGAGCGGCTAGCTTAGATCTTAGACCAGTCGGTCACTGTCGAGGTCGCCAAGGTGATCTTACAGCACCGCCGTGGAGATTTCTCATGATTTTATGTACGCAAGCCGCAAGCGGTGGTGGTGATTGGCTGGGTGGTGTCGCTGCCTTGGGAAGAGACGAAGTGATGGTAAAAGTAAGCAGGATCCGATGATTCTTCCGTGGGGATAGCCAAAGTCAAGATGTCGACTACAGACTCGTCGCAGACTTGCAGTGAACCTGGATGCGGCAAGCCTGATTTGTGGATCGATGGCGGGTCTTGACTTTGTTAGGCTGGGATTGGATGGTTGCGGAGGGTGGTGTGCTTGGTTGGGTTCCCATGGAAGAATGTGGCCTCCTCGTGGATCTGGTCATGCCCATCCTAGAGAACATTGTGTCCCTAGCTCCCTCGAGGAGCAAGGACAGTGCAAGCGGTAGCAGGGGGTAGGGGTAGATGTGGGGAGGGATGTCGGCGGCTGCTCAAGGTCATCATGATGAAACCCTTGACGTCCCATCTTTATCAATGGAAGTGGAAGAGCACGAAGTCGAGATTGGATAGGAGTTTGAGTTCTTTTTGGCACCGATCGGTTTCCCACTTTAGAGATGTATTTTTTTTGCGTGCGAGCAAACAGTGGGTTGATTCTAAAAGGGATAGGCACTTTTCAACAGAAGTGCATGACGGACCAAAAATATGACCTCATTTTATTCGTTTGATAGATATCGTATTATTCGTTGTTGTTCGTTCGGTGAAATTTCCTAATATTTGATTGTTGTGTTTCTAATTAGAGCACCCCATAATCACCCAATATGAGGGGATGATAAATGAAAGATACTGATTATAAATTTTGAAGAGCCCGTGGCAACGCACGGGCGTTATACTAGTATGCGTAACTTCGCAAAAAAATTGTGTGTGTGTTTTCCAGCACTGTTAACACTGACAGGCTCGTCGATCTATTAGGATTCGCCAAAGAAATAGTCAAGAACCATTGAAAATTCATAGTGGAGAAGGATCCAGCACTGTTAATACTGACATTATCACAAATTCATATATAAACACGTCTAACTTAAGCTGTGGTCGCCGTATTCTAAAATGGTTTATAGTTGACTTTTCCCCCAACACATGGTTTATAGTTGATTTCTTTAATGATTACTACAGTGATTTTTGCTAATGTTTGACTCAGTTTACGAGAGTTTGTATTACCGGATTTGTGATAATGTATGGATGATCTCCTCATGCAGCCGTATTTACCGTCTCAAACACCTCCCGGGCTTAGAGAAATAAGGGAGAAGGTGCTGAGAGATCTACGAGGAGATGGCACCGGGGTTCGAAAGATATCTGACCAAATATATGATTATGCAATGTACAACGATCTGGGGAATCCAGATAGGGGGAAAGAGTTCATCAGACCCATCCTTGGAGGCGACAAGATCCCTTACCCACGTCGATGTCGGACCGGTCGTCCACCAACTGATACTAGTAAGTTCTGTTATCTTCTTGAATCCCTTAGCAGATGGTGGAAAACAGAATTTGGCCTGAGCTAGAAAAGTGTGTGTTTAGTGCCCAACTATATCCACCAGTGCTTGTCCAGTTCTTTTGATCATAAGGCCATGTCATTGTCAGACTTTGGTAGCTTGAACCATCAGGCAGTAGTCCTTGACCACATGGTTTGATCCAATGAGGTTGTCTGAATTTGACAAAGGAAAAGCATGGGTTTACACAAGACCTAAAAGTTAGTTCTGGTCATATTCTTGCAAAATCTATTCGACGTGCTCCATGGGTAAAACACCGTGAGTTGCCAAACTGAACAGAATAGTTATGTTGGAACCGTATGTCCAGTAGCAACCAGGAAGCTCCATATACTGTATCTAGCACATTCTGTTATATTGTTTAGCTTTCTCATGTTTCTTCGGTTCCGGTGGCTGTGAAAATTTATAAGAAACATAGTGGGACCTTCTTTGTTGTCGGTCTCTGGAGTGCATGGCCACTGTCAGTATTTACTACTTTCCACCGAAGGTTCAACAGTCGTTTGATTTCCTATTTTCCTTTTCATGAAATTGAGTTTTT
Organism: Triticum dicoccoides; assembly: GCF_002162155.2. NCBI lineage: Eukaryota > Viridiplantae > Streptophyta > Magnoliopsida > Poales > Poaceae > Triticum > Triticum dicoccoides. Next base: position 6,132,950 of record NC_041386.1, on the reverse strand, counting down.
AGTTTGTAGTTGTATTATTTTTTCTGATAGTGCTACATTGCATTTCTTAATTCTTTGTGACTGATATGGCATGCTTAGTTATAACTTCAAAGACCGGCAATCAAACAGTAACTACAAAGTGACCCTACTGAATTTTTCAGATAGAACAATTTGCCATTTCACCTGATACAGAAATTAGAATTAACATTGTGCATCTAACCGCGGTGCAGACATGCTATCCGAGAGCAGAGTGGAGAAGCCGCATCGAATATATGTACCTCGAGATGAGACATTTGAGGAGCTGAAACAGGGAGCCTTCATATCAGGGAGGCTCCGAGCAGTACTTCACACCCTAATCCCGTCGCTGATTGCATCAATCTCAGCTGAAACCCACAACTTCCAAGGCTTCCACCACGTTGACAACCTCTACAAGGAGGGTCTCAGGCTCAAGCTAGGCCTCCAGGAGCACCTGTTTCAGAAGATACCATTTGTCCAAAAGATTCAGGAGTCGAGCGAAGGGATGCTTCGCTATGACACACCTAGCATCCTTTCCAGTAAGTAAAGTTCATCGCAGTTTATCTTATGCTGGTGTGCCATCACCAAATGTTTGATCAGATTCAGGATCGCTGAGAGTTGCTTCTTTTAATCCTGCGACTCCCATTCCACAGAGGACAAGTTTGCATGGCTCCGTGATGATGAGTTTGCGCGGCAAGCTGTTGCAGGAATAAACCCAGTTAGCATCGAGAGGCTCACGGTAATTAAGAAAACACATGGTCCCTAGTGAAATCCGCAATACTAATATACTTCTGGGTTGATCAGTAAAAGTAATCCATTTTCCATATATTTTATAAATACTTAACTTTGGGAATTCACATCGAAATAGGTTTTTCCACCAGTGAGCAAGCTGGATCCTGCAACCTACGGTCCACCTGAATCATCAATTACCGAACAGCACATTGCTGGTCAGCTTAACGGACTGACAGTACAAGAGGTACCTTCATACGACCGAGTCTTAATTTATGTTCAGTTATGTACCAATGATCATTCTTGTACTGATTCTGATCACACACCTTATGAACAAAGGCAATAGACAAGGAGAAGCTCTTCATTGTAGACCACCATGATGTGTACATGCCATTCTTGGACCGGATCAACGCGATCGAGGGGCGGAAAGCATACGCAACCAGGGCAATCTTCTTCCTGACTCAAGGTGGCACATTGAAACCGGTCGTGATTGAGCTTTCTCTTCCTCCAGCCCAGTCAGGGGAGCCTCAGCCAAGCAAGGTCCTTACCCCTGCTTGTGATGCTACATCCAACTGGATCTGGATGCTTGGCAAGGCACATGTCAGCTCTAATGACGCCGGTGTTCATCAGCTTGTTAATCACTGGTATGATTTTGTTCATCCTTCATTATCAACTGTTCAGGTTGAAGTGGTTTTAAATTTCAGTTTCAGAAATATTTCAGTAAATACCGAAATTACTGAATTTCAGTGATTTCTGTTTGCATTTCGGCCAAAGGATCGAAACGTCCACTTGAAATTCCAAAATTTATTTGAAAATTTGCGCAATTTTTTTGAAAATTATTTAAATTCCTTCACTACAACTGAAATATTTTGACTGGAAGGTCAATATATCAGTGTCTACCGAAATGACTTGAAATTCAGTGAAATTCATCGAAATCTCACTGAAAGTGAAAACCAGTCATGCATTTGAATCATGCCACTGCTACTTGAACTGTCTCCAAAAACTGGAGCACCTCCTGCAGAGTGTGACCACGGAATACTTACCATGTACATTCTGACAAACTCTTTCAGGTTGAGGACGCATGCTATAATGGAGCCATTCATCCTGGCTGCGCACCGGCGTATGAGCGCGATGCACCCCATCTTCAAGCTCCTACACCCTCACATGAGGTACACGCTGGAGATCAATGCGCTTGCGCGGCAGAGCCTGATCAACGCCGAAGGGGTCATCGAGTCCTGCTTCACACCCGGCCCTGTCTCCGGCGAGATCAGCTCCGCCTACTACCGCAACCACTGGCGCTTCGACCTCGAGGGCCTCCCCGCCGACCTTCTCCGCAGGCACGCCTACCCTCCCACAACATCATGCCTGACATTGCAACTGAAAAAAATTGTACTATCATGGTTACTGACATTTTGGCACTCTTCTCAGGGGAGTGGCTGTGGAGGACGCCACACAGCCTCACGGCATCAGGCTTCTCATCGAGGATTACCCTTATGCAAACGACGGGCTTCTGCTGTGGTCTGCCATTGGCAACTGGGTGGAGTCCTACGTGCAGCTCTACTACCCAGACGCCGGCACCGTCCAGTCCGACGACGAGCTCCAGGAGTGGTACCACGAGTCGATCCACGTCGGCCACGCCGACCTCCGGGACGCGCCGTGGTGGCCGCCGCTGTCCACGCCGCGTGACCTCGCCAACATCCTGACCACGCTTGTCTGGCTCGCGTCGGCGCAGCACGCTGCGCTCAACTTCGGGCAGTACCCGCTGGGCGGCTACGTCCCGAACCGGCCGCCGCTGATGCGGCGGCTGCTGCCGGACCCGGAGCGCGACGCGGCGGAGTACGCCATGTTCCTGGCGGACCCGCACCGGTTCTTCCTCAACGCGATGCCCGGGGTGCTGGAGGCGACCAAGTTCATGGCGGTGGTGGACACGCTGTCGACGCACTCCCCCGACGAGGAGTACCTGGGCGAGAGCCTGGACGAGGGCGCGGCGCCGTGGACGGGCGACGAGGAGGCCCTGGCGGCGCACGGCATGTTCGCGGCCGACGTGCGCCGCGCCGAGGAGACCATCGAGAGGCGCAACGCCGACCACGGCAGGCGGAACCGGTGCGGCGCCGGGGTGCTGCCGTACGAGCTGCTGGCCCCCAGCTCGCCGCCGGGGGTCACCTGCCGCGGCGTGCCCAACAGCATCTCCATATGATACGCACGCCATTGTATACCCGCGATTCGTTCTGGATTTTGTTTAGGGGATTCCCCTTATTTAGGGCCAGCTTGTCGATATACTCCTACTAGTTTTGATCTGGATGTTAGTCTCGTGGCCTCCCAAATCCAAATTCAGACCAACCTAAGGCCGCATTCGACCTAGAATGGCCGGCGCCGGCGCCCGCGTCGGACCTACGCGACTGGAGTCAGCACCCCGACCAGACCCACCTCCTCCTGTTCGTCTCCAAGCACGCCTTCCTCTCCCTCCCCTTCCCGACACCAGACCCAGCACCGGAGTGGACGCACCACCGGCTCCCCCGCGAGGCCTCCGTCGTGACAGCCGTGATCGATATCCGCGGCCGCATCGTCGGCATCACCGACCGCGCGGAGCTGCTGGAGTTCCGCCGCCTAGACAGCCCGGACCAGACGGTCCAGCTGCTACCCACCACCGGCCTCCCGGATCACGCCGCGTTCGAGCGTTGGCGATTCGGGCCTCGCCTGATCGCGGAGGGAGAGCGGCTGCTCCTCCTGCTCGTCATGACGGATCCCGAAGGAGGTGGCTCGATGGCGCGGCTGGCCAGAGTGCAGAAGGTGACATGGCGGCGATGCGGTGGGAAGAGCTCTGGATAGCATCGGCAAGTACAGCTTGTTCGTGGACTGCGCCGGGAGGAGCGCCGTGGCGTGCGCGGATGCGGGAGGCTGCGACGTGGTGGCCAACCAAGTATATTTCCTCGGTACGTGTTGCTACAGCACCTTTGGACTTGGCCAGGGGAAGCGGATCCTTTAACATTGCGAAGGAAAGTCACGGTGCTACAGTATTTGCCTAGTGTAAAATAAAGAAGGAAAGTTAGGGACTGTTAGTACATAGTTAGTTGGTTGTTTATTGTTGATATTTACTGTAGATATAAATAATTTAAAATTAATTTTATTTCACCATCAATTTATTTGTATGTAATTACTATAAATATACACAGTAGATCATTAATTTACAAATTAATTTAAGTCATTTTAGGCATAATCATATGAATAGAAAGAAGGAAAGTTAGGATATGGTAACTTCTCTAACTTTCTTTCTCAATGCTAAAGGATCCGGTTCCTTGGCCAGGAGGCCTGGACGACAAAAGCTCCTAGCTCGCGAGCTTAACGAGCGCTTGATAGTTTGGCCCGTTAAGTTTGTATCTCGCTTTTTAATAAACAAAATCAATCATTTATTTCAGCTCATTAAGCTTAATGAGCTTAACGAACAAGCTAACGAGTTCACGAGTAGCTCATTAAGCTCATTAGTAACAACACAACACATATTTTCATCTTACATGACCAACTTTTTAAAGCACCTCCGTCATCTATTCAATCTAATCGACATATGATGCAATAAACTAGTGCATTTTTTTTATAGTCACCATACTTCATCTTGAAAAACCATACCTACACATTTATCCTGTGTATCGTAACACATTATAATCTGTTAATGAGCGCTCGTGAGCACTCATGAGCTTAACGAGCTTTCAGCGAGCCGAGCCGACTAGAGTTTTCTGCTCGTTAATCTTAACGAGCTTAATGAGTCGAGCCTTAACAAGCACGAGCTTAACGAGCCGAGTTGCTCGTTAATCCACCTGGAAGGCGTTCGTGCCAGGGTCCGAAGGCGAGGATGAGGAGGCGTGAAGGTCGCCGTGCCCGTCACTGATCTCGCTCGACCGCCGGTGGCCGCCACGGCAGGCATGGGTTTATCCAAGGCTATTCTATCGATGGTACTAGCATTTTGAACCGTCAACACCAAGTGCATTACTTTTGGTCCAATCTCTATCGAATTCGATTCCATCCTAAACTAGGTAATGCCATGGTTACAATTTGGGTCATTCTTGAACAGGAGCTCCTCCTCGGTGCCTATAGTGCCACGAGAGGAAGCTGGCGCTCACGCGCCTTTAAAGCAGGTCATGGCCCATTAAGAGCATCTCAAACAGACGCGCGCTAAAATTTTCTTGCAGCGTTGAAATGATGTTTTAGCGTGCGTGGGAGGGTGCTTGTTCTACCAAGCGCTGCAAAATTTAGCACGTCACTATAGTGCTTCATCAGGCGCTGCAAAATCCAGCGCGCGCGACCAACCGACGCTTGGAGAAGGTGCGGTGACGGCGGGGCGGGGGAGAAGGCACAACGGCGGAGGGGCGTCGGAAGAGACGAGGAAGAAGGCGCAGCGGGAGGGAATTCGTGGCGGTTGGCGGTCGTAGGAGCGCGGCTTTCA
>NC_041386.1:6111616-6127542 GCF_002162155.2 Triticum dicoccoides | reverse complement strand
CCGCGCCTGCTGGAGTGCGCCGCGTGGCCTCTCGCGCGCCAAACTGGCGGTTTATCCAGCGCACCGGATATTTCACGCACCTCTTGGAGATGCTCTAAGCGCTTCTCTTTCTGCTTGCTCTTGTCTTTGCTCACTTGTGTGTTAGCTCGCTAGCTAAGCTCATCGCTGTTCGCTCAGGTCTTCGTGGTTGACTGGCCGCAGTCGGCTGGGCCTGTTGACTTTCTGACAATTTTTTTTAAATCAAAAAAAGATCGCAAAAAACAAAAATGTTCACCGAATTTGAAGAAATTTGGCAAATTTGAAAAAGGTTCATCCATTTTTAAGAAAGTTCATGAATTTGAAAAAAAAATCATTGATTTGGAAGAAAAGTCCACAAATTTGAAAGCAAGTTCATCGAAGTTGAAATGAAAAAAGTTCATTGAGTTTGAAAAAAGGTTCATCAAATTTGAGAAAAAGTTCATCGAGTTTGAAAAAAAGTTCATCGACATTGAAAAAAAGTTCATCGAATTTGAGAAAAGGTTCACCAAATCTGAAATATAAAGTTCATCGTATTTGAGAAAAATTTAACTGATTTTGCATCAAACCAGGAAGAAAGAAAAAAGAAAAAGGAAAGAAGAAAAAAAAGGAAAAAGGAAAAAAAGAAAAGTACAAGGAGGAAAAGAATGAGAAAGATGCATGTAATCACATTAGGCTTGGTGGTGTGGTGGTTGTTGCAGTGTACTACAAAGTAGAAGGTTGCTTGTTTGAATCCCACTTGACCCACTTTTCTTTTGCTTTGCGTTTTCGAAAACAGAAATAAGGTAAATGGGCCCTACTTTTCTTTTGCTTTGCGTCTTCAAAAACAAAAATAAGGTAAAAGGGCCAGCCCATATAGCATCGATGAGAGACGGGGTACGAACTAGCCTATATTCGACGCTTAAGGCGCCGAATAGGGTTTGGCTTGCAGATCCCTATAAGTTATATTTGAGGATTTTTTTTCTGTTTTAGGGGATTAAGACCCAGCTAGCAGATCCTCAATATCATTTTTCTTGAAAATTTTACTAGCTAGCTCTGACAGAACTGTTGGTTCTTGCTCAGGCTTCACTACACCTTTAGAAACTGTGAGTAATTATTTTATTAGTGTAGAAGATTCTGAAGCACAAAAGCATGCCTCTGAGGAGGTATGACACCTAGTATCTAAATGTAAAGGACAAGCATCCCAGGACTATGCGTTTAACATGAGTGCACCTTTTTGGAATGTGATGGGGATTGCCGCCCCTGGTAGGAAAACTCTAATAGTAGATAACATTAATAAAACTCATGCTTCAATCACGGGGTTTCAAGAGACTAAAAAAGATAGTTTTTCTGAATCCTACCTTAAATCTTTAGTGGGTAAGAAAAAATTTTCCTGGCACCACCTCCCATAAAAAGGCACTGCTAGTGGCATCTTGATGGGAGTTGATCTAGACATTTTTTAAGTTAACTCTTGCTCTTGCCTAGATTACTTTGTTTGCTGTAATGTTCAACTAAAAAGTAGTGGTGAGAAATTAAGGATTATTACTGTTTATGGCTCCCCTTATGAAGAAGGAAAAGGAACTTTTATTTCAGAGCTGCATAGCCTTTTTGTTGAAGCTCCTTTTCCCCTGCGCCTGAAGGTCTGCACAAGCCTGGCAAAATGTGCTCTTGTCATTCTTAGCATCCACAGAGCCTCTGTGTTGGTGCAGTTGTAGATGTGGTTATCCTCGGCTAACGTTGGAGCATAACGGATGACAGGGTTTTCACCACGACGAACATCTCTCTTGTGGATCAGCATGGGGCATGCCTGAATCACAACTATAAATGTTGCTGCTTGAACTACCATCTCAATTCGTTTATCCATAACCTAGGTGGCATCGATGCCGCGGTGAGCAATGGCGAAATCGGTCCTAAACCATGCCTAACGACCAAACATAGGGGGAGGGGGTTACATGTTTCTTATCATCTTCAGAGACGATGGCAAGGAAGGGGGGCATGGCTCACTCGAGGAGGACCAGACAGTGGCCAAGAAGGGGACAAGCAGCCCATCCTATCGGAGAGTGTTGCTGCCGCCGCTGCCGCTTACGCATATCTGAGTCACGGCCGCCGCCAGTGCTAAGAACAGAGGAAGTTCTTGTCCTAGAGCGAGTGGCGACTGAGTAAATGGGGGGGGGGGAGTGAGGCTACATTTCGTGTCATCCCATCTCGGCCAATTTCCAACTCCCACCATCTCCGTTCGATTTCCCCTTGCACCGCCGTGTGAGTGCTGCCTCCCTTTTGCGCTCCACTCAGCCCGACTCACAGGAAACTACCTCTTCAAGGGTTCCCAGTGATCCAAGCTCCGGGTTACTTTAAAGTTCATGCCGATGCGAGCCAGGCCTCCATGTTTGCAACCAAACATCTTTTTTCTTTGCCCAACTCAGCCTGGTTGGAGGTCCTACAAGCAACCAAACACGCGCTTGCTGCCTTGGGCTCTAAGGACTCCAGAAACCTCCTTCAACATCCCCAAAGCACGCCCCGTCCTCTGATATGTCTCCAATGTATCTGTAATTTTTTATTGTTCTATGATATTATTGTATCAATCTTGGATGTTTTATATGCAATTATATGCTATTTTATATTAATTTTTGGACTAACCTATTAACCTAGGGCCTAGTGCCAGTGGTTGTTTTTGCTTGGTTATGGCTTTTCAAAAAATTAATATCAAACGAAGTCCAAACGGAGAAAAATCTTTGGATTAATTTTTTCTGGACCAGAAGGGACCCATGAAGGTTTTGGAGAAGACCAGCAGAGCCAAGAGGGAGCAACAAGCTCGTAGGGTGCTCCCCCGTGAGCTTGTGGGCCCCTCGTGGAACCTCTTGACCTAATGCTGCCTCTATATATTCCCAATATACCAGGGAGCCACTCAAAACACTATTTTCGCTGCTGCAAACTTTTGTTCTTCCATGATGCCATCTCGAGGCCTTTTTTCGGTACTCTACCGGAGGGGACGAGCGATGGTCTTTTTCTACCAATCCATCCCCCTAGGGGCATGCGTAGTAGTACTTTACTTTGAGGGCTAACAAACTTTCGCAATAAGTATGTGAGCTCTTTATGACTAATGTGAGTCCACAGATTATACGCGCTCTTACCTTTCCCAATTTGCTAGCCTCTTCGGTACCATGCATTGCCCTTTCTCACCTCGAGAGTTGGTGCAAACTTCGCCGGTGCATCCCCGTGATATGATACACTCTATCACACATAGGCCTATTTGTTTCAGCTTTTATTGACGGATTCCGCTGCCGCGCAGCAGAATCTGAACCAAAGGGCGAACCCAGAAGAATCTGATTCCAGAAATCCGCTGCCAAAAATCTGAACCAAAAGCGGAAGCAGCCAGGATGTGCTTTCCAAAATCTGATTCCGCTGCGGGCCAAAATCTGAAAAAGCTGTATTAGCTGATTTGCCAAATGACCTACATCTTTTTCACATCAGATTTTCCACAGCTATTTTTTCACAGCAACTTTTTCACAGCTACTTTTAAAAATCCACATCCGAATCAAACAGGGCCATAAGCCTCCTTATATCTTCCTCAAAACAACCACCATACCTACCTATCATGGCATTTCCATAGCCATTCCGAGATATATTGCCATGCAACTTCCACGATTCCGTTATTATGACATACACTTTCATTGTCATATTGCTTTGCATGATCATATAGCTGCCATAGTATTTGTGGCTCAGCCACCATTCATCACTATCATACATGTTACGCTAGCATCATTGCACATCCTGGTACACTACCAGAGGCACTCATATAGAGTCATATGTTTCAGTTTTATCGAGTTGTAAGTGAATAAAACTGCAATGATCATCATTAGAGCATTGTCCTAGTGAGGAAAGGATGATGGAGACTATGATTCGGCCACAAGTCGGGATGAGGAACCGAGCAAAAAATAAAAAGAGGAAAAAAGGGAAAAAGAGCCAACAAAAAAATGAGAGAAAAAGAGAGAATGGACAATGTTACTATCCTTTTCCGCACTTGTGCTTCAGAGTAGTGATACATCTCCATCGTATCTACTTTTCCAAACTCTTTTGCCCTTGTTTTGAACTCTAATTTGCATGATTTGAATGGAACTAACCCTGGATGACGCTGTTTTCAGCAGAAATGTCATGGTGTTATTTTTGCACAGAAATAAAAGTTCTCAGATTGACCTGAAATTTACGAAGAATATTTTTGGAATATATAAAAAATATTGGCGCAAGAATCAACCAGAGAGGGACACCCAGAGGCCACAAGCCCTAGGGGCACGCCCTGCAGGCTTGTAGGCCCCTGGAGCTCCTCCGACCCTAATTCCAACTCTATAAGTACCTATTAGGAGAAAAAAATAAGAGAGAAGGACTCATCGCGTTTTACGATATGGAGCCGTCGCCGCCTCCTGTTCTTCACCGGGAGGGTAGATCTGGAGTCTGTTTTGGGCTCCGGAGAGGGGGATTCGTCGCTATCATCAGCACCAACCTTCCTCCATCACCAATTTCATGATGCTCATCGCCAGGAGTGAGTAATTCCATTATAGACTTGCTGGATGGTGATGGGTTGGATGAGATTTATCATGTAATCGAGTTAGTTTTGTTAGGGTTTGATCCCTAGTATCCACTATGTTATGAGATTGATGTTGCTATGACTTTGCTATGCTTAATGCTTGTCACTAGGGGCCGAGTGCCATGATTTCAGATCTGAACCTATTATGTTTTCATGAATATATTTGTGTTCTTGGTCCGATCTTGCAAGTTGTAGACACCTATTACGAGTTATGATCCGCATACCCCAAGGTGACAATAATTAGGATTCTTTTTGGTGATTACTGTAGTTTGAGGAGTTCATGTATTCACGAAGTGTTAATACTTTGTTCCAGTTCTCTATTAAAAGGAGACCTTAATATCCCTTAGTTTCCATTAGGACCCCACTACCATGGGAGGGTAGGAAAAAATATGTCATGCAAGTTCTTTTCCATAAGCGCGTATGACTATATACGGAATACATGCATACATTATATTGATGAATTGGAGCTAGTTTCTTGTCACCCTAGGTTATAACTGTTGCATGATGAATGCCATCGAACATAATTATCCATCATTTATCCATTGCCTATGAGATTTTCACATATTGATCTTTGCTAAGTTACTTTATCGTTGCCACTGTTACAATCGCTACAAAACTGCTACTATCACCTTTGTCACCGTTACCGTTATTTCCATATTACTTTGCTACTAAATATTTTGCTGCAGATATTAAGTCTTTCAGGTGTCACTACAAAAAAAAAGACACATCCGTGACATTTTGGGCCGAACGAAATTTTTTCTGTCATACATATGACACTTCTATGACGATAATTGTGACAAAACCTAGTATCATCATAGATGTGGTGGGCTCCTACTTCTATGACAAAAAATCATGACAAAAAATGGGCTTTTCGTCCTGGGCGGGCCGGAGACGCAACTGCATGACATTCTTTGGGCCATCCATGACGGAAAAAACCGTGGTAGAAGCGAGGGGGAGGAAAATTTCGGGGAGTTTCCGGTTATGGTGGGAGGTCGCGGGCCGAGTGATGCGCGCTTTTCTCGTACATGTACGCGTGTGTGCGCGAGGCGTTGGCTCTAACTGAACACGAGCGAGGCGTTGGGCTCTAACTGAACCCGAGCGATTGCACTGCAGGCTACGCGTTACTGAACCCGAGCGATCGATCGATGGCTGTTAACTGAACCCGATCGAGCGATTCCTTCGCTACTGCTGCTAACTGAAGCCAATCGATGCTGCCTCTGGATGAATAGTGAGTGTTGTGGGGGGGGGGAGGGTTGGATGAACAGTTCTCGGTGGGGGTGGATGAACAGGACCCCGTGGTGTTGCCTCTGGATGAACAGGACCCCGATCGATCGAGCCGGCTGGGGCTGGATGAACAGGACCCTGTGGAGGGCTGGATGAACAGGACCACCCCGTGGAGGGTAGGATGAACAGTAGACGGTGGAGGGCAGGATGAACAGTAGCCCATGGAAGGGTGGTTGAACAGGATCCATGGAGAGGGCTGGTTGAACAGTTAGCCGGTGGAGTAGCGCGCGGTGGAGGCTGGATGAACAGGAGCCCGTGGATGAACAGTCGTAGGTGGAGGCTGGAGGAGGTCGACGATGGATGAACAATAGCTCGTGGTGGCTGGAGGGGGTCGACGGTGGAGATGAACAATATCCCATGGAGTCCCGTTTTGCGGTACGCCACACCCCTCCCGATGAATAGGACCCCCGTTTCGACCATAGCACTCCAACAAAAGTCTGTTTTCTCCGTTTTACGGTATGCCACACCCCTCCCGATAAACATGACCCACGTTTCGACCGTAGGAGGTCCGTTTCCTCCGTTTTGCGGTACGCCAGACCCCTCCCGATCAACAGGATCCCGTTTCGAACGTGGTCGGTCGAACACAAGGCCGTTTTCTCCGTTCTGCGGTACGCCAGGCCTCGTTTCCATCGCATGTTCTGTCCAAGCCCTCCCAATGAACACGATGCATTCCGTTGTCTCCCCATGAACACGACGACGATGCTGTTTCTCCGTTCCGGCCCAGCCATGTACACGAGCCTTGGCCGTACGTATGCGCGAGTAGGCGTTCGAGACCCCGCCCGTATGTACACATACGTGGCCGTATTTTCTTTCTTGCACCATGGCCGCTGTACGTACGTGTACATGCTACGTGCGCGCCTCTACTACGACACATGCGCGCCTCTACATCCACCAGTATATATGTACGTACACGTTCGCGACCAGAATGACAACGCTACATACGCTTCGACTAGGTGGGTCCCGACTGTCAGGCACTTCCTTGCGTGCGAAGATGTAGCTGGTGGGTCCCAGCAGTCAGGGGCAAACATTTTTTTGGCGAAATACGGTGGCCCGTCCGGTGGGTCCCTACTGTCAGGTGGAGGAATAATTATTTTGCACGTAATAAGGAGGCACTTCCTTGTTGCGACCGTGGACCCAGCTGTCAGCCTCTCCACATACAGTGCACGTCCGATGGAAGCCGTTCTTTGACCATGTTGACCACGTCGCGCCGAGAGCACCAGGGCGGTGGACGACGGCGAGGCCTAGGAAGGGGACGACGCAGAGCCGGGGAAGACGCGGCAGTGGATGCCCACGCGTAGAGGAGTACAAGGGTTCACTGGCTCGCTGCGGTGTGAGGCTGCCGTCGCCACAGAATAACAGGGGGTATGGGTGAGTAGAGGGATGACCTGGCCAGCGGTGGGAGTAGTAGGGGGCGGTGAGGCCTCCGCCGCATCGCAGCCGGCCACGGGAGGAAGGAGCACGAGGCAGGACCGGCGCTGGTTTGGGCGGCTAGAGCAAGAAGACCAGAGGTTGAAGAAGCACTACGGCCGTTGGATGGACATCGTACGGTCACTGGAGCTAGAATCGTGCATATTGACTAAGTTGACAAAGCCCTCCGTCCCTGCAACTTAGTAGACCCACAAGTCAGCCTCCCACCAAGGTGGGTCCCAGCTAGCAGGGGATATTCATTTTTTTGTGCGTAATAAGGAGGCACTTCCAGTGGGTCCGAGCTGACAGCAGGGGGAACGTTTTTTTCGCGAAATATGGTGGCCCGTCGGGTGGGTCCCAGCAGTCAGGGGCAAACGTTTTTTTCGCGATATACTGGTGGGCGACCGGTGGGTCCCTGCTGTCAGGTGGAGGAATAATTATTTTCCGCGTAATAAGGAGGCACTTCCTTGCGGCTGCTGTGGACCCAGCCGTCAGCCTCTCCACGTACAGTATTCTTTCGATGGAATTCGGCCATTGACCACATTGACCACGCTGCGCCGACAGCACCACGGCGGTGGACGACGGCGAGGCCTAGGAAGGGGACGACGCGGAGCCGGGGAAGGCGCGGCAGTGGATGCCCACACGGAGAGGAGTACGAGGGTTCACTGGTTCGGCCGCGCTGCCGTCGCCGCAGAATAACAGGGGGTGTGGGTGAGTGGAGTGGAGGGATGGCATGGCCAGCGGTGGGAGTAGTATGGGGGCGGTGAGGCCTCCGTGGCAGCACAACCGGCCACGGGAGGCAGGAGCAGGCAGCACGACCGGCGCTGCTTTAGGCGGCTGGAGCAAGAAGACCAGAGGTTGAAGAAGCACTACGGCCGTTGGATGGACATCGTACGGTCAGTCCAGCTAGAATCGTGCATATTGACTAAGTTGACAAAGCCCTTCGTCCCCGTCTACTTAGTAGGCCCACTATACTGGGTCCCAGCTAGCAGGGGGAGTATTCATTTTTTTGTGCGTAATAAGGAGGCACTTCCTTGCGTGCGAAGATATAGCTGGTGGGTCCGAGCTGTCAGCGGCGGTAACATTTTTTCGCGAAATACAGAGGCCATTTCGGTGGGTCCCAGATGTCAGATGGAGAAAATCATTATTTTGCGCGTAATAAGGAGGCATTTCCTTGCGTGCGGCCGTGGACCCAGCTGTCAGCCTCTCCACGTACAGTCCACTTCAGATGCATGTTGGTCATTGACCACGCTGACCACGCCACGCCAAGAGCACCAGGGCGGTGGACGACGGCGAGGCGTAGGAAGGGAATGACACGGAGTCAGGGAAGACTCGGCCGTTTTTTTGTTTCCCACGCGGAGGGGAGTACGACTGTACGAGGGTTTACTGGTTCGTCTGCCGTCGCCGGAGAATAACAGCAGGTGTGGGTGAGTAGAGGGATGGCTAGGCCAGCGATGGGAGTACGATGGGGTGGTGAGGCCTGCGCGGTAGCACAACCGACTGTGGGGAGGAGGGAGCAGGCAGTCCCACCGGCGCTTGTTTGAGCGGCTGGAGCAGGAAGAGCAGAGATTGAAGAAGCACGACGGCCGTTGGATGGACATCCAACAGTATACATGCCATCTGTGGAAAGCCTCAAATCTGTGGAAAACAGCATAAAGCCCATCTGCCATTATTTCAAATAATTTACAGCCCATTTGCTAATTCTTACGGTTTTTTGGAGCCCATATTCTTTATGTTAGCATTACAGCCCATATTGTGGCCACGGTTAAAAAATTATACGAAATTTTGCATATGTCGGTGCGGTCTGAACTGTTTTTAATCCCAAAATTTCGAGTCACATTCAGACTGATTTTAAAAATAAATGTATATCAATATAACATCCAATAAATTGTCCACGCATAAAAATCAATGCAATTTAAAATCTCAAAATGAAAAAAAAGATATTTGAAAATAATTGCCGGTTTGATGTGTTTTAAAAATGTACAACCCATTTCTCATTACTGATAGGCCATTTTCTCGGCCAGCCCAATGAAGCTCTCCTCGTCTTGAAAGATTTGCAGCCCAACATGCCTGATAAAGCGACTTACTTGACAAATCACAAAAGAACTGGGCTAGCCATTTTCAGAAAGAAAAAAAACTACTGGGCTGGTCTGTGGTAAACATAAAAGAAAAGGCTGTCTAGACAGGCCAGAGTGTCCCGCACAGCCCAGTTGACACCCTGCTTCTGTCTCAAAAACAAATTAGATAAATGCCACTCCAATTATGGCGATTCATAAAAATGCCACTGCAATTTCCAAACTTTGAAAAATGCCACTGCAATTTTTGCAAACTTTGAAAAACGCCACTGCAGTTTGCAAACTTTGAAAAACACCACTCCAGACTTCGAAAAATGCCACTAGAAATGGTATGAAATGGCATTTTTCAAAGTTTGGAAATTGCAGTGGCATTTCTCGGATACACCAGATTTGGAGTGGCATTTATCAAATTAACCCAAAACAAAAATAATTGGGCGAGCTGCTGGGTCCCTGGTGTCAGCCGCTTGTTATGCAATTCTCTCGTTTATTGACTATGTTGACAATGGCATGGGACCCAGATGTCAGAAATCCACTAGGAGGAGCCATTTTTTATTGGCTTGAAATAAGGAGGCACTTGCTTGCGTACTGCCATGACCTTGGCGGGTCCCTGCTGTCATCCTCTCCACGTACAGTACCAGTTAGTCGTGCTTCAAAACTGATCGGCACGCCATTAAAAAAATAAAGGACGATAACTAATGCGGCACCTCGGGCCAACTCGGCCAGATCGCATTTTGCACGAGAAATTACACACCATGTTTCGTTGACATGTGGTCCCGTTCCAACATATCAGTGAGACGACGGCGAGTAGTAGGTGTATTTCTGAACGGACGTGTAGGCCGGGGCGCCTCTTCGTGAACCGTGGCAAACTCGCAACCGTCCACCGACTCTTCGCCTTTCCCTCTCAATTTGGAATTGCTGTCGCACGCTCTTCCTCTCCCTCCTCCATTTTTCTTCAGCCCTTCACCCTTTCTTCTGCCATTGTTTGATCGTCTTCTCCATGGAGGGAACAGACCGGAAAGGACCCCGTTATTCTTGCCCCGATCTGAAAGATGACGTGGTGGAGGAACTCATTGATCGGTGCGACGTCATCACCTCGGCTAGCATGGCAGGTTCGTTCAAGCCCATTCTCGACTCAACTAATAACATCATTACAAAGAACCCAAGAGTCAAGGAGCGGTTTGATCTCCCCTATCTTCTTCGCCTCGCCCTGTGCCAGTTGATGCCGCTTGATAATGATATGTATGATGTTAAGATGCCATCGCTTGAGGGCAAGGCTTGGGTGGGCGCAAATGGAGATTGGGTTGTTTACATTGGGTCCAACTGCGAGTGGGAACTTATGAATGTGTACACTCGTCACCGGGTTCCACTTTCAAAAATCTCAGCACACTGCCCAGAGGTTGAGCACACCGGTAATGTACGCACGTTCAAATACGATCATGGTAACTGTCTTCTAAGGAAGATAGCAATTTGTCGAGTTCCCAACCGCTCTTGGAATTACAACAACTATCAAGTTGTTGCTATCTTCGACAAGCTTGTTGCCGTCCTTCGTGGTTTAACTCGATGGATATTGCTCAAAAATCAGTTTCTGTATATGAATGAGTACTGTGATGCAATTCAATACGAGGGCCTTGTGTTTGCTGCCACCACTCGTGGCACTATTTTTGCATGACATCCTAGTAGTTTCGGTACGTTTGTCTTCCACCGTAATTATAATTGTTTCATCCACATGCATGCGGGTTAGCAACTTTCCCTTTACTAATTAACCTTCTTCTTGTGTTTCTAAGGTCCTGTGAACATCCCACCACCTATACTTGAAAATTTTTATAACCAAGGGGGAGATGCCGATGGTGATGATCACGAGCAGCGCCCATATACTCTGTGGCGCCTGGCAACTAATTCCGATGGATCACCTCTTCTTGTGTGTATACAACCCACTGATGATGTTACTGCTAAGGAAGCAGGTGTCTCCCATGGTCGCACTCTCCGGACCTATTCCAACACCCGCTGCATGGTATTCGGGATGGATACTAGTGTGCTAGCACCAACTCCTTCTCCCTGGCACAGAATTGATAGTCTTGGAGAAAACTCGCTCTTCCTTGGACAAAACTATCCGATGATGGTGAAAGGCGATCCAACTGCTGTTGACACATTTATGAGAAGCAACTGTGTCTATACCTCGGACATTTGGGTGGTTCCCTACCCTGGTACTGATATAGTAGGCCGCTTCAGCCTGGATGATCGGTCCTGCATTGGTCTCCAGATCGACAACGGATGGCCCATCCCAGAGAATCACTTGTGGTTCAAAGCAAGCGTTTCCAACGCCGCGGGATGGTTGAGTTGAAGTTCATTTCATGGCTTGTTATTTGTTGTGTGGTGAAAACTTTAGTATTTATAATGTATCCTCGTTGTCGATGTGGTTTGATGACCTATTGTATGTAATAAAATGATATGCTTGTGATAAACTTACTAAATTTTTGAATGGCTTTCGAGTCGCTTCTCTGAGTGAGTGGTGCGACGAGGCAAAAAAATATTTTCCGAATACATAATTGTACGTGCATTGCAACAGGTTATCGGATGAGGCCAATCAACAACAGTAGTACACTATTTGTACTAGCTTCACATGCTTCGCGCTTCGGGCGGGTGTTTTTACTATAGCCATATGTTAATGTGTTCGCTGTACGTAACCAGCACCTCGAATCCTCGATACTGGTACTATATAGTAGGAGTAAGTAGTAGGAGTAGTAGGGTGGCATGGGCCAGAATAAGCATTCACGTCCAGGAGTACGACACACGCCACCACCACGACATCCATCTGACACCATATTATTTCTTGGAGTCCGTGCTAGAGCAATATCTTCAACCTCATCGTTTCTCTAACTTCAGCCATCGCGCGGCGGGCGAGGTGGGGATTTGCCGATAGTCAGTTTCCTTAACTATGGTCCCACTTGTAAGGCCAACTCCAACGCACGACCCCAAACGCACCTCCGTTTTGCACGAACTCCAATGATAATTTTGACTAGAAAAGCAAGACCAAAGAAAACAAGAACCACAATAATACATTTTACTACTCCTGTAAGTTGGATTAGTGCCTTCTCGATGAATTCATTGTTGATCTGCAGAGGCTCGATCTTGCGTCTGTGCTAGCTAAAAGTGATAGAACATCTACTAAATTGCGCTCTATCAATATATGGATGTACTCTTCTTCCCAATACAAAAACTTGCATCCATTCTACTCCCTCCGTTGCACAATACATGCCTTCTATTTGTCAAAATATATATGTATCTAGACATGTCTTAGTATATAGGTACATCCATTTTTGGACAAATGGAAGTCAAGTATTTTGGAGCAGAGGGAGTACACAATAAAATTTTTAAGTTAGCACAACTAGTCTAATCCGAGAGCAGAATCGAAGATTTGGTCGGGTTCTTCCTCCTTTTGCCAACACGTGGGACATCCAACATCCAGGTCGTGTCATGAAAGAAAATAGAGTGGTAGTTGAAGCCACGAGATGTGCATCTTGGGTTAAACTGTAAATAGAATCTTACTACTCTTGAGTAACTCCAAAAGCGGCCACCGAAGATCTTTATTGGATTTTTTTTTATTACCGACACGTCGAGGTGAAAGATGTGCAGGTTCAGTGGGTCCTCTTGCATTTTCACTGACATGTGGGGCCACATTGAGCAAACAGACGATGGGCTCCGTGCGTCCGCTGGCTGAGATAGAGGAGGGCTGGGCACGGACTGCAGGAAATTTGTTCTACGTACCTCGATATAGGCTCGATATAGTGGGGTGGCATGGGCCATAACTAGCATTCACGTCTAGCAGTACGGCACACGCCACCCACACGAGTCCCATCCGACACCAATTTTCTTGGAGTCCATGCTACAGCCATCTCTTCTCCCTCCTGTTTTCTCAGCCATCGCACGGTGGGCGGGGTGGGGGTTTGCCGATAGTCAGTTTGCTCAACTGCGGTCCCACTTGTAAGTGAAAATGCAACACCGCACGCATTCCCGCTTGAGCGGAGTGCCGGACCAACCGTGTGGGGGTGCGACACGAACACGGCAGGCTTTTCCTTTTGAACTCGTAACTTGTAAAATTTGGTTCTGCTCCATGGCGCGATCGATAGATAGAAAATAACGATTTTGCCTAGAGTAATGAGAAGTTTGGTTCTGGCGCCGTTCATGCATGGAGTACGTACGAAAATTATGAAGTTGATGTGAAAGGTAAGATAATTACCGTAGTATCATATACTACTACATGGATTTGACAGAAAGATAAAAATACATACGGATCCATCAACGTTCAACGACATCCTCATGCCCTAGTGCGCCGGGTCACCAACCGACGTGTGAGGAGCAGCGGCGTTGGCGGCGAGCTCAACGTGCTTCTGAACAGTGCCGTCCAAGGTTGCCCTGCGCTCCAAGAAGGCCAGCGTCCTATCGTCCCCCTCTTGCATGTAGTAGTCCTTGTGGACGATTTGCATGTAGACATGGGTGATTATGTCGATGGTGTCTTGCTGCGCCAGGCGCTGCGTGGCGAGCGCGACCTCGAGGTGGACATTCTCCGGCGCGATGGCGGGCAGTCGCAGGGCCACCAGTGCGTCGAAGAGGTTGTTACCATAGTGGCCATTGAGGGTGGCGGGCATCGTAGAGCCTGGGCGCGTCGGCTGGAGGCTTACGTCAAAGTCGTCCGCAAGCTTCTTGATGACGGTGAACTTGTCGAGGAAACCGACGAGGACCTTGTCGAACAAGGAGACAAAGCTGTCGTCCAAGCGGCCCCTCGCCCTGGCGGCCTCAAGCAATACTACCTGGAGACGTTCCTGGGTGCCGGGCCGCAGGCCGGCGTCGTGGACCATCTGGCAGAGCCGGCTGATGCTCGCGCTCATCGCCTCCATGGGTCTAGCGTAGCTTCTAGTCAGCTGATCTTGCGATTCGAGTGATCACTCAGCCCTTGGTTAGTGTGCGTAGGTGCATAGGATTTCGTACTACTCCTCAGCCCTCTACTGCACCTGCCTTTGGCTGTATGATAGGTGGGCCAGCCACCCCCTGGGGCCACATGTCATTCACCCAAAGGCAATTGCCGTAAGTCAATGAAGCTGCGCCCCCCTCCGTGTCGGTGCAGTATAGTCATCTCACCGGACCTCTAGTTGGGGCCAAACGAGGGAAGTTTGATGTTTACTGGTTTATTGGCCCCCTTTGCATTTTGCGCCAAGTTTTGACCTTTGATTTAACTAATAAAATGTTAATGCATGTAAACAAAAATGTTGTGTAAGTCACCTTACGAAAACCAAATAATCCCAAAATACTTAGGCACGGTGCATTAACTCCCTCCTTGTTTCTTATTTCGTGACATATCAACCAATGAGAGATGTGGGCCGTGCATGCTTTCAATGACTTGAGACTACCAAACATGACATGCAGTGTTTAGTTCATTGCATGTAATCCTATTAGTACTCTAGTTAGGAGTAGCAAAAAAACATTAAGTTCTCTCACCGATAGGAATAAAACACTATGTATTTATTTACAGAGGGAGTAGTACATTTTTGGTGACATGCATTACTAGATATTGCTAGTCAAATACTAAAATCCAGATGGACGTGGTAGTACTCCTAAATCCAGACGGTGGTGCTACTAGTACTAGTAGTAGTACTACCAATGTAGTACTCCGTAGTAGGAGTACTAGCACTGTACTACCCATTGGTCAAATTATTATGTGCTGCTCCTCACAGTGAAGTGACAAGACCCTACGCCGGAGATGACACCTGAGTATAGGCGCCGTGTTCGGCATACCATAGTCAGCCTTACCGTATGCAGTCACTATCATCATGGCTGTAGAGCTAGCCTGCTTACAACTAGCCGTGTTCGACATAATTTCCCGTGCGTAGATGCCTGTGCATTGCACGGAACACCAAGATTGGGGGTGGACGGCTCCGGCAGCGGCCATCGCGCCAGATTTTTCCACCGCCTTCTACTCCGAGATGTGGTGGGGAGGAGATGAGGCTGATTGTGAGAGACAAGGAGTTGTTTGTAAATAGGGAACAAGTGCGGGCATCTTTTTGCAAAAATGGAGAAGCTTGGTTTGTATGCGTCAGATCTAGATCCGACGGCTATTGGTGAAAGATGGAAGGCACAACATCATCACCAACTCAGGACCTGTTTGATTTGCAGGATTTTGAAAACGTAGGAATAGGACACGACAATATTACAAGTTTCAAACTGATATTACAAATGTTAGGAGTAATGCTGCACCTACGAAGAGGGAATTACTAGGAAGTTTACGTAAGAAGTTTCGTTACTTTAGGTGGATGCAGCATTATCATACAAACTAAAATCCACCGCCCTGACAAGTCACTAATGGGCAAATAAGTTTTCGAGTCTCTGGCCACTTGATGTTTCAAAAACGAATTCAGCTTCTGCGGAGAAATGAGCTCCACCGTGTACCCGCGCGGGTGTGGCTGGGCACGAAGCGTGAGTACGTGCACGGTGCACCTATTCTCTTCTTGTATACGTACACCACCTACGTGGGGTTGTGTGAGAGAGATACAAACCTAGAGAGATATAGTGTGTGGGTTCTTGAGAGTTTT
>NC_041386.1:6084004-6111344 GCF_002162155.2 Triticum dicoccoides | reverse complement strand
ATATTTAACATATGCAATGTGTGTGAAATAGAGTCCTAGATTTAACATATATATAGAGGGGGCGATCCACGAGAAGAGAATGGAGGTATCATCGGCTTGAGGTGTCCATAGAATCGAAGAGAGGGATGATGTGTGCGTGTGCGCGCGCGTGATCGATAAAGAGTTCCATCGAATTTGTGTGTGCCCACGTCAAAGATATAGAGTGGCTGGCCTACTGGAACGTGAGATGGGACATGTGCAGTTTGTCTCTGTGGCATGGATACCTACCTGCAGCGCTCGACTATCGGTGTGTGGTGGGGGAAGAGGGAAGCCCAATTAACTATAGAGGTACAATGGCTGGTATATGTGTGGAGGAGGTGAGAGGCCTACATCATGTATTAAGGAGATCGATCTGCCTCATGTATTAAGGGAGATCGATCAGCATCCATGCATATGTGCAAGAGATGAATAAGGTTGGGAGAGAGACAGAGCTAGAGTGTTGGAGGGGGTGGTAGTGGAGTTGCTTCTAACAAATGGTGGGATAGGCTTGCTAGAAAAACGGAGGGCACGCCCGCAATATCAATAAGAGAGGAGATGGATGCTTGTTGTCTGTGCACGTGCATGTGAGAGACGGGTCAGGAGGCATGCACGAATGATGAGGGGGGACGATGTGGCTGTGGTAAGCAGACGTAACTACATAGGAAGATCAATCGCCCTTTGTAAGAGAAAGGAGAGACATAACTTGTGAGGTACGTCGATCGATGGGGGGTAGTTAAAGTCGATCTAGGTATATGTTGGGAGATCGATCGGTATACATGCATATGTGTGTTAGAAGCAAATGAGGCACGAGGAGAAGGATAGAGAGAGAGAGAGGGATGCATGTAGGAGGTGGTACGAGAGGCATACTATATCGAGGGGGAGGAGTGTGCGAGTACGAGAACGATGAAAAGAGTGGTGGGAGTGAGGCATGGACGGTGACAAGAGAAGAGGGGAAGCTTGTGTTTGTGCTAGGCACATCTGGCTAGAGAGGCATATCGATCGATGTGTGTCGTAAAGGAGTTGGGGGGCCTACACACACCATGGGTGAACGACCTAAAGTGAAAAGACGAATTTGCGCGATGGAGCTAGAGAATGCCGAGGGAGGGTGAGAGGGATGCGGGCGTGTGCATGCACAAGAGAAAGTTAGCGCTAGCTACAAAGATAAGAGGGTTGTGTGGGTGTAAAAGACGAATAGAGATCATATATACTTCATTATAAAAAGCGAATTCGTATATTTGAAGAATTTATCATAGTGTTTCAAACCGACGGATGTGTGAATATATATAACGGTGATACACATGGTGTGGTTATGGACATGCTATACTACATTTAATATATTTTATCTCCACTCTTATAAAAAACGGAGTTGTTGATGATGGTGTGCATGCCATCCTGCATTATAGGCAGTCTGATTTATATCTGGCGGATAGCAAGGAAACTATGATGGTTGAAGTTGGCAACAATCATGATTGTAGATTCTTACTGAAATAGAGAAATGAATTCAAATTTAGTTTGAATTGCAGCGGTAGTATAGACATTTGGAATGCACTAAAATGTTGGTATGAGTAGGTTACATGCATTATACAGCAAGCGAAAAAATTTAATCGGACATAACATGGATTCATACTCCCTCCTTCCATCTATATAGGGCGTAATGAGATTTTTAAGACCGCCTTTGACTATTGATAAGATTAATAGTACATGACATGCACAATGTGAAAATTATATCATTGAAAGAACCTTTCACAGATGAATTTAACGGTGTGCTTTGTGTAAGTTGCATGTCATATATCATTGCTCTAATATTTTGTCAAAGTTAGCATCAAAAAATGCATTAGGCCCTATATAGATGGAAGGAGGGAGTAGCTTCGAATAGCATTTGTATAGTAAAACGGGGCAAGAATCTCTCTTTGTGTGGTGTGAATAGTTTTATATTTTTCGTTTTCTTTTTGGTTGAGGGAAGTGCGAATTGATTTGGTACGTACAAGTACAATATTACTACACGTTAGGCTTGTCCCTAAAATTCAACCCGTGTCTTGTTATATCCCGAAAATTCAGATATCGTGCTCCCAAAACTGGCGCCTTCACAACCCGCGCCTTGCTATCCCAAAATTACAACGCGCGCGAAAACTCCCTCCAGCTGCCAAATCCCGACATGCGAAATCCCCCTTCTAACCCTGAGCCGAAAGGGCCGCTAGTTCAAATCGGTGGGGGGTACTTTTGTAACACACCCTACATTTTGGACAAGCGCGTTCCTAAGTCATGCTTCACCCCCTCCCATCGCCCCCTTTTCGCCATTCGAAATCCCAGGCCGCCATAACCTCTCCACTCCAGCCGCGAAACCCCACCCTCCTCCGTTGCCCAGCCGGAGCCTCTTCCCGACGATGTCGTCCACCGCAATAGCTCGACGTCCCTTGTCCACCTCCCCGGATGAGGATCCGTCGTCCATCTCACCGTCCCGCCGGTTCAGCCGCCCCGTCCTCCACCTCCAAGGAGCTGCTCTAACGATCGCCTCGTCTATCGCAGCTGCTCCATCCCCACAGCGTCACCTTAACCCGCTCCACCGGAACCGCAGCATCCTCACCGACTCCTCGGACGAAGCCGAGGCCTACTCGGCGCCACCAAAGAGGTTGTACACACATCGCATCACACCTTCTCCTTAACTCGACCTCCCGGCGCCGACGGTGCTCCATTCCGCACCCCATGGAGCGGCTACCTTGAAGCCGGCGCCGCGGGCGACATCTCCACGGCGGCTCTCCCCCAGTGCGAGGCCCCTTCGGCGGCGGCGTCCATACCAACCGGATCTGCTGCTGCTGCTGCTCCGTCTCTCGCTCGATCGCTCGCTCGCCCAGCTGCTGCTGCTGCTCTCCCCCTCGCTCGTGCTGCTGCTCTGCTCCGATTAAGCCACACTTCAGTCGACTGAATCGACTTTTGGGTCAGTCGATTTTTAGGGGTTGGGGGGCTCGCCGGAGTTAAGGAAGAACCACCTGCAGCAGGGATGGAGGCTCGCTGGAGAGGTACCACACTATCTATCTTAGGGTTCAGGGTGGGGGGGGGGGCGGAGGGCCTAGAGGGCTAGCCAGGGCGGCGGTGGCGGGTTGTTTCGGGGTGGCGAGGCGGCGCTTGGGCCGGCGGTTCGGCCGGTGGTGGTTGGCGGCTCAGGGGGGGTGCAGGTTGAAGATGAACTGTAGACCGTCCCTAAACTACATGTCAAGTGCCTCTCTGCTACCATTGTGTTCAGTTTCGACAGTAGCATTCAGATTCCACAGTAAATTTCAGTTTTGACAGTTAAGTTCAGAGTCAACAGTTTTTACCTCATCTGTTGTAGTCAGGTGGTTTTTGGTGATGTTAATTTTACATCCATTTTACATCATCTATTGGAGATGCTATTAGAATCCCACTTGAGATTGATGATGTTTGTCTTGTGCTGCTTCAGCCTTGACGTACGGCTCACCGGAGCTGCTCCAACGACAGAACGATCCATCACAACAGAGCAGTGCCCTGGACACCGTCTATGGATTCCTCAGATCTTCCTCCACACCTCCGACAGCCACCTCGCATCAACTGCTTCAGCGACCAACCCAATGATGCTGCGGTCAACATGGCTACGGCAAAGAGGTTGTACACTTGTTGCATCACTTATTACTATACATTCACGTCGATCCATTAGGGCTATTTTGGTTCAACAGAAAAACATCGATCCACTGGTTGTTACCATCACTCTAAATTTCTGCATGCTCTCCTTACATAATCTCACCATATTTTTTCCGTATGCATGTCAGATATTGTACACAGTCATGCTGAACTTGTAGAGAAAAAGAGAAGAGTTTTGCGCGGCAATACAATGTCATGCAGACATCGCTCCATGGCGGGTTCAATGGAAAACCCTCCCCACCCCTCTCCAGATTGTAATCCAGAGGAAGATATCTATTCTGAGGCGGATTCGGACACCGCTGACCACTCCTATTTACCCCCCAAGGTGTTTTCTCTACCTTGGCATGATGATGTTAGTCATATCATGCATATGTTGCCTTGCAGTGCCTACTTTTGACATCATATATATCATCTGCTTATTTTAGACATGTTCTGTAATGCCACCTGTTTAGTTTCTATATCATATATGGGAATTATGCATTCTCATGTCTTTTAGCCAGACATAATATATGTGAAATGTGCAATGCCATCCTGTTTAACCAGGCATCATATATTTGAATGATATCTTGCCCATCCTTTTCTTCATTACATTTCCATTTGTCGACAATATTTGTACATTAAACTACTCTTCCTGTGAATTAGCCATTTGGGTGGGAGATGGAAAATCTGGAGTGAAAACAAGGCCTTCAGAGCAGACAGTGCTACCTGTCGAAGCAGATATCTTGTTGGGTCCCTATAGCTCCTCAGAGATGGATTCAGAGACAGATGACCAATCCTATTCCCCCACTGAGGTGTATGCTCTAACTTGGCACGGTTATACTGCTCATATCATGCATACGGTGTCTTGCATTGCATAGTTTAGACATCATATACACAATATTCAACACCATGTTCTTAGTTCAGACATCATATCGAATGCCCTCTGTTGTTTAGCATATAAATCACATATGTGAATTAAATGATGCGATCCTGATTACTTAGATAACATGTAGGTGAATTATGTGATGCGATCCTGTTTAGTTATTCATCATATCTTTGAATTATGTTATGCTATGCTATCCAATTTACATAGACTCATATATGTGAAATTATGTCATACTATCCGTTTGAGTTAAACAATATACATGTTAACTATTTCATGCCCTCTTTTTTCCACACTATCTATTGCATCTGTCTCTCATACAATGTCTGTACATTCAACTATGTTTCCTGTTTATCAGCCATTTGAATTGGAGCGGGTGATGCTAGTATCTAGCGGACTAAAAACACGGTCTTCAAATAAAACAACGCTAACTCTTGGCGGAGATAGCACCCCGGTTGTACATGCACAAGAACCAGCCCTACCACACATAACCCAAACTCTCGCAGATTGTACCCCTACTACGATGGACAGAGAACTAGCTTCACCCAATCTAACCCCAACCCCAGCCGATAGTAACCCAGTTCCTATTGACACAACACCATCTCCACCATAGAGCTCCCAAACAAGAGCAGTTAGTAAGGCAGCTCCAGTGCCCAAAGGGCCAGTACTATCACGGCGAACCCCAACTCCACCAGTTTGTACGCCTATTCCTTTGGAGGAAGCACAACCAGCTAGTCGTAGTTTAGCATCTATTGCATTTGATATTGTTAAATCATATGTCCGTATCTTCCCATCTTGGAAATATTATACTGAAGATGAAGGAAAATGCCAGTTGCAGGTGTTTGTCCAGGAGTTATGTGGAAGTAATGTTATTCATGGCAATTACTTTGCTTCGTCCCATACATCCTACCTCCATGATGGTTATAATACAGCAAATTTTCCCATTTTTCTCTATAGAGAAGGACCGATTTGGAAACTCAGGATGAGGTAACATGTGCTAATACCTCTGTTATCTTCAAGAATGCTTGGTGGCAGTATCGGAATTACCTGAAGAAAACGTACTTCACCGGCAAAGAAACTCATCAGATTCCCTTACGTTCTCCTGAGACACATTTACTGGACGATGACTGGGAACGCCTTGTTCTGTACTGGTCCCGGACCAAGAATGTGGTAAGGTCTATGAGCTCATTTTCTATTTTTAAGTATTATATTCTCGCGTCTTACTATACTCTGTTCATGTAGAACAAGTGCCTAAACCTGAAGAACAACTGTTCTAATTTAAGATTCCATTGCTACCATAGGACATAGACATATGTTTGTTTGATGCTTTTATTATGTAATAGTACTTGGCAATAGAAGACTTGGTAGTTTAATCCTGTCCACCTTACTAATGAACTGGTTCACCGAAATGAGTTTCATATACTAGTACATGCTAAACTTGTTATGTGTCTGCTTGTTTCTTCTTTTAGAATGCTGACAGAATATTGGGGAAGAGTGCCTTATTAAGCAACGGTAAAGGAAGTAATGCAGATAAGGTTCAGGATAGTGACACATCCTGTCTTGGTTTAGTGTTGGAGTTACTGGCCACTACGCTTGCACAAGCTATTCAAACTCTGTCTGAATCAGTTCGGTTTCTTGAGTCTCAACTACAAGCTGAAAGACATCGTTCAGCTATGCTGTGACAAGAAGCGGAAGGACTACGGAAGTCCCTAGAGCATTCAGATGCATACTTTCTGGTGCAACAACAAGCGTTGGAGGACTTTAGCGCCAAACAGGACAAAGCTAATCAGCTTGCTAAGCTTATTGCCAGCATGGTGGATACCCAGGATAACATTTCTTGAGCTCTTCTGAAGTCGTTTCAGTTATGCTCTTGTTTTGCTACCGCGTTTATTTGCACTGGTGGCCAATTTTGACGGCTAGTGTATATGATATGCTGCTTTGTTCACTATATTTGCACTGGTGGCGAACTTTGATGCCCAGTGGATGTAATATGTGTAATAGCCGTGATAGCCTAGCGTTAGTTGCTTGCTTATTTATTTCCTTGTTGTCTTGTTTATTTGTTTGCTTGTAGTCATTGTAGTTCTTTTTCCGCGGTTAACTAGTGGCTGCAATAACCTATTTTTTAAAACTAGGCCACAATAACCATGGGCTAATATTTACTGTAGTGACACTGGGCCTCCTACGGGCCGTAGAAACAGTGGGCCTTCTACGGGCCGTAGAAACAGTAGGCCTTCTACGGGCCGTAGAAACAATGGGCCTTCTACAGGCCGTATCATCAATGGGCCTTATACGGGCCGTATGATCGATTGGCCAAACATGGGCCAATAACATGCCGCATTATGGCCGTAAACGCGCTAGAGTTGGAATCGTCCATTCATGGGCCGACCGTAACGGGCCATCGTTAATAGGCCGTATTTGATGACGCTATGAAAACGGCCCAACGTATTAACGGACCACAAACGGGCCGACTGTAACCACGGGCTGAATTTGGCCCACAAGCAGAAAATGACAGTAACGGGCCGTAGTAAACGAATGCTAGAAATGAGCCCAAGAATAAATGGGCTCTGAGAAGGCCGAAAGATAACATGGGCTGGAAACGGCCCAACGGAATAACGGGCCGTTAATGGGTATAAAGTGATACACTGTTCATTACGGGCCAGTTTCACCACGGGCCGTTAATTGGCCAAGAGTTACATAGGGCCTCATATGGGCCGAAAGACGTCATGGGCCAGAAGTGAAAACGGGCTGGAATCATATTGGATGGCCCAGATGACGCTACCGGGCCTAATTCGGATAGGGCATAATGGGCCTTGGGTTAGCGGGCTGTAAATGGGCTATATGTGAACATGCCGTTAACAGGCTTTCCATGGGCCGGCCCGCCACCTTTTGACCAAGTCAAACGGGCCGGCCTTTTCACAGGAATGGGCCTCTGTTGGGCCGTGCCACGTGTCGACGTATCATAGCGCCTATCTGACCCACTGACGAGCTGACACGTGTTTCATCCGGCCAATAAGAATTTTACACATGGAAATTTCCCATTGGTCGGGGCTATTAACGGGTTATCAGATCCAAAACCCGACCCGATAGCTTAACGGTGTTCCGTTATGGTGGATGCCACGTGTCGGTCACCCTTGACGAAAGCACTTCTGTGATGCACGATTTATCGTCATGGAAGTGGACACTTCCATGATGATAATTTTGGTAATGTCAGGGAACACTTCTACGACAACACAGGTATGGCTAGCTTGGTTTTGTCATAAATTTGTCATGGATGTACATGCATGACAAAAAGGCGACCTACTGTGACAAACACGTATCATCACGGAAGTGTATTTTATTGTAGTGTGGTTGAATTTACAACTTAGCTGCTAATACTCGAGAATATTCTTTGGCTCCCCTTGTGTCGAATCAATAAATTTGGGTTGAATACTCTACCCTCGAAAACTGTTGCGACCCCCTATACTTGTGGGTTATCAAGTAGCCCATGTTTTTCATATAGAGAGTCTCATGAGTTGTCACTTTCATATACTAGTGGAAAATTTTCATTATAGAACTTGTCTTGTATATTACGATCAAGGGCTTCCTCAAATGCCAAAGGTCTTCATGAGCAAGCAAGTTGGATGCACACCCAATTTGTTTTCATGTTGAGCTTTCATACACTTCTAGCTCTTATTAGTGCATCAGTTGCATGGAAATCCCTACTTCTCGCATTGACATCAATTGATGGGCATCTCCATAGCCCATTGATTAGCCGCGTCAATCTGAGACTATCTTCCTTTTTTGACTTCCCCTTATTGGTCTCTATCACCGCATTCTATTCCACACATAGTGCTATATCCATGGCTTATGCTCATGTATTGCGTGGGGGTTGAAAAAGCTGAAGCAGGTTAAAAAGTATGACCAGGGGTAGTTCATGATTAATATTTTGTGTTAGGAAGATCGAGCATGACAAGATTATATGATTTTGTAGGGATAGCGTTTTTAGCATTTTTATTTTGAAAGGTGTTGGAGATATTACTACCAGTATGACCCGCCCAGGAGGGGCCGGGTCAGCCCTAATGGTGGGTTACATAAGAAGCCCAATATATAGTCAAGATGATAGTTTATTAAACATGTAGAAAGCCCAAGGGCCTTGGGCCGGTTTAAGGCCCGTTATTGTAAACCACCATATGGGCGGCAAGACTTGTAAAGAAAGGCAGGTAAAGGAAGTCACCAAGCGGGACACGATTATGAGCCAGCCGAGACTCTATAGGCCACCAGGCGTCAACCCATGTATATAAGGGGGCGACCCGGTGGCGGCTTAGGGGAAGGAGACAACGAAGTCGATAACCAAGCCGGCGAGTTGAGCCTCTTGGAGATCGAAACCTCAGCAATACCAATCACAACTAGATGTAGGCTTTTACCTTCATCGTAAGGGGCCGAACTAGTATAAAACTCTCTCGTGTCCTTTGTCCCGATTAACCCCTTTAAGCTTCCTAGTGCGATGGCCCTACGACTAAGTCCTTGCTCTAGGACATCTGCCGTGTCAACTCCATGATAGTTGGCGCCACGTGGGGCCTGCGCACGGTGGATTTGAGTTCTTGAAGGGCAACTTCGAAGGGCTCAAGGGATACGCTGTGGGCCGGATGACCAAGAGTCATCGCGGCAAACTCTACATCGACAACGAAGGCTGGGGCCCCGAGGCCGGCTCAATCGAGTATGGGTACCGGGTCCCCTTCGACGGAATTCACGTCTTCATCGGCCGGATTGGTGAGTCAGGCCCTGAGCCGGACGTCCACACCAACCTCATCGAAACGGCTCAGCGCACCGGGTCTGCCCGTGTTCAATCTGTTGTGAAGCATGCCTTCGTAGGCTGCGTCCATGGCGATGAATACTCCGAAGGATCGATGGAAGGCGGGGAGACGGCTATCTGCTCTGATACTGCATCATCAACAAGTGAGACGGACTCATTGTACCAACCGCAAGACGGCATGCTCGGGGGCTGTTCCGATGGCAGCAGTATTCCGGACCCCTTGAGCCACCAAATTGGGCCGGAGTCTTCATCGCAGGGACACATCCCGGGCAGAACTCCACCGCAACGACAGCGGCGGCCACCGGGTCGGCAGCTGCCGGGTCAGGAGACCCCCCGTGCCCTCGGCTCAGGTTCTAATGGACCTCATGGATAAACTGACGACTCTATTAACCGCTGCGGTAGAGCCGGCGGATAAAGCCCAGCATGACGCAGAAGTAACACGCGTGCGGGAGGAGATGGTGCAAGCTAAGGAAGATCTAGCCGCGGAGGAAACCCGGATGGCAGCAGAACAAGCAACTTTGGATGCTCGTGTTCAGCAGCTTCAAGCAGAAACCTTCCGTCTATCGGTGGATCTTAATGCATCAAACGAGATCATGAGGAGGTGGCATCAGCAAGCTCAGTCGCGTCTGCCTTTAACGCTGGATCCGAGGAATCTGTTCCATACACCCAGAGCTGGAGGGAGCAACCCGCCAGAGGCAAACCGGGTCATGACACCCGGTGCACCAGTTCAGCCACGCACCATGGAGCCGCCTCGTATGAATACATCTCCTCCTTGTTACGTATCAACACCCCCGGGTCACTTCTCCAACCCCATGGAGAATCTCATTGCGGCGTCGGCTCATTTGGCGGCTCTCCCAATGGAAGGCGACTCGCCAGCAGCAATTGAAACCCGAAGGGTAAGAGAACTACTTCAGATAGCTTTGGCCCAGCAGGATGCATACTCCTACAGTTGAGACATGATTCATTCAACTCCTTGCCCAAGCCGGAGCCTGAGTTACAGTAGGCACATGGAATCTGCAGAGATGTCAAGTAATGCTCAACGCCACAACCGGCTATATAGGCATGAGCCGGTGTGGGCTGGAGCCCTTAACTTGGCGGATCAGGAGAGGATTCGTCAAGAGGCAGAATGGGCGGCTCAGATAGCAGCAGAGCAGGCGGCTCACCAGACCTTTCTGGCTTATCCAGCAACCTCGGTGGAGGCAGGAGTGGCTACAAGAACCGGAGGCGTACCTTGCCTGGTCCCAGCCATACGCAATGAGCAGTTGCCCAAGGATTTCAAGGGACCTCGTAAGGTACCTAACTACACGACTGACTTACAGCCGGAGGCTTGGATTGAGAGTTATGAGATGGCTATGGAGCCGTTGGAGGTTAGCGATGCTGCAATGGCCAAGTACTTACCATGATGTTGGATGGAACGGCTCGGACCTGGTTGAAAGGATTACCACCCAACTCCATCGGCTCATGGGCAGAGTTGAAGGCACGGCTCATCCAGAACTTTAAAGACACGTGTAAGCAGCCAATGTCGATTGTGGACCTCACCAATTGCAAGCAAAGGATGGAGAATCTACAAACCATTGGGTGCACCGGGTCAAGGAGATAATACATTCATCTGATAAAATGGACGCCGGCTCAGCAGTTTTGATGTTGGAGAAAAATTGCCATTTTAAACCTCTGAAGCAGTAGTTGGGGCGGCTTAAACATGATTGTAATGACATGGGAACGTTGATGGCGGATCTTGTCAAATATGCCGATTCTGATACCATCAAAGACCCGGCATCTAATGAAGAAAAAGCAACGAAGGGAAAGAAGAACGGCAACAGCAAGGGTCACCAGCATAACCCGGCGAATCAAGGAGGTAATAAGCATAAGGCTGATGAGTTCGTTGCTAATACTAATGCGCATGGTGGTAATCAGTGGTGCAAGGGCAGACAACCCCCTCGATCGGGCGGGTCAGGCCCCACGCTTGAGCAGTTGTTGAATGAACCTTGTACAAGACACGACACCCGCCAGAAGCTAACCACCCACTTGTGGAAGGATTGCACGATCACGAAGGCGTTTAAAAATTCAAACACATTTGATGGGGGTCACGGCCCGAGTGGCGGCTCAGGTGGAGGCGGCTTTCAGGGCCCGGGCGCCGGTTCAAGCGGAGGAGGTTTTCATGGTCAGGGTCATCCTGGTCACCAGGGAGGATACAATCAGCAACACGGCCAAGGGAATCAACAGCAGCAACAATCCGGCTATCAGAGCAACCCGAAGCAGTTGAGTAGCGGACAATATCATGTCTTTACTACCAGTTTATGTAAGAGAGATCAGAAACTCCACAAGAGGGCCGTCAATGCTGTTGAACAGGCAATTCCACGTTATCTACGTTGGTCAGAGCAGCCTATTGTGTGGAGCAGAGAAGATCACTCGCCCCAGGTTGATAATTCGGGTCATTTGGCTTTGGTCGTGGCACCTCAGGTTGGTGGGTACAAGTTTACTAAGGTACTCATGGATGGAGGCAGCAACATCAACATCCTTTACTATGAGACGTTCCGTCGGATGGGATTGATGGATAAGAATCTTAAACAATCTAACACTGTTTTTCATGGTGTGGTACCTGGTAAGTCGGCATACCCGGTTGGTAAGATCGAACTGGAAGTAGCTTTTGGAGATGAGTATGACTCCAGGGCAGAAAAACTAACCTTTGAAGTGGTTAAGATCAAAAGCCCATATCATGCTCTGTTTGGGCGGCCAGCTTATGCCAAGTTCATGGTTCGGCCGTGTTACGTGTATTTGCAGCTCAAGATGCCGGGTCACAAGGGCACCATTACAGTCCATGGGAGCTGGAAGATAGCCTTGGAATGTGAAGAGGGGGATGCTGCTTATGCTGAATCTGTTTGTGCAACAGAGGAGTTGAAATTCTACAAGGATCATGTTGACCCGGCGGACATGATGTCATTAAAGAAACCAACAACAGATCATGAGCCGGAGTTAAAGTTCAAATCAGCTGATGACACTAAGATGGTTGACTTTGTGCCTAGCGATTCATCCAAACAATTCATCATCAGCGCAAACTTGGATCTGAAATAGGAAAGCGCGCTCATCGAGTTCATCCATGAGAACCGGGACATCTTTGCATGGAAACCTTCAGACATGCCGGGTGTCCCGAGGGAACTCGCTGAGCACACTCTTAATATCGATCCAAAGTTCAAACCTGTCAGACAGTTTCTCCGGTGGTTCAATGAAGAAAGGCGCAAGGCCATCGGAGAAGAGGTGGCCCGGCTCTTGGCGGCCGGGTTCATTGTGGAGGTCTTTCACCCAGAATGGTTAGCTAACCCGGTTCTTGTACTAAAAAATGGCACCTGGCTTATGTGTGTGGATTACACGGATTTGAACAAGGCTTGTCCGGCTGATCCTTTTGCTCTTCCCCGTATTGATCAGATCATTGATGCTACGGCGGGTTGCGCACGATTGAGTTTCTTAGATGCTTACTCCGGTTATCATCAGATTAAGATGGCAGTCAAGGATCAAGAGAAAACAGCTTTTATAACTCCCTTTGGGGCTTTCTGCTATGTGTCTATGCCTTTTGGGCTTAAGAGTGCCCAGGCAACTTACCAGCGGTGTGTGCAGAATTGTCTTCACAATCAAATAGGGCGCAATGTTCATGCCTATGTGGATGATATAGTGGTGAAGTCCAGGGAAGAGGAAACCT
Source organism: Triticum dicoccoides (assembly GCF_002162155.2). Classification (NCBI taxonomy): domain Eukaryota; kingdom Viridiplantae; phylum Streptophyta; class Magnoliopsida; order Poales; family Poaceae; genus Triticum; species Triticum dicoccoides. The sequence goes on along the minus strand of NC_041386.1, from coordinate 6,098,324 downwards.
TGGTCACAGACCTGAAAGAGACTTTTGATAATCTTCGGGTTTACAAGATGATGCTTAACCCGGCCAAGTGTGTTTTGGAGTGCCAGCCGGCAAGCTCTTGGGTTTTCTGGTGTCTAACCGAGGTATTGAAGCTAACCTGGAGAAAATCAAGGCAATCACATCTCTAGCCAAACCAACCTGCGTCAATGATGTTCAACGACTGGCGGGTCGTGTGGCTTCTTTGAGCTGGTTCATAAGCCGGTTAGGGGAAAAGGCTATGCCTCTGTATCAATTGATGAAGAAAACGAATGTTTTTGTTTGGAGTGATGCTGCGAACGCTGCTTTTGAGGATCTGAAGGCACAACTGGCTGAGCCACCGGTCCTAGCTGCTCCAATTGAGAAAGAGCCGCTATTGTTATACGTGGCTGCCAACTCACGGGCTGTTAGTGTGGCTATGGTGGTAGAGCGCAAGGAGGCTGGCAGAGAGCATCCGGTTCAGCGGCCGGTTTATTATGTTAGTGAAGTGCTAATTGAGTCTAAGCAGCGATATCCACATTGACAGAAACTTGTTTATGGGGTGTTCATGGCAAGCCGGAAGCTTAAGCATTACTTTCAGGGACATCCAATCACTGTGGTTAGCTCTGCTCCTTTGGGAGACATTATTCAAAACAGAGAAGCTACAGGGCGAGTTGCCAAGTGGGCATTTGAGCTTGGGTCTCATGGGCTGAAGTATGTTCCACGTACTGCGATTAAGTCTCAAGCCCTGGTTGACTTCATCAATGACTGGACAGAGATGCAGATACCAGAAGAAAAGCCGGACAACACATATTGGACTATTCATTTTGATGGGTCCAGGCAATTGGAAGGCTCGGGAGCTGGAGTTGTATTAACTTCCCCACGAGGTGAAAATTTTTGTTATGTGTTACGGTTGATGTTTCCATGCACTAACAACGTAGCAGAGTATGAAGCATTGCTCCATGGTCTTCGAGTGGCAAAGGAGATGAGCTTGAGCCGGGTCAGATGTCTTGGTGATTCATATCTAGTGGCTCAACAGGTGTCTGGCAAGTGGGATTCCAAAGACCCTCTCATGGCAGCTTATCGCCGAGAGGTCGATGCTGTTGCAGGATACTTTAAAGGTTATCAGGTGGAACACATTGACCATCGGAAAAATGAAGCAGCTGATGCTTTGAGCCGGCTGGGGTCTCAACGAAAGCCGGTACCACCCAACACCTTTTTAGATGTTTTGCATAACCCCTCTGTCAAGTTGCCCACAGAAAAAGATTTAGTTGTTCCTGACCCGGAGGCGCAGTTGGTGGCGGCTCTTCACGTCATCCCAGATTGGACGGTGCCGTTTTTGGCTTACATGAGCTAGGGGGAATTGCCAGCGGATGAGACCCTGGCTCGACAGATAACCCGGCGGTCTAAGTCCATGACGATTTCGGATGGAGAGTTATTTCATCGCAGTGTTTCCGGAGCGTTTCAACGATGTGTTTCCCCCGAAGAAGGCCAAGAAATCCTTCGTGAAATCTATGAAGGCGATTGTAGTCATCACGCCGGGTCAAAATCTTTAGTGGCCAAGGCGTTTCGTCACGGGTTTTACTGGTTGATGGCTCAGGCTGATGCAGAAGATCTGGTCAGTAGATGTGATGGATGTCAGAAATTTGCATGACGAGCACATGTGCCGGCTCAAGAGCTCTGGATGATTCCGATCACTTGGCCGTTTGCAGTCTAGGGGCTTGACATGGTGGGACCTTTCAAAAGGTCTAAGGATAAAAATACACATCTCTTGGTGGCTGTTGATAAGTTCACCAAATGGGTTGAGGCGGAGCCTGTGAGTAAGTGTGATGCAGCCACGGCGGTTCAATTCATGAAAAAACTAATCTTCCATTTTAGTTTTCCACACAGTATTATCACAGACAATGGCACAAATCTATCCCAAGGGGCTATGGAAGAGTTTTGTCAGCGAGAGCACATCCGGCTTGATGTTTCTTCCGTAGCTCATCCTCAATCCAATGGTCAAGCGGAGAGAGCCAATTAGGAAATTTTGAAAGGGCTAAAACCCCGGCTTATGGTTCCTTTACAGCGAACGCCAGGCTGTTGGGTAGAGGAATTGCCTTCAGTGTTATGGAGTATCAATACTACACCCAACAGGTCTACGGGTTACACACCCTTGTTCATGGTTTATGGAGCCGAAGCAGTGTTGCCTAGTGACATCCGTCATGACTTGCCCCGTGTGGCGGCTTATGTTTAAGCTAACAATGAAAAAGCTAGACAGGATGCGCTTGACTTGTTGGATGAAGAAAGAGACATAGCAGCAGCACAGACATCAATTTATCAACAGGACCTGCGTCGTTATCACAGCCGCCTGGTTAAGTCCAGGACTTTTCAGGAAGGCGACTTGGTGCTCCGGCTCGTCCAAGATCTTTCAGATGCACACAAGTTATCCCCACCTTGGAAAGGACCCTTTGTGGTCAGTAAAAATTTAAACAATGGGTCCTACTACCTCATTGACGTTCGAGAGCATGCAGACTCACGTAAGTCGGAAGAGGAGACCCGCCGGCCATGGAACATTGCTCAACTTCGGCCATATTACACCTGAGCCACCGGCCCTCAACATGTACATACGTTCACCTTGTATATATGATGATAAGCAATAAAGTAAGACCACCGGTCTCTTTTCTTTTCACAGATTATACATCTTTATTGTTTATTTACAAATGACTATTAAGGACCTGATCATATTTGAATCAAATCTAATCTTTTTAGTCCAGCTTATGATTGTATCCGAATCTAGCTGTAAATCTTATGGTCACTTGGGGGCTTCCTGTTCAAACATAGGTCGTATTCAAACCAAAGAGAACATAGCTGTCGTAACCCTCTTGATCGGCTCAAGGCCAAACTCACTTGGGGGCTTCTTGATCGTATCCGAATGATAGCTTAACCCCTTTTGAGTCCGACTTGGATCGTATTCGAATCAGGGTTGTTAAAAACCTCTCAAGGTCATTTGGGGGCTTCCTGTTCAAACATAGGTCGTATTCGAACCAAAGAGAACATAGCTGTCGGTACCCTCTTGATCGGCGCAACGCCGAAGCCACTGGGGGCTATATGGTCGTATTCGAACCTTAGCTTAACCCCTTTGGTCCGGTTTACTGATCGTATTCGAATCAGGAACCCCCAACCTTTTGAATACAGAGTTCAAATTATGTTTATTATCTGTTTCTTGCCTTTGGGTTTTTGTTGTTTTCAATATTACAAATGAGATAGTCTGGTTTTCTTCGCCGGCTCAATTATTGGACAACACAGCCGCCCGGGTTATTCAAGTCGGTGGTGCAAGGATCCAAAGGTACGAGCTACTAAGATATGATAATCATTGAGTGTTCAAGGAATATTAACTTTTCATACACATTGAATTATCAATTCATCAACCGGGTTATTTAAACCGGCGATCTGAGGATCAACAATGATAAGGTATGGTTTTTTACTTATACGTGCTTACCTGCTGCGTCAACTCAAGAGTTAGTATTAAACCTTACCCTTTGTTTACATTTATCTCTATTTTTCTTATTGAAGTAAATTTCTGGGTTGTACATTAGGTGTTTAAGCCTAGTTGGTTCTAAACTGCCTTGCCAGTCTTTTCCTTATATTCACAAGAACAGAGTTCAACCATTGCAGAGACGAACATTAAAATGCATACATTGACATCTGAAACACAGATTCACATAAGAAGTATTTTATGCATGACGGCATAAGCAAACATGCGGTGTTTTAAGTAAAGTTATTACAAGGCTTTATAAGCCTAGGAAGATGATCACTGTCCCTCCCTCGCCGGTTCACCACCTTCTGTTTGCTGGAAATTGGATTTTGACCAATCAAAGCCGTCCATGGCGACAAATTCGGCTTCATCGTCAATTAGGCCGACCGGGTCAATTTCCGGAGCAAAGGTATCTTCTCTCACAGGTGGGATCAGATCTGCTACTTTGTATGAAGGAGTGGCCATCTTCTTATTTTCATTGTCAAAAGCCGGCTGGTACTTGTCCACATTGGTGTCTTCTCCAAGACTAGTCGCCTGAGGCCGGACTTCGTGTACACACGCTATGAAATCATCCTGATCAAATGGAGACCCGTCCTCCTTCACAGTAGGGTAACCTCTTGCCATGTCCGCCGGGTCTAGGTCTGGCACCCAAGCCTTAGAGCGGCTTAGGGCAGTCAAAGCTCTGGCTCGCGCGCAGGAGCGTTTTACTTCTTAGAATCTCGCCGGAAGGATGGACAACTTCTTCAGGACATCACTAAGCCGGTTGGGTCCTTGATTTGCAGGAGAGATAGCGGCCAGAGCCCTTTGTGCACCAATGTACAATTGTTCAACTAAGGTGTATACAACCTTCAGTTTAATCAACGGGTCTTGGCTCAGATTTTTACTTCGCGGACCTGCATATATTTAACAGAGTAAGTTGGCGGATCACATTCCGGTTTGGCATAAAATACACAAAAGGTCAAAACAAGGCAGCTTACCAAAGATAGCAGCGACCATCTGAGACACCCGACCCTTTAAACCATTCAGCTCGGTTGATATTTCCTTCAAAGCTATTTCGGCTGTCTCAGCTCGCCGGGTCAGAAGTGTTTTCTCATCCTCCCAAGGTTTCTCTTTGACAGCAAAGCTGGCTTCCAAATTCTCTGTTTCAGAAAGGCTTATTTGCAGTTTGGAGGTGGAAGACTTGATTTCTGACTCCTGGCTCGCTAGCCAGGTCTTTGCGTCAGTCAGTTGAGAATTTAGTTCAGACAAGGCATTCTGTGAAACATTCAGATAAGTCAAGACTTGGTTTTAAATTCTAGTATGCAAATTCAAGATTCAAGTCCCAAGTACTTTACAAATAAACCACTTGGCACTTGGGGGCTAATGTATGCCAAATCAAATTTTTATGGCTCTACCAACATATTTGAAGTCCCAAGTCCTTTACAAAGTAACAACACCTGGCACTTGGGGGCTAATGTACGCAGTTCAGCAAGTTTTATCAAGGATAAACCGGAATGTTGAGTACTTTGCAGATGGTGTTAAATTCTGAAGTACCGATTCATTAATGATCAAAATAAAGTGGTCCTTGGGGACTATGGATGAAGTCTTGTTTCTATCAATATCAGGCAAAGATTCAGAGGTAAAGGTCTCGGCCTATATTTTAAGTCTACAGGTTATTCCGTTTCTCTCATAATCTACAGACTTGGGGGCTGAAGGAATATTGGTAAACCGGAAACAACGTACCTCATATTTCAACTGAAGCTGCTTGACCATCTCGATCTCAGACTCATGACTGGAGTGTACATGACTGAGATAACCAGATAAGATGTCACTGGCATTAAGACGGTCGTAGTTGGCAACATCAAAGCGAACCTTCTGCCTCTCCAAGGCTTCTTGCTTAGCTATGCATCGAGTCAACACCGTTGGATTCCCCGGCTCAACAAAATGGCTCCCAGTAATTTGAACATCTTGAACACGTGGAGACGGTAGGTCAGTTGATCTTGATGGTCCAACTGTGGAAGGATTCATAGTGGCTTGGTCAAGGGACGGCTCCGAAGTATTTGCTTCATGGATAATAGGTGGGTCTTCTGGGGCGGTAGTTAATGGAGAAGGCGGCCTAGCCGGCTCAGACGTTGATACTGGCGGGTCTTCCGCCGGCTTTGTTACCTTCGCCTTCTTGGATCAAGCCTGTCCGCTAAAGAAAAAATATATATTATAGGACAGTCAGCATCAAGATACAATTGATCAACCCGGAAGAAAAGAGGATTTCTGATTACCCAGGGGCAGTCTTGAAAGCCGAGAATTGTGTTTGTGATGAGTCGCCTGAAGAACGAGACACCTCCTGAAAAGGTAAGAGAAAGGAGTTAAAATAAATACCAGGGGCAGGATTCATTAAAACAAGTTAAAGACAGTAATAAGTAAACCTCATTCGGACGTTTCCGAGGGGTCTGTTGAAGGACGACAACGGCTCATCTTCAATCTCAACTTCACGACGGCTTTCATGCTGCTGCTTTTTCAAATGAAAGTTGGGATCCAAGTGAGCTAAGGGGTTAGAAAACCTTACTTTATGGATCACTCGTCGAACTTTGTGTCTTGGTAAGGGCTCTGAGTCAGAGGAAATGATAGTTACCTCTGCTTCCCTAACTTGACTAGCCCCAGTGTCATCCTGGTAAGGATCAGTATCAATAAGATTGTTAAAAAGTTCGCCAAGGGAATCAAGGGCTACCTCCGAGTCAGACGAGTCATCAAGTTTCATCAAATCTTCAATGGTGGTTTCCTTTTTCTTCTTCGTTCTCCGGGTCGATTTCTTGGCGTTCATGGCGGCAAGTTTCGCCTTCTTGGCGGCTTCATGGTCGTATTTCACTTTCCAAAAGTCAGAGTTGGCCTACAAAGACAAGAGGAAGGATCAGTGATAAACAATATGGCTGGACAAAATACAAAGGAAAAAGATCAGAATGCCCTTACTTCTGGTACCGGGTTAAATTACAGAAGGGATTTAACCCAACAACACTGCAATCTTCGTACTTCGCATTCACCAGAAGATTGGACATTGCGACAACATCTTCTTCGGTTAGTTGAGCCGGAGTATGGCGGAGAGAGTCATCCGGGTCTCCACCATATTCATACATCAACTTTGAACGACGGCTTAATGGAATAATCCGCCATGAGATCCAGCAGCGGGTTAGATCGACTCCGGTTAAACCGTTCCGCAACAAACCATTGATTCTTCTAATAGTTGGAATCAGTTTCTTGCGTTCAGCAACGGTAAGTTTATCTGGTAGGGCGAACTTGGTGTCAAGACGATTAGGGCGGTAACCCGGCAGTGGCTTCTCAGTGGCGGGTGAGATGTCCTGACAGTAAAACCAAGTTTGGTTCCAGTCCTTTGGGTGACTTGGTAAAACTATGAGAGGGAAAACTGCACCCTACTGGCGCTGAATCGAGATGCCTCCAAGTTCTAAGCTAAGGCCATTGGTGCACTCGTTTTGCCGGTTCAGATAGAAGTACTCTCTAAATAGTTCCACAGTCGGCTCTTGCTGAAGATATACCTCACAGAGCACCTGGAAGTTACAGATATTGGATATGGAATTGGGCCCAATATCCTGAGGATGGAGTTTGAAGAAGTAAAGAACTTCTCTGAAATTTTTTGAGCCGGGCGGTGAGAAGCCCCGGTTCATGTGATCAGTAAAGACGATCACTTCACCGTCTTTTGGATTGGGTCGTTCTTCTTCCGGGTCAGGAGCACGATAAGACATGACTTTCTTGAAGGCAGAAATCCAATGAGGAAGAACTCTTTCAGACGCTCCTCAGTTATGGTTGAGGGAACCCAATTGCAGATGGTGGGTGACTTTGACGGCATGATGAACAAGGGACTGGAAACGGAAAAAACAAAGTGCCGGATCAATTAACACTTAAAGGTTGAAATTATAAAACAAGTAACGGCGGCATAATTAAGGGCTAATGACATAGGGAAAAGAAAGCCGGAGTGGTAAGCCGCCATGACTACAGGTTTTTTCAGAAAGCAGATTCAGTTAAGTGTTGGCATAAACAAGTTTCACCATGCTATCATTATCATTTTGGATCAAAAGGCTGTTTCAAAATGGGAAATATTCTAGACCTAAAAAAACCTAGTACAGATGAGTTCGTCGACTATAAATAAGCATCTATACAGGTAAAAGGGATCTACTATTATAAAAAATGAATGCCAAATAGCTACCGCACGAGTTATATCTCTTCTTTGGATCAAAAGAAGTTGCGGAGAAGATATACAAGATGATCCATGGCGAACAGGTGAAGAACACTGAAGAACTCACAAACCTAGAACAGATCTAGGTGCGTGAGAGAGAAGAAAACTTACAAGATGCAGGACTGCCGCGAAGAGTCACCGCGTTCTCTGGACGGACTCATGGTGATGCGGCGGCCAAGCTTGATGACGACGATGGGAGTCGCAGCGGCGGTGGAGCTCGAGCAGCGACGGAGGTTGCGAGAGGAAGAAGATGAGGAAGAAAGGAGAATGAGAAGGACCGGCCGTGTGCCTATTTATAAGGGCAGATGCGAACCGACAGGCGCGAAAATCAAGGGAAAACCAAATAATGGTTATCCAGCTATATAGACGCCTCGATTCTCGGGAAGTATTAAAGATCAAAGATCCGTTGGAAGATGATGTCATGGAAGTTTTTTGTGTTTTCAAAAGATGACGTCATGGCGGGTTGCAAAGTTTTTTCAGGCAGAAGATGGATTTCATCTAAGTATTGAAGATTGACAAAGAACAAGGTTCAAAGTCAACCTGGGGCCTAATGTTGGAGATATTACTACCAATATTACCCGCCCAGGAGGGGCCGGGTCAGCCCTAATGGCGGGTTACATAAGGAGCCCAATATATAGTCAAGATGATAGTTTATTAAACATATAGAAAGCCCAAGGACCTCGGGCCGGTTTAAGGCCCGTTATTGTAAACCGCCATATGGGCGGCAAGAATTGTAAAGAAAGGCAGGTAAAGGAAGTCACCGAGCCGGACACGATTATGAGCCGGTAGGGACTCTGTAGGCCACCAGGCGTCAACCCATGTATATAAGGGGGCGACCCGGTGGCGGCTTAGGGGAAGGAGACAACGAAGTCGATAACCAAGCCGGTGAGTTGAGCCTCTTGGAGATCGAAACCTTAGCAATACCAATCACAACTAGACGTAGGCTTTTACCTTCATCGTAAGGGGCCGAACTAGTATAAAACTCTCTCGTGTCCTTTGTCCCGATTAACCCCTTTAAGCTTCCTAGTGCGATGGCCCTACGACTAAGTCCTTGCTCTAGGACATCTGCCGTGTCAACTCCACGACAAAAGGCATGATTGTTTGTTGGTATGCCTGAGTATTGATGTCTTTATATAAAATTATAGATTATTCCTTTGAATCAGTTGTATCCTAAATATTCATACCGTAAAAGAGATTACATGGAAACATGTTAGGTAGCATTCCACATCAAAAATTCTGTTTTTATCATTTACCTACTCGAGGACGAGTAGGAAATAAGCTTGTGTATGCGATACGTCTCCAACTTATCTATAATTTTTTTATTGTTCCATGCTATTATAGTATCAATCTTGGATGTTTTATATGCTATTTTATATCATTTTTGGCACTAACCTATTAACCTAGTGCCCAGTGCCAGTTGCTGTTTTTTTGCTTGTTTTTGGCTTTTCAGAAAATCATTATCAAACAAAGTCCAAATGGAGAAAAATCTTTGGATTAATTTTTCTGGACCAAAAGGGATCCACGAAGCTTCGGCAGAAGACCAAAAGAGCCATGAGGGAGAGACAAGCTCGTAGGGCGCGCCCTGACCTTGTGTAGCGACTAGACCTCAGACGGTCAAGTCTCCGTGCTTAAGTGCCATTCCTGGATCGGTATTGCTAACACACATAGTACTCGAGGATTTATAACAGAGTTCAATCACACACTTATTACATCGAGTGTCAAAAAGAGTACTTATTACAATAATATGGTTGAAGGCCATCTAAATAAGATAACTGCGGAAGCATCAAAGATAAATGAGTCCATCCAACTCCACGGCAATACTGAGTGCATGAAAATGACCTAACGCACCTTACTCTTCGTCTGAAAATTCTGCAACATAATACGTTGCAGCCGTGTAGGTCAGCACATGGAATATGCTGGCAAGATAACACTATAGAGCAATGAACAAATAACAGCTATCACTACATGCATATATGGCTGGTGGAGGCTCTATGGTTATCATTTGCATAAAGCTAGTGTTTCCCTACAACAAAGGAATGTATTTTATTTAACTACAAAGTTTGTTGAAATTATTGAGAAGGTTCCTCCAACTCAATCCCAAAATAATAATTATAACCCAACAATTTTATTAAGTAAAGTGATGAGATCAAATCAATAATCCAAGTACCAGATACTCAAGATGTCCATAACCGGGGACACGGCTAACCATGATTAGTTTGTACACTCTGCAGAGGTTTGCGCACTTTTCTCCACAAGACTCGATCTCCTCCGTTGGATTTCTCGCACTACATGATGTTTGAGAAATGGATGGCCGAGACACCGTTTTTTGAAGCATTAACTCTTTACTCTGGGTAGATAGTACCACCTACTTTCCCCTACATCTGCTAGCCTACCACCGAAAGAGGTCACACAACATACTCAACTATGCTAGAGCCCATAATGTCTTGTGGCTGCACACGGAAGTTTCTAGCATGAATAATTTCAAGATCCCTTTGAGCCTGGGTGGCAAACCATAGGATGATCACACGGGTACTTCGGGATATCCTAGGACAACACTAGATTGCTTGAGGTGCCCACAACCAATCCACCCAGATGTGTACTAAAGTAGACACCTTAAGTTTCCCTTAGTTATAAATAACTCTCACATCTTTCATGAATCTCACAAACCAATCCACGTCTACGAGCATAGCAAAGTAATGCAATCATAACGTAGTAACTCCCGGGGTTTGAATATAAGACAATAGGTTCCTACCTCATCAACTACTTCCCAAATACCCACATGTTATGAAATCCTACTCATGCATTTCTTGAGGGTTGAAACTAATGCATAAAAAACTGGTCAATAAAGGGATATGATCAAAGTGTTACTTGCCTTACTGACGATTGAAAAACCATAGAGATTCGTAGTAGCAAGCCTCGCACTCCGGAAACTCTATCATTTACAAACAATAGCATACATAAGCACTCAAGCATAATATGCAAAGGTAAAAGTCAAAATTAAAGATCTAAACTGAAATTTCAAGTGAAGAGCTTCGATTTGCAAAAAGAATCAATTGAATCGGAGTTACGGAACTCGAACTATGATCAGAAGAAGTTCGAATTCGAATCTACTTGAAACTAAATTTTTAAATTTTCAAAATCATGTTCAAGTGGATTATCTGGAGAGAGGGGAATAAGACAGAGATGTTGGCGTTGGTTTCACTAGATTTGGATAGACGAGCAAAAAGTAACGAACGTTTGAAGATTAGGGACTAATTTGTAAGAAAACTATTCGTGGATAGGTCCCTGGCTGAAAATAAACAGAAAACGAAAAAAATATATCGTACGAACGTCCACTAACAGAGACTAACGAACGAAATCGTTCGCTAAAACAATGAATTGGGTGAACGCTTGCTATTTAGCAAAACCTAAAAAACCAATCTAAACAAATAAACCGAAGAGAAAAAACCGGGCGGTTTTCTCGGTTTACACCGGTTCGGGTGAGATGAACCGGCGGCGGCGGCGGGTTTCTTCTGCGACGCGGGGCAGCGGCGACGACGGCATCGGCGGCGGCTCCCGTGCTTAGGGCGGACTCGCGGAGGCGGTGGCGTTGCGGGCCGGCTCGGCCTTTGGCCCAGTTCGGTCCGACCGAGTTTTTTTTAAATTTTTTCGCCGAACGGAAAAATCCAACAGCAAAAGAAAATAAAATAAAACCTAAAATCCCGATATTAATTTTCGCGGTCCTCTCATCATATTTACTACCACGTGAATATTTTTCTGGGCTAAGATGCAATTTTAAAAAATGCATTTTTCCCTAATTTACCCGAATAAAATCTCAAATAAAAATCAAATAAAGTAAATATTTTTATTTAAAATTAAATTTCCATTATTTCCTCTGTTTTGGATAAGTCATATTATCTTCTCTCATTATTTTATTTATTTTGAAATAATTGGAAAAATAACTTCAAATAAAAATCAACTTGATCCAATTTACCAATTTTGAAAATTCAAAAATGGAATTTTATGAAAACCTCCAACTCTGTCCTTGAGTTGCTTAAGGTCTCTTGGATCAAAATGTTCAAAAATACCGTTTTAAAATGCAAGAATCATGGATGCATATGATGACCTAATGATTAACATCCAAATTGAAAATTGGGATGTTACAAACCTACCCCCCCTTAAGATGAATCTCGCCCTCGAGATTTGGGTTGGCTAGCAAATAGGTGTGGGTGGTCTTTCCGTAGGTCTTCTTCTCGCTCCCAGGTGGCTTCTTCCTCGGTATGGTGGCTCCACTAAACTTTGCAAAACTTGATGACCTTGTTGCGTGTAACTCGGCTGGCAAACTCGAGAATCTTAACGGGTTTCTCCTTGTAGGTTAGGTCATTCTCCAACTGATTGCTTCCAGGGGCACAATATCTCTTAGAGGAATATCAACCATCTCTGCATGGGACTTCTTCAACTGAAACGTGAAACACATCATGAACTCCTGACATTCCTTCGGGTAATTCCAACTTGTAGGCCACTTCTCCCATATGTTCCAAAACTCGGTATGGTCCTACAAATCTTGGGGCTAACTTTCCTTTGACTCCAAATCATTTAACTCCTCGCGGTGGTGACACATGGAGATATGCTCTATCTCCGATTTCATAGGCTACCTCCTTGCATTTGGTGTCAGCATAACTCTTCTGCCTGGACTGAGCTACCTTCAGTCTATCATGAATCAACTTAACCTTCTCTTCAGACTCTCTGATTAAGTCTGGTCGAAACAACTGACGGCCTTCAACTTCATCCCACATCAATGGTGTCCTGCACCTCCTTCCATACAAAGTTGTTGTTATATGAGAACTCCGCGTAAGGAAAATTATCATCCCAACTAGATCCATAATCTAGCGCACAAGCTCTCAACATGTCCTCTAGAATCTGATTGACTCTCTCGGTCTGTCCATCTGTCTGCGGATGAAAGGCTGTACTGAACTCTAGCCTGGTACCAAAAGTATGGTGTAACTAATTCCAAAACTTTGAAGTAAATTGTGTTCCTCTATTAGATACGATGGGTCCTCGGAACTCCATGCAGACATACGATCCTAGTCATATATATCTTGGTCAACTTCGTGCTCGTATAAGTGGTTTTCACAGGGATAAAGTGAGCCACTTTGGTCAAGCGATCAACTACTACCCAGATGGAATCATAACCTGACCGTGTCCTGGGTAATCCAGTGATGAAATCCATGCCAAGCTTATCCCACTTCCATTCGGGTATAGGCATAGGCTGAAGTAATCCTGCTGGCTTCTGGTGTTCTGCCTTAACTCTCTAACATACGTCACATACTGCTACATACTTGGCAATATACTTCTTCATACTTGTCCACCAGAAACATTCCTTCAAATCCAAATACATCTGGGTGTTTCCTGGGTGAATCGAGTATGGTGAATCATGAGCTTCCTGAAGTATTAACTTCCTGATCTCTGCATCATTTGGCACATAAATACGATCCTTAAACCATAAAGTTTCGTGCTCATCCTCACGAAAACCTTTGGCTTTTCCTTTACTCATCTTCTCCTTTATCTACGCAATCTCCTTATCAGTTTTCTGGGCTTCTCGAATCTTTCCCATCAATGTGGAGTGAACTTCCAGTGCTGCTACAAAACCTCTTGGAACTATCTCCATTTGAAGTTCTCTGAGATCGTCGGCTAACTCCTGCGGAAATCCTCCTGTTACGAGAGTATTTACATAACTCTTGCGGCTCAATGCGTCTGCTACAACATTGGCCTTTCCTAGATGATAATGCAGCTTCATATCATAATCCTTTCTTAGCTCCAACCATCTCCTTTGCTTGCGATTTAACTCCTTCTGCGTGAAGATGTACTTCAAACTCTTATGATCCGTGTATACATCACAATGGTTTCCGATAAGAAAATGTCTCCAGGTCTTGAGCGCATGCACTATGGCTGCCAACTCCAAATCATGCGTGGCATAACTCAACTCATGAGGTCAAAGCTGACGTGAGGCATATGAAACAACTCTTCCGTCCTGCATAAGTACACCTCCAAGTCCCTGGTGAGAAGCGTCACAATATACTTGGAAATCCTTGCGTATATATATCCGGAAGAATTAGCACTAGGGTTGTAACCAAATGTTTCTTCAACTCCTGAAAATTGGCCTCACATTCTTCGGTCCATTTGTACTTAGTGTCCTTCTTCAATAACTCTGTCATGGGCTTCACAATCTTGGAAAAATTCTCAATGAATCTACTACCACTATAAAAGGAAGAGAGAGGCAGATCCAAACAATCACACCCATCCATCGTCAAGATCTGATGGCCCTTAATCCTCCTATGTTTAACGCTACCAACCACGCAATAAGCCAGTACAATCCATCGCTAATCTGCCCCGCAGTTAAAAAAAACGGTTGGCCCGCATGACCGCACGACCTCCTCCTCCTCCTGTGCCATTCGCCTCCCGCACGATCTCCTCCTCCTCCTCCCACGATGTTCGTCTCCCTTCGCCGCAGCCTCGCGCCCATCGCCGTCGTTAGCCGCATGAGCCGCACCGCCGCGCCCTTCGCCGCCTCCCGCAGCCGCACCCTTCGCCGCCACCGCGCGCCGCCG
>NC_041386.1:6039998-6083762 GCF_002162155.2 Triticum dicoccoides | reverse complement strand
GCCACCTCCCGCAGCTACTCGAGGATGCGTTCCCGCAGTTGCCATCGGCGTCAAGCTTGGAGGGAGCGATCCCTCTTGGCCCACATCTGCCTCGCCCTCGCGGCCCGCGGCCCTGCGGTCCTCCAGTCCTGCTCATAGGCACCGCGTCTCCCCTTGAGACGAGACGAACCGCGCCCGCCTAGGGTTTTTGCCACCATCGGAGAGAGGCGGGGAACAGAACCAGAGCGAGATGGTAGTGTGCTGGCCTTTCGATCTCTTTCTCAATTTGATCTCTACTCGAGCAATGTTTGTTAACTACTTGGGTGTGGCTGACGTTCTGCTAATGATGATTTGCAAGCTGATAGGCTACTTGGGAAACTCCTCATCATGGGTGGCATGGCCATGGTACAGCCGTATAGGCCTATGCCAAGCCATCATCAGTGAGTGCTTCCTCTGCCCTCTATAAAAAAATTGTTGGCTGCTTCCCCTGAAAATGCGATTCCATGGTAGTATAGTATTTGTTTGTCGCTTGTTGCTAGGAGGGATAACTATAGTGGGAGAATTTTGCAACTCTTCCTAGATCTGAATATCTAGCTTACAATTGTGGTATGCAAAAGATGCTTCTTTTACTCCTTTTGGAAACTATGTGGTGGTGAAATGATGGTAATCAGATTTATTTTAGGCTTGATGGGCATAGTCTGCACTCTGGAATACTGCACTGTTAAACTGAAAATGAGTGAAGCCAAAAAGTTTGTTATCTTCCACGTTACTTGTGTTTGTTCTTGCCATGTATGATTATCAGTTCTACGCTTGCTGTCAGTTCTAGGCTTGCTTCATCTATGTTCATACTTTGTGTATCATAATTATATGTATTGCTCGACTTCCAATCCTGCACTTTATCTATGTTGCTTGCTCTGAACTCTGTGGTCGCACATTGCACATGTTGTTCCAACATCTCATTATTGCATATGCTTCTTCACCTCTTTATGTACTTTGTTGATTCTTCTTAACATTTGTGTTTTTCCTATAAGATGACGAAGAGTAATCCAGACAAAGTTCCACGAACGAGTACGCATCATTCCCCATTTAAAGACATAACGAACTCATCTACGATTGAGAATGCAAATGTCACTACTAATAGTCAACAAGCAAGAAAGAATACATGGTATGCCCGACTGTCTGATGAGAAGAGAGCAGCATTCCTCGATAAACGTCGTATGTCCCGACAAGAAAAGAAGGCTCGGTCTCTGAATATTGTTACTGGTCAACTAACACCTGAGGCACATGCTTTGGTAGGATCCAAGGAATGTACCCCTTTGAGCAACATAACCAACACATACACAAATGGTATGTTCATACTCTGCATATCATAATTATTGAATGACCATTTACTCATTTTACTTGGACGTCTGACTCCTGCGTTGTGTCAGGAGCAAGATGTACAAGGGACTCCACGACTACTGTTCGACATTCTGAAGATGTTAATGTTGAGCGAAAAAGGACTGGCCATAATTGGTATGCTCGACTAACAGACGAATAAAGAGCAGAACACTTGCATAAGCTATGGTTGGCTCGCCTACAAAGAAAGCTGTAGCTGACAGTGTTATTGTGTAAGTACCTCACAGCTCATACTCGTGATCTTCACCTGGTAATACCACCTTCAAATACCACTGTATTAATGACACATCTTCATGGGTTTATGAGTTTGTCTGCTCTTCTTCAAAACAGGTTCAGCCTCTACGGTACCAATCTCCGAGAGTACTTGTCTTCTAGTGGCACGACACAAAGCGACAACTGCAACCGGCGCTGCGAGTGTCAAACAGCGCCAACCATCTGCTGGGGAAGCGTCACCTGGTCAGAGCACCAACATTTGTTTTCAGTTCAAACTTGCAAAGTCACATATAAATTGTGGACTGAAGCCGGAATGCTTATCATCCCACATGTTTCTACATTAACTGTAGGTATCACACATTATGGATCGGCACAATCCAGTATCACTTGGGTGGGACACATGCTGGTTGGAGAGCCAAATACAGGGGAGGACATTTCTGATGATTGGCTGCACAGGAATCCAACTTACGTACGGGGAGCGAGGTCGGCTGAACACAATAGTAACGTGTTACGGACTGGAGCGAGGTCGGCTGAACACAATACTAACATCTTATAGACTGGAGGAGAGCACGGGCAATATGACTTTGTGCCCACGAGTTTTATCTTCAGTCCGTCCATTAAACCACAAGGTATGCTGAAACTTACCAGCAATTATTCATTCTGTTATATTACAACACAATGTCCTTTCGACATGACATGGAGACTTCTACCTTATGTTATATAGATTCAGCTGCCCGCTACGAGATGGAGTGCATTCTTAAGAGAACGAAATACTCGGAAATGAGCACGGACTAGAAATATGCCTTATTATATCGGGTTCGCGAGTACAAGAAAAGAAAGCAGACGACTTGTGCCTCATTCGACCAGTACGACCATGCTGGTAAGATATCTGGATCCATATGCTAGTTACCATGCACACCTGCCATAGAAAACAACCATATATGTATTTAACTGTCTGATTGAACTGAATAGTATTGTTTGATGGGGATCTTAAACGCATAAGCCGCTTGATATTCACACTGAGAATGCTATTATACATTTGACAACTTTGTCTACCCTCTTGGTTTGGTTTTCCTACATCTTCCAAGTTTGCTACCATAAGAAGGGACTAGAGTATCTTGATTACGAATATTCTTGCACAGATACAAAAGAGTATGTCGGTATTGTGCCTGATTCTGTTATTTTTCTGTTGAACTGAAAAATAATATAGTTGTTAAATGTTTATTCAGTTGAGATATGCCAATATAATACCGGTTTGTTTTTTCTATTTAAGGTCTTTATATAAATTTTCTTCATACTATGCTTGAAACAGTACTGGTTTCAGTAGATTTTTTTAGCTATTAATGTTAATTAGGTCCAACTTTTTCTTTCATTTGGAGCAGGTTCACTTTCGCCTTATTATTGCCTCACATACTGATACAAATCTAGGAGATTGGTCTTTTCTGGACACGTGCTGCAACACTAAGTACCATTTCACTTTTTCCTTTTAAATTTTCAGTGAGAATGAACACAAGGGCATATGCTTTGTTGGGTGGCATTCATTTACTTGCTTTATCCATAGGAACTGGAGTTCAAGGACACTACTGAGCTTGATTTCTCCTGTAACCATTGCAAAGGGGTGAATTACATTTTGGGCATATGTTCATGTACTATTTAGGCTCAGAATTATTTTTAACGGTTTTTTGACATTCTTCCTCACGGTCCTGCCTGTTACATGATTATTTTTTATGAGAATAATGCAACTTTTGAACTAAGCCTATAATCATCAACCTCTGCTTACTGTAAGTTTGAGCTCTACTCTGGCTGCTATAGATTCGTAAGGCACTTATTCGGAATATGTAATGTAAGATGTAGGCATGGAGCCCTGAACATGTACTATGTATGCCTGCAGAGAGATTTATGGTTTGCAGACACATAAAAACCCCTTGATACATTGTTCTGGTTGCCATCTGCGAGTTTCTGTAATAACAGAGCAATTTATTTGGAAGCAATTGTTATTGAGGTAAGAGTCTTTCTGGGTAGTTTGCCGCAAGTATTTAACTTATGATTTCAGTTTGAGATATACGACCGGCAATCTGTAATCAATACTTCTTCTCAGACAATCTAGATGGGTTATAAAATTTATTTGCAAATCTTGTACATAAGCTTAAGAATATCCCTGCTACTTTGGGATATTGTGGTGTTAAATGACCGCTTCATCAATCAAAATTTGAGGTGGTGTTTGTTCATCCAATGGCGAAGAATATTACAACAGAAAACTGCACCAGCAAGCAAATTCACTTTAGACCAAAATTTCATAAGGCATGTTGCGATGCTAGGAGGTGTTGTAGTGCTTGGTAGCCTGCCACAGTCCACAAGCATAGAGCCAAAGTTGTGAGTGGGCTGTCTTTGGTCTAAGGTTTTTTAAATGCATCAGAATTTATGTTTGTTTGTAACCTGAATCTTGCAGATGGTTTCTGGGCTGTAGCTACAATTTTTTGCCATCGTACGGGGTAACACAATAAGGTTCTGTTATGCGTTCACATTCATTAACAAATTCTACGTGTGAACCGACTGCATCAGTTGTTTTGCTTCTCCTATTCCCTTGAAAGGATTGCTTGATGAAAAGATGTTTTTGCTTTTGCAGCCTTATTTCTTATGTAATTTCCGTAGTGGTGCTTATGTATAGTTGATTAATGAATGGTATGATCAAGTAGGCTGATGTCAAATGCTTTTACAGATCAGGGCAGAATTGATGCTGATTTTATATCTTGAAGTTTTTTAATCCTGTAATGAAACTATTGACGATGCTTTGAGTACCCCCCGTGGTTGTAGAGTAAGGGC
This sequence comes from Triticum dicoccoides, assembly GCF_002162155.2. Lineage (NCBI taxonomy): Eukaryota > Viridiplantae > Streptophyta > Magnoliopsida > Poales > Poaceae > Triticum > Triticum dicoccoides. Next base: position 6,079,349 of record NC_041386.1, on the reverse strand, counting down.
TCGCTTATATTTCAATGCATACTTTTAATTTTTATCTTTTCCTTTTTCGGTAGCCCTTAATAATTGCCCTAAGTTCCAGTCTACATAATACGAAACATAGAAGTATGCATTGCATAATTTTAGGCAACAACATGAATTGTGGTTTAGGCAAGCATATATTTGTCCTGACATTGTAACGGTGAAGCTTTTCAATATGGTTGTTCTTGGATAACTCGATGATAACTACAAGTTGGTAAATTCAGTTCTTATTGGAGACCTTTATTTTTATGCAGAACGAAAACAATGGTAATACCTTGTGTAACTTTGATTCAATAAATAAATTATATAAATCAGAACCTATTGTGGTATATGCCAAAAGGGTTTGGTATATACAAACATGCAGCACTCAAATTTCTATTAGATGTCTCTTAATTTGTGAAATATTGCACCAACATTCAACTCTGAAACTATACTCATTGCTCTAACGACAGTAAGAATGTACAACACTAGGTTTGATTTGGTTTGAAATGCCTAATTAAGATCAATCTTAATATTTTCTTACCTTTGCCTTGTGTAAAAATGCAGTTGTGCGATCCATGTTTCATCCTATCATGGAGATCTCTCGAGCTGCATTTTGTGGAAGCACATGAAAATGCAGGTTTTGATTGATGAATTGGTTGACTTAGCACCCATGAACTCGAGCTGAAGTAGCCCTGTAACGAGCCAGGCCATGCAAGATACAAATAATTGTTGTCTTGGCATTATCTCTTTCTTCATGGTGTTTAGATTGTACTATAAATACGCAACAAATATTGTAATATGATAGATGACAGTGAAATGCAGAATTTTGAGAGCTCATATGTGTGGGGTAGATTGCCTTTGATGCAGATCTGAAATTAAATAGGTATGCATTGACTCATCAGGAGAGAAATTTACGTCAATGTGTTTAATCTCAATATAAGCTTTCATTAGGTAAGTTTGTAATTTGTGGAGTACTAGATCCTAATAACATGATTTAAACTGGCACAATATATGGAAGGTGCTACGAATCATTGGTGGAATTAAAAGTAGCTATATGTGGATCAAAATTTAAAGATTTTGATATTCAAATTTTTATCTCGAATGAGACGTGCATTGCACGTGCAAGCTTACTAGTCTCCTATAGTATCCTGCGAGTCCAAGGAAACTGTGTATCTTTCCAACTGAGGTGGGTTCCAACCACTCTATGACAGACCGAACCTTAGTAGGGTCTACTGCTATACCTTCTCCAGATATAACATGTCCGAGAAATCCAACTTCTTTCAACCAAAAATCACATTTGCTAAACTTGGTGTATAGCTGATGTTCCCTGAGGTTCTCGAGAACTAAGCGCAAATGTTCCTTATGTTCTTCTTCATTCTGCGAGTACACCAATATATCATCAATGAACACCACAACAAACTTATCCAAGAATTCCATGAACATCTTATTCATCGTACTCATAAAATAGGCAGGGGCGTTAGTCAATCCAAAAGACATGACCGTGTACTCATATAGCCCATACCTTGTGGTAAAAGATGTCTTAGTTATATCCTGTTCTCGGATCTTCAACTGGTGGTATCCCGATTGAAGATCGATCTTGGAGAATACTTTAGCTCCCTGCAGTTGGTCAAACAAATCGTTGATTGTTGATAGTGGGTATTTGTTTTTATCGTCACCTCATTCAGTGCACAATAATCCACAACCATCCTTAAAGAACCATCCTTCTTCTCAACTAAGAGCACTGGGGCTCCCCATAGTGACGAACTTGGTTGTTTATAACCTTTCTCCAATAACTCCTTAATCCGCTTCTTAATTCCTCTAGATCATTTGCGGGCATCCGATACGGTCTCTTCAATATTGGTCCGGTGCCTGGTAACAGCTCTATCAAAAATTCTATATCTTGATCTGGTGTCATGCCTGGTAATTCCTATGGAAATACATCAGGATAATCCTTCACAACTGGCACTTCCTCCTGAACAACTCCCGAGAGTGAATTTACTTGAGTCCTCCTTGGCGCATGCCTAGACACATACTTGATCCTTTTTCCCTCAGGGGTGGTGAGAAGTATCGACTTACTAGTACAATCGATGTTTCCTCCATACTTTGATATCCAATCCATACCTAGTATTATGTCCAATCCTTGTGACTCCAAAATTATTAGGTTTGATGGGAAAACATGGCTACCAATGGTTAAGGGCAACCGATCACACCATTGGCTGGCCATATACTCCACTCCTGGTGAGCTTACTAACATGGGTGACCTAAGGGCTAAGGTTGGCAATTTAAACTTGTCCACAAATCCCCTTGATATGTATTAATGTGATGCACCAGTGTCAAAAAGAACGAAAGCGGTAAATGACTTAATCAAAAACTTACCAATCACTGCGTCAGGCTGCTCTTCAACTTCCTCCATGTTGATGTGGTTCACCTGACCTCTGGTGAAGGGATTTGGCTTCTTCCCTGAGCTTCCATTGCCATTTCCATTCTTTGCTTCAGGACACTCGGTGGCGTAGTGTCCAATCTTCCCGCACTTGAAACAAGTAGTGTGACTTAAATCCTTCTTGGCGGGAGTAGCGGGGTTGAAACGGGTCTATTGTTCCCTCCATTCTCATTTCCATTCTTAGGGCCACTGTGGTTGTGCAAATTTCCTCCACTGTGAGTGTGTCCTCCATGATTATGATGGGTATGTCCTCCCGAGTTCGGGGTAAAATGAGGCTTCTGCTGAGCTTCAGAGTTGTACTTCCCCTGTCCATACTTTCGTTTGTGGTTCTCAATCTGCTACTACTTGCCTTCAATCATGAGAGCCCTATCTATCAACTCCTGGTAATTAGCGAATGTTGCCACCATCAACTCCATACTCAGCTCATCATTCAGCCCCTCCATAAACTTCTCCTGCTTTGCGGCATCGGTGGCCACATCATCTGGGGCATAGCGAGCTAACTTGCTAAACTCATCCACGTACTGCGCCATAGTACGGTTCCCCTGGCGCAAGTTGCGAAACTCACGCTTCTTCATACTCATGGCTCCAGCTGAGACATGTGCAGTGCGGAATGCTTGTTGAAACTGATCCCAGGTGACATTGGCCATGGGGAAAATGGATGTGTAATTCTCCCACCATGAGGCGGCGGGTCCATCCAGTTGATGTGCGGCAAAGCGCACCTTCTCAGCATCTGTGCAACCTGCGGTGGTTAGCTCCCTTCCAATCTTGCGGAGCCAGTCATCAGCAACATTCGGCTCGGTGCTAGTAGAGAACACTGGCAGATTCAACCTCAGAAAACGGGCTAAGTTGTCGACCGGAGGTGGTGGTGGTGGGTTTTTGTTGTTGCCTTGGTTCTGGACTAGCAACTGCATCAAGGCATTCTACTGTTGGATCAACTGAGTGAGCTCCGGTGGGAAGACAAATCCGGGGTCACGTCTAGGAGGCATCTGATAGGTTTAGAGGGGTGATAATAGAATAGAGTGAGGTCTAAAGAGAAATCACTACCCATATGCACATGAGATAAACACATTCATTTCATACCACTCAATTCAAACAAGGTCATACAATCAAACTAAACTACCATTACAAAATCTCATGGATTATTACTATATACATGGAAGAATACTGATGATAATATGGTGGTCGACTAGAAATTTTGTTCGGTGGAAGACTCCAAGATATCTGCTCCAGCTTCATCTTCATAATCATCACTGTCGGGGTCGGAGTCTGTGTCGTCTAGTATTATGTAGTCTTCAGAACGGATGTCCTTTTCAGGTCCGGGATCACCCATGAATATTCCTAGCTTCTTCTTCAGGTCTTCATTCTTCTCCAGTAGCACATCAATTTCTTCCTCATATCCATCGCGCGTAGCCTTGAGTTCTTCCTCCAGCTCCATGTTCCGGGTCATCACTTTCTTCATGTCTATCATACTAACGCACAGTTGGTTCTCCTGACGACGTATGTGCTGATTTAACTCATGTATGTAGGCTGCAATGGATTTATCCCTCCTGGTGCAAATCATCTCCCATTGATCATCTCGGTGTCCACAAATCTGGTAGACGATGTCCTTAAGATCCTTGTTGTATACCTCGCCAATGCGTCCAATGACAATGTGGGCGGCCATGATCTTTCCTATACTCCAGGTGGGTGCATAAACTCGATAGGCTCGGTAACTGGTGCAAAAGTCCTTCCTGGAACATGAATTCGTATCATCCAGCGCTCCTCTTCTGGTAGAGTGGCGGTGTAGGTCCCGGTGAAGCTTGGTATTTCGATGCTCAGGTACCTAGTGACTTCCTTCAAGTGTCGTCCGAAAGGGGTGTCATCATCCGGTTGAGTGAACTTGTTCCTTGGGTCCTCCATCTATAGAGTAGAAACAGAGAAGAATCAGAAATGAGCAGTGAAGAGTATCCTCTAGCTTGTCCTAGTGGTCGCGTCCTATAGTCAATGTGTGCTCTGATACCGTCTTGTAGCTACCAGACCTCAGACGGTCAAGTCTCTGTGCTTAAGTGCCATCCCTGGATCTGTATTGCTGACACACACAATACTCGAGGGTTTATAACAGAGTTCAATCACACACTTATTACATCGAGTGTCAAAAATAGTACTTATTACAATAATATGGCTGAAGGACATCTAAATAAGATAACTGCGGAAACATCAAAGATAAACGAGTCCATCCAACTCCACGACAATACTGAGTGCATGACAACGACCTAGTGCACCTTACTCTTCGTCTGAAAATTCTGCAACATAATACGTTGCAATCGTGTAGGTTAGCACATGGAATATGCTGGCAAGATAACACTATAGAGCAATGAACAAATAATAGCTATCACTACATGCATATATGGCTGGTGGAGGCTCTATGGTTATGATTTGCATAAAGCTAGTGTTTCAATACAACAAAGGAATATATTTATTTAACTACAAAGTTTGTTGAAATTGTTGAGAAGGTTCCTCCAACTCAATCCCAAAATAATAATTATAACCCAACAATTTTATTAAGTAAAGTGATGAGATCAAATCAATAATCCAAGTACCAGATACTCAAGATGTCCATAACCGGGGACACGACTAACCATGATTAGTTTGTACACTCTGCAGAGGTTTGCACACTTTTCCCCACAAGACTCGATCTCCTCCGTTGGATTTCTTGCACTACATGATGTTTGAGAAACGGATGACCAAGACACAGTTTTTCCGAAGCATTAACTCTTTACTCTGAGTAGACAGTACCACCTACTTACCCCTACATCTGCTAGCCTACCACTGAAAGAGGTCACACAATATACTCAACTATGCCAGAGCCCATAATGGCTTGTGGCTGCACACAGAAGTTTCTAGCATGAATAATCTCAAGATCCCTTTGAGCCTGGGTGGCAAACCATAGGATGATCACACAGGCACTCCGGGATATCCTAGGACAACACTGGATTGCTCCAGGTGCCCACAACGAATCCACCCAGATGTGTATTAAACTAGCCACCTTAAGTTTCCCGTAGTTATAAATAACTCTCACATCTTTCATGAATCTCACAAACCAATCCACGTCTACGAGCATAACAAAGTAATGCAATAGTAACGTAGTAACTCCTAGGGTTTGAATAGAAGACAATAGGTTCCTACCTCATCAACTACTTACCAAATACCCACATGTTATCAAATCCTACTCATGCATTGTTTGAGGGTTGAAATTAATGCATAAAAACTGGGTAATAAAGGGATATGATCAAAGTGTTACTTGCCTTGCTGACGATCGGAAAACCCTAGAGATTCGTAGTAGCAAGCCTCGCACTCCGGAAACTCTATCGTGAACAAACAGTAGCATACATAAGCACTCAAGCATAACATGCAAAGGTAAAACTCAAAAGAAAAGATCTAAACTGAAAGTTTAAGTGAAGAGCTTTGATTTGCAAAAAGAATCAATTGAATCGGAGTTACGAAACTCAAACTATGATCAAAAGAAGTTCGAATTCAAATCTGCTTGAAACCAAATTTTTAATAAACCGATCTAAATGAATAAACTGAAAAATAAAAAAACAGGCGGTTTTCTCGGTTTATACCGGTTCAGGTGATTTGAACCGGCGGCGGTGGCGGCTTTCTCCGGTGAGGCGGGGCAGCAGCGATGGTGGTGTCGGCGGCGGCTTCGCGGCGCAGGGAAGGCGGCAGGGAGGCGGAGCAAGCGGCAGCGCGGGCGCAGGCGGCGGCGTGGCGGCAGCGGAGCGGGTTGAGGAGAGAGGGTGCGGTGACCTATTTAAAGGCCCTGGGGCGAGGCCGACTTGGGGAGCGGGCAAGGCCGAGGCGGAGTCCGACCGGGACTCTGGCGGTGGCGACTCCTGTGCTCGAGGCGGACTCGGGGAGGCGGCGGTGTTGTGGGCCAGCTGGGCCTTTGGCCCAGTTCGTTCCGACAGAGTTTTTTTAAAAAAATAATTTCACAGAAAGGAAAAATCCAAAAAAATAAAAAATATCCTAAAATCCCGAAATTAATTTTCACGGTCCTCTCCTAATATTTAGGACCACATAAACATTTTTCTAGGCTAAGATGCAATTTTTATTCCCTAATTTACCCGAATAAAATCTCAAATAAAAATTAAATAAAGTAAATATTTTTATTTAGAATTAAATTCCCATTATTTCCTCTGTTTTGAAGAAGTCATATTATCTTCTCTCATTATTTTATTTATTTTGAAATAATTGGAAAAATAACTTCAAATAAAAATCAACTTGATCCAATTTACCAATTTTGAAAATTCAAAAATGGAATTTTATGAAAACCTCCAACTCTCTCAAATGGTCCTTTAGTTGCTTAAGGTCTCTTGGATCAAAATTTTCAAAAAAAACATTTCAAAATGCAAGAATTATGGATGCATATGATGACCTAATGATTAACATCCAAATTGAAAATTGGGATGTTACAGCTTGTGGGCCCCTCATGGCACCTTTTGACCTAATTCCGCCTTTATAAATTCCCAAATATTCCTAATATATCAAGGAGCCACCCAAAACACTTTTCCCCTACCGCAAGCTTCTGTTCTTTTGCGATCCCATCTAGAGGCCTTTTTGGATACTCTGCTGGAGGGGGAATCGATCACGAAGGGCTTCTTCATCATCCTTGCTACCTTTCGATGATGCGTGAGTAGTTTACCACAGACCTACGGGTCCATAGCTAGTATCTAGATGGCTTCTTCTCTCTCTTTGATCTTCAACACAATGTTCTCCTCGATGTTCTTGGAGTTCTATCTGATGTAATCTTCTTTTGCGGTGTGTTTGTTGGGATTCAATGAATTGTGGTTTATGATCTGAATATTCATGAGAAGTAATTGAGTCTTTTCTGGACTCTATTATGCATGATTGTTAGTGCTTTGTATTTCTCTCCAATCTATCTGTTTGATTTGGCTAACTAGATTGATTTATCTTCACTGGGAGAGGTGCTTTGTCATGGGTTCAATCTTGTCTCGGTGTGTTACTCTGTTTTTGTTAACTTAATACCCTAGATCCATGCTGGATAGCGGTCGATGGGTGGAGTAATAGTAGTAGATATAGGTAGGAGTCAATCTACTTGTCTCGGGCATGATGCCTATATGCATGATCATTGCCTTGAATATCATCATGACTATGCGCTTTTCTATCAATTGCCCAACAGTAATTTTTTCACCCACCGTATGTTATGTGTTCGAGAGAGAAGCCTCTAGTGAAAACTATCGCCCCCGAGTCTACTTTTATCATAAATAAAATAACCAAAATATCCTTCCTACAATTTTATTATTTTAATTTTGTTTTGCAATTTATCTATCTATCACTACGAGATTTAATCCTTAAAGTAACGAGTTCAAGGGGATTGACAACAGTCTTGCCCGCATTGGGTGCAAGTATTTGCTTTGTGTGTGCAGGTGTTGTTCACAAGGCTTTGTGTGATTCTCCTACTGGATTGATACCTTGGTTCTCACTGAGGGTAATACTTATCTCTACTATGTTCCATCTCCTCTCCTCTTCGGGGAAAATCCCAATGCAGCTCACAAGTGGCACCATCTTGTCATTTCCTCTTGGCTATAATCACACTCATCGCCACAACCAACCATGTCCACTGTGACCCGCCAATGGCCTATAAAAAGGCCACCATGGGCTCGCATGCATGCACCATTCTTTCCCCCGCCTCCCAATTTCACTCCATATGCCTCCACAACTCTTCTCCTTGCCTTCTTATTTGATTCTAGCCAGAAAAACCACTGTGGACCTCTGTGTGCCTCCATGTACCTTCACAACTCTCCACCATGTTTTTAGGGTCTTCAGAACAACAAGTAAAATCATGTATTCCGCATAAAGTCCAAGCATAATAATGCAAACAATTAATTTGATCCCATGAAAGTTTCCCTTTTTGAGACAAGCGGTGTCACACAAAATAAGCATGCTCATCTAATGATTTCCCCTCAACTAAGCTAGTTGGGTTTTCAACACGATCACAAAGGGATCGAAGATGATCCAAGTAGAAAGCTTCAGCAGTATGATAGATTTTGGGTGTTTTTTCAACCATTGGGTTAGCAAGTACAACTAATTTTTTGGTATTTTATGTTTCCTACCCATAACTAAAGATAGAAAATATCTTAGAATAGAAAATAAAAGCTGCTTAGTGATAACACAAACAAGCACAGACGAGAATAATCACCCCACACTATTGCTCCCCAGCAACGGCTCCAGAAAAAGGTTTTGATAACAAAGTATAGACGGTCGTTTGTAGCCTTTTTTGATAAGAGTGTCAAACCCTACGATGAGCTAAAGGTACAATTAATATTCTCTCAAGTTCTATCTACCACTGATACAATTCTATTCACACCAACGTTTGCTTTACCTGAAACAAGTATGAAACTAGAAGCACTTTGTAGGTGTAATGCTCGAACTACTTTGAAATAATAAAACTAGGAGTACTTTGCGAGATAATAAAAGTTAGTTTGTTTTACTAGAGAGCTTTTTGTAACACAAAGAGAAAGATTGTCCATAGGTAATTGAATATAACACGATAGATACTTATCATATGCAATGAGGGAGAGTAATAATATAACATACTTCTTATGTTTGCAACTCTAGAAAGCACCCGCAACTACTAAAGATCATTAATGTAAAAACCAACCATATCATTAAGTAACAAGTCCTCTTTACTCCCATATGCAACAACCCCCTTACTCGGGTATAAGCTTCTATCACTCTCGCCACCCACTATAAGTGAATCATGAACGTATTGCAAAAAATGACCATGGTAATTCCACACGCTTGCGCGACATGGAGGGCACCATAGGACAACACCAATTTAACATACAACTTATATCAATCACACCATACCACAATTAACCCATAGGACAAAAGTAATCTACTCAAACATCACAGGATGGCAACGCGTCACTGGATAATAATATGTGTCATAAAGCACCATGTTTAAGTATAGATCAAAGTGCGAAGAGAGTTGTTACACCGCTGCATAGAGGGCGAGAGAGTAGGTGATGATGGCGGCAAAGTTGTTGGTGTAGATTGTCGTCATGATGGTTGCCCCGGGGGCGTTCCGGCGCCACCGGGAGAGAGAGGGGGAGAGAGCCCCCCTTCTTCTTGTTCCCTATATGGGAGGAGAGTCTCTCTCTCTCTCTATGTGTTCTCTTCTATTTCGCATTCCTATTTTCTGGACAAAACCGTTTCTTAAATTCACGGATGTCCATAACTCCGATTGGGCTGAAATTTTGAGGGGAGTTTGATCTGGATATTAGCTTCCTTGTGGCAGAAGGACGCCCCAACCGACCTTCGAGGTGGCCACAAGTGCAGAGGGCGCCTGGGGATACAGGGCGTGCCGTGTGAGCTTGTGGGGCCTGTGGGCCACCCCTTATGTTGATTCTTTAACCCCAAAATCGTATATATTTGAAAATAAATCTCCGTAAATTTTTATCATGTTTGGACTTTGTTTGATATGTGTTGGGGATATGACTACCAGGTATGACCCGCCCAGGAGGGCCCGGGTCAATACCAATGGCGGGTTACTTAAAAGGAAGCCCGAAGAGTATACAAGGTGACGGCTTATGATAAAGCTTGTAGTAGGCCCAAGCCCAGAGGTGGCTTAAGGCCCGTAAGTGTAAACTGCCATGTATGAATAAGACTTGTAAGATAAGGCATGTAAGAGTTGTCACCGAGCCGGACACATTGTATGAGCCGGCCGGGACTCTGTAGGCCGCAGGGCGTCAACCCGTGTATATAAGGGGACGACCCGGCGGCGGCTTAGGGCAAGAAACAACAGATCGAGAGCCAAGCTAGCGTATTTCGCTCCTTGGTCATCGAAACCTAGCAACACCACATCAACTAGACTAGGCTTTACCTTCACCGCAAGGGGCCGAACTAGTATAAACCTCTCGTGTCCTTTGTCCCGATTAACCCCTTTAAGCTTCCTAGTTGCGATGGCTCCATGACTAAGTCCTTTCACTAGGACATCTGCTGTGACAATTCCACAACAGTTGGCGCCCACCATGGGGCCAGCGCACAGTGGATTTGAGTTCTTGAAGGGCAGCTTCGAAGGGCTCAAGGGATACGCTGTGGGCCGGATGACCAAGAGTCGTCGCGGCAAGCTCTACATCGATGACGCAGGATGGGGCCCCGACGCCGGCTCAATTGAGTATGGGTACCGGGTCCCCTTCGGCGGAATCCACATCTTCGTCGGCCAGATCGGCGAGCCGGGCCCTGAGCCGGACATCTGCATCGACCTCATCGAGACGGCTCAGCGTGCGAGACCCGCCCGGACTCAACCCGCCGTGAGGCGTGCCTTTGTGGGTTGCATCCAAGGAGGGGAGTTGTTTGAAGGATCTGTGGACGACGGTGAGACGGCCGTGTGCTCTGACGGTGAGTCGTCCACAGGTGAGACAGATTCATTGTATCAACTACAAGATGGCGGGCTTGGGGGTTGTTTCGATGGTAGCAGTATTCCGAACCCCTTTGAGCCGTCGAACAGAGCGGGGATCTTCATGACTGGTACACAGCCCATTCAAAACTCTACGGCTGTGGCAGCGATAACCACCGGGTCGGCAGCAGCCGGGTCAGGAGACCCCGCACGACCACTGGCTCAGGTGCTGATGGATCTCATGGATAGGATGACGACCCTGTTGACCGTCGTGGTCGAACCGGCAGATAAGGCTCAGCATGATGCGGAGGTGGCATGGTTACGTGGGGAGGTAGCACAAGCCAAGGAAAACTTGGCGGCCGAGGACGTCCGGATGGGTGCAGAGCGGGCGGCTTTGGACGCCCGGGCTCAACAGCTTCAGTCAGAGGCTTTTCAGCTCTCGATGGATTTGAACGCATCAAATGAGGTCATGAGGAGAAGGCACCAGAAGACTCAATCACGTCTGCCCCTGACTTACGATCCTAGGAACCTCTTCCACACACCCGGAGCTGGTCCTAGTAACCCGCCGGAGGCAAACCAGATTACAACACCCGGGGCTGGGGCGCCGGATCAGCCGTGGGCTATGGCACCCCCTCGTGTGAATACTGCTCCGTCTCATTATACACCGACACCACCGGGTCATTTTCCTAGCCCTCTGGAGAATCCGATCGCTGCATCGGCGCGTTTGGCGGCTCTCCCCATGGAAGGCGACTCTCTGACGGTGATCGAAACGCGAAGGGTCAGAGAACTTCTTCAGACAGCTCTGGCACAGCAGGAGTCATACTCTTATAGTTGAGATATGATTCATTCAACCCCTCGCCCAAGCCGGAGCCCAAGCTAATATGGATTCAGCGGCCGTGTCAAGCAACACCCAGCGCCGCAACCAGCCGCGCAGGCATGACCCGACGCATGATGGAGCTCTTAACTTGGCTGACCAGGAGAGGATTCGCCAGGAGGTTGAGCGGGCGGTTCAACAGGCAGCTGAGCAGGCGGTTCACCAACCTTTTCCAGTTTATCCAACGACCTCTATTGAAGCAGGTGTGACGACGAGGATTGGAGGTGTCCCTTGCTTGGTGCCGGCTCTGCGTAATGAGCGCTTGCCTAAGGATTTTAAGGGGCCTCGTAAGGTGCCTAATTACACAGCTGACTTACAACACGGGGCATGGATTGAAAGTTACGAGATGGCCATGGAGTTATTGGAGGTCAGTGACGCAGCGATGGCCAAGTACTTCACCATGATGTTGGATGGAACAACTCGCACTTGGTTGAAGGGGTTGCCACCCAATTCCATCGGCTCATGGGAAGAGTTAAAGGCCCAGTTTATTCATAACTTCAAAGATACATGCAAGCAACCCATGTCGATTGTGGACTTGACAAATTGCAAGCAAGAGGAAGGTGAATCCATGACCCATTGGGTGCGCCGGGTGAAGGAGATAGTACATTCATCTGATAAGATGGATGCCGGCTCCGCGGTCTTAATGTTGGAGAAAAATTGCCGTTTTGAACCTCTGAAACAGAAGCTGGGGCGGCTCAAGCGTGATTGCAATGACATGGGCTAGCTGATGGCGGCTCTGGTCAAATACGCCGATTCTGATAGTACCAAGGATCCCGCATCTGACAAAGAGAAGACAGGGAAGGGAAAGAAGAACGGCAACGGCAAAGGTCATTAGCATAACCCGACAAATCAAGGAGGTAATAATAAACGTAAGGCTGACGGTAGTCTGGAGTTTGTGGCTAACACCAACGCACAGGGCAACAATCAATGGCGTAAGGGGAGGCCACCTCCTCAGTCAGGCGGGTCAGGTCCCACCCTTGAGCAGTTGCTAAATGAACCCTGTCCAAGACACGGCACTCGGGAGAAGCCGGCCACCCATCTATGGAAAGACTATACGATCATGAAGGCTTTCAAGAATTCTAACATGTTCGACGGTAATCATGGACCTGGCAACGACTCAGGCGGTGGCGGCTTTCATGGCCCGGGCGGCGGCTCAGGCGGTGGCGGCTTTCATGGCCAGGGCCCTCAAGGCAATCAAGGCGGCTATAATCAGCAATCTGGCCAAGGTAGTCAGCAGCAGCAGCAATCCAGGTATCAGAGTAACCCAAAGCAGCTAAGTAGTGGGCAGTATCATGTATTCACGACCAATTTATGCAAAAGGGACCAAAAACTTCATAAGAGAGTTGTGAACGCTGTTGAACCGGCGGTTCCATGTTATTTTAGATGGTCTGAGCAGCCTATTTTGTGGAGCAGGGAAGATCACCCTCCCCGGGTTGATAATCCGGGTCACCTGGCCTTGGTGGTGGCCCCTCAGGTTGGTGGATATAAATTCACTAAAGTACTCATGGACGGAGGCAGTAGCATCAACATCCTCTATTATGAGACGTTTCGTCGCATGAGGTTGACTGATAAAAGTCTTAAGACATCCAACACTGTTTTCCATGGAGTAGTGCCTGGTAAGTCGGCATGTCCAGTTGGTAAGATTGAGCTGGAAGTAGCCTTTGGAGATGAGCATGATTCTAGGGCGGAGAAGTTAACTTCTGAAGTGGTCAAAATCAAAAGCCCATATCACGCCCTATTTGGACGGCCGGCTTATGCAAAACTCATGGAACGTCCATGTTATGTTTATCTGGAGCTCAAGATGCCGGGTTATAAGGGAACTATCATAGTACATGGAAGTCGAAAGATAGCTTTGGACTGTGAAGCAGGTGATGCTGCTTACGCCGAATCTGTTTGTGCGACAGGGGAGTTGAAGTTGTACAGGGATAATGTTGACCCAGCGGACATGACATCTTTGAAAAACCCAACTACGGAGCATGAGCCTGCGCTGAAGTTTAAGTCAGGTGACGATACCAAGATGATTGATTTTGTGCCTGGCATATCATCCAAACAATTCATTGTCAGTGCTAACTTGGATCCCAAATAGGAAAGCGCGCTCATTGAGTTCATCCGTGAGAACTGGGACATCTTTGCATGGAAGCCTTCTGACATGCCGGGTGTACCGTGAGAACTCGCTGAGCACACTCTTAATATTGATCCAAAGTTTAAGCCGGTCAGGCAGTTTCTTCAGCGGTTCAATGAGGAAAGGCGCAAGGATATTGGAGAAGAGGTGGCCCAGCTCTTGGCGGCCATGTTTATTGTTGAAGTTTTTCACCCAGAGTGGTTGGCTAACCCGGTGCTTGTGCACAAAAAGAACGGCACTTGGCATATGTGTGTGGATTACACAGATTTAAACAAGGCTTGTCCGGCTGATCCTTTTGCTCTCCCTCGTATTGATCAAATCATTGATGCTACGGCGGGTTGTGAGCATTTAAGTTTTCTGGATGCTTATTCTGGCTATCATCAGATCTAGATGGCAGTGAAGGACCAGGAGAAGACGGCTTTCATTACCCCGTTTGGAGCCTTTTGCTATGTATCTATGCCTTTTGGGCTTAAGAGTGCCCAGGCGACTTATCAGCAGTGTGTGCAGAACTGTCTTCATAATCACATTGGGCGAAATGTTCATGCTTATGTAGATGATATAGTGGTGAAATCCAGAGAGAAGGAAACTCTGGTAGATGATCTAAAGGAAACCTCTGGTAACCTCTGGGTCTACAAGATGATGCTTAACCCGGCCAAGTGCATTTTTGGAATCCCAACTGGTAAGCTTGGGTTTTTTGGTGTCTAACAGAGGCATTGAGGCTAACCTAGAGAAAATTAAGGTGATTACGTCTTTGGCTAAGCCGGCGTGCATCAATGACGTTCAGCGGCTGGCAGGTCGTGTCGCAGCTTTAAGCCAGTTCATAGGCCGGTTAGGTGAGTGATACGTCTCCAACGTATCTATAATTTTTGATTGTTCCATGCTATTATATTATCAACCTTGGATGTTTTATATTCATTTATATGCTATTTTATATGATTTTTGGCACTAACCTATTAACCTAGAGCCTAGTGCCAGTCTTTGTTTTTTCCTTGTTTTAGAGTATCGCAGAAAAAGAAAATGAAACGGAGTCCAATTGACCTGAAACTTCACGGAACTTATTTTTGGACTAGAAGAAGCCCACGGAGTATCGAAGATGGACCAGAAGAGTGCTGGGCTTCCCACAAGGGTGGGGGCGCGCCCCCTGCCTCGTGGACAGCCCGGAGATACACCGACGTACTTCTTCCTCCTATATATATATATATATATATATATATATATATATATATATATATATATATATATATATATATATATATATCCATATACCCTAAAAACTTCGGGGAGCAGAATAGATCGGGAGTTCCGCCACCAGAAGCCTCCGTAGGCACCGAAAACCAATCTAGACCCGTTCCGGCACCCTGCCGGAGGGGGAATCCCTCTCCGGTGGCCATCTTCATCATCCCAGCGCTCTCCATGATGAGGAGGGAGTAGTTCACCCTCGGGGCTGAGGGTATGTACCAGTAGCTATGTGTTTGATTGCATGATCTTGATGTATCGCGAGCTTTGCTAATATAGTTGGATCTTATGATGTTTCTCCCCCTCTACTCTCTTGTAATGGATTGAGTTTTCCCTTTGAAGTTATCTTATCAGATTGAGTCTTTAAGGATTTGAGAACACTTGATGTATGTCTTGCCATGCTTATCTATGGTGACAATGGGATATCACGTGATCCACTTGATGTATGTTTTGGTGATCAACTTGCGGGTTCCGCCCATGAACCTATGCATAGGGGTTGGCACACGTTTTCGTCTTGACTCTTCGGTAGAATCTTTGGGGCACTCTTTGAAGTTCTTTGTGTTGGTTTGAATAGATGAATCTGAGATTGTGTGATGCATATCGTATAATCATACCCACGGATATTGAGGTGACATTGGAGTATCTAGGTGACATTAGGGTTTTGGTTGATTTGTGTCTTAAGGTGTTATTCTAGTACGAACTCTAGGATAGATTGAATGGAAATAATAGCTTCGTGTTATTTTACTACGGACTCTTGAATAGATCGATCAGAAAGGATAACTTTGAGGTGGTTTCGTACCCTACCATAATCTCTTCATTTGTTCTCCGCTATTAGTGACTTTGGAGTGACTCTTTGTTGCATGTTGAGGGATAATTATATGATCCAATCATGTTATTATTGTTGAGAGAACTTGCATTAGTGAAAGTATGAACCCTAGGCCTTGTTTCAACGCATTGCAATACCGTTTGTGCTCACTTTTATCATTAGTTACCTTGCTGTTTTTATATTTTCAGATTACAAAAACCTTTATCTACCATCCATATACCACTTGTATCACCATCTCTTCGCCGAACTAGTGCACCTATACAATTTACCATTGTATTGGATGTGTTGGGGACACAAGAGAGTCTTTGTTATTTGGTTGTAGGGTTGCTTGAGAGAGACCATCTTCATCCTACGCCTCCTACAGACTGATAAACCTTAGGTCATCCACTTGAGGAAAATTTGCTACTGTCCTACAAACCTCTGCACTTGGAGGCCCAACAACGTTTACAAGAAGAAGGTTGTGTAGTAGACATCAAGCTCTTTTCTGGCGCCGTTGCCGGGGAGGTTAGCGCTTGAAGGTATATCTTTAGATCTTGCAATCGAATCTTTTTGTTTCTTGTTTTAGCACTAGTTTAGTTTATAAAATAAAACTACAAAAAAATATGGAATTGAGTTTGCCTCATAAGCTTCATCTTTTTAATATCTTTCGTGAGTATGATGGAAAGGAAAATTGTGCCAAAGTGTTTGAAGAAGAATGCATTAAAATTTTTGGCAGTAAATCTTTAAACGATGAGCATGATTGCAATGTTATTAGTATGAACTCATTGAATATCCATAGTACTAATGATGATTGCACTAGTCATGATGAGAATGTCTCTTATAAGCATGTCGATTTTTGTGGAGTGCATAGAGTTTGCAAGTACACACCAATTAGGGAAGATGGATTTTGCAAGAGGCATAAGTACTTAGAAACTAAATGGTTGCAAGAAAGGCTAGATGTTTGTGTTGAAAATTTAAATTTCTTAGCCGTACTTGTGAACTTTGCAATGAACATGGTCATTTAACCATCCGATGCAAATTGTTTCATGATCTAATAATTTCCAAAAATTGTGATGACTTGATTTCCCTTGCACATCATAATGAACTTAGTTTGCTTATGGGTTATGAAGAAATGAAACGTATAACTAACTATCTTCCAGTATTTGCCCGTGATAAACTTCTTGATTTTGATCTAGAGGAAATTTATATGTATTGTGCAGTGAATTGTATTGAAAATCCTTATATTGCCAATTACATAAAGAAAAGAAAACAAATAGAAGATAAAGAGAATACTAATGAAAGGGAAGAGACTTCCCAATATCCTCCTATTATTTCTTATGATGAATGAGGTAACGAGGAGGAGCCTTCTATTCAACCAATCTCATTAATAAGGAGCTCCAAAAAGAGGTTTGAACCCACACATGATGTGAAGAAGAAAAAGAAAAGACGGAGAAGCAAAGGTAAAAAGGTATCCCTCCCAAATGATGTTGCTCCTATTACTCCTTGTGATGATGATAATTGCTATACTATTGGTGTTGTCCATACTATTAATGATGAGATCGATTATGCTTACGATATGAAAAGGCCCAAGCTTGGGGATGCTATGTTTGATGAAGATGATGGTTTTGAGAATATATTTGCTGTAATTAATTTTTGTCCCAAGCTTGGGGATGCTACGTTTAATGAATATGATATTTTTAGTCTCCCAAGTTTTGATATGCAAATTTATACTGATGATAGCATGCCTCCTACTTATGACGATTATATTGATGAAAGTGGGTTTGGAAGAGTGTCAACTTTAGGAAGTAATGATCCCAATATTTTGGAGGATGTTGAATCTTATTATAATAATTATGGAAGTGGATTTGGAGAGGTCATGACTTTATTTAGTGATGATTCCACTATCTTGGAAGATGTTTCAATCGATTATGATGAGAACAAAGTTGCTACTTATGATAATTATTGTGATGATACATATGCTATAAAAAGCAGTGATGATTATATTTATAAAACTTGTCATGATTATCATTACCCTTTTCCTGAATACTACTCTTTTAATGTGGAAACAATTTGTAGTATTCAAGTTTCTTATGATACTCCCACTATTCTGAATGAGAAGAATTTTGCTTATGTGGAGAGTAGTAAATTTTCTATGCTTGTAGATCATAAAAGCAATGCTTTTTGTGATGGTTATACTGTTGAATTCATTCATGATGCTACTGAAAATTATTATGAGGGAGGAATATATGCTTGTAGGAATTGCAATAATATCAAGTTTCCTCTCTATGTGCTTAAATTTTTGAAGTTATGCTTGTTTTACCTTCCTATGCAAGTTGATTCTTGTTCCCACAAGTTGTTTGCCAACAAAATCCCTATGCATAGGAAGTGGGTTATACTTAAATGTGCTAGTCATATTCTTATTGATGCTCTCTTTATATTTCAATTCTTATCTTTTATGTGAGCATCATTGAAATCATCATGCCTAGCTAGGGGCGTTAAACGATAGCGCTTGTTGGGAGGCAGCCCAAGTTTATTTTTGTTCCTTGATTTTTGTTCCTGTTTAGTAATAAATAATTTATCTAGCCTCTGTTTTTGTTGTATTTTTTATGTTTAATTAGTGTTTGTGCCAAGTAGAACCGTTGGGAAGACTTGGGGAAAGTCTTTTTGATCTTGCTGTAAAAAACAAAAACTTTAGCGCTCACGAGAATTGCTGCCATTTTTTATTGGAGAGTGATATTTAGTTAATTCTTTTTGAAGATGATTAATAGATAAATCAGGGGCGGAGCCAGAAAATTTAGTCGATGGGTTCACTCATTATCTTATTGTGAGGATTTGGTCTGATTAATTCAATGTAAAGTCCAATTTCACACCACCTTACATCAAATATATAGTAGTCCCCTTCAAGGAAGAACAAAAAATATAGCACTAAAAATACATTACAGAGAGAAACATAATATCACTTATGTTATTTCAGAGTGCAAAGCCAAAATATTATCATTTGTTATTTCGTAACAATGCACCGGGTATTTAATTAGTACTAACTATTAAAGTATACAAGTATTTAATTTTTTAGGGGTGTATACGGGTATTTAATTAGCATGGACTAGAGAGGCAATTTACTAGTGGGCTTTTGGGCTTTTTTTATTAGGCTGCTCACTTGGCGTTGGAACTTGATGGGTTCATCCCATGTTTTTCGTTGGGTTCAGATGAGTACGTATCTGTGTACGTATACTAGACCAAGAAAAGTCGTTGGGTTCATCTGAACCCAATACTAACATGCTGGCTCCGCCCCTGAGATAAATTCCTCACGTCCAACAATTTATTTTAGAAATTTTGGGGTTCCAGAAGTATTAGAAACCTACAAATTACTACAGACTGTTCTGTTTTTGACAGATTCTGTTTTTCGTGTGTTGTTTGCTTATTTTGATGAATCTATGGCTAGTAATAGAGTTTATGAACCCTAGAAAAGTTGGAATACAGTAGGTTTAACACAAATATAAATAAAGAATGAGTTCATTACATTACCTTTAAGTGGTGGTCTGTTTTCTTTTACTAACAGAGCTCACGAATATTTTCTTTTAAGTTTTTGTGTTGTGAAGTTTTCAAGTTTTGGGTAAAGATTTGATGGATTATGGAACAAGGAGTGGCAAGATCCTAAGATTGGGGATGCCCAAGGCACCCCAAGGTAATATACAAGGACAACTAAGAGCCTAAGCTTGGGATGCCTCGGAAGGCATCCCCACTTTCGTCTTCGTTCATCGGTAACTTTACTTGGAGCTATATTTTTATTCACCACATGATATGTGTTTTGCTTGGAGCGTCATTTTATTTTTTTTGTTTTGCTTTCTGTTTGAATAAAATACCAAGATCTGAAATTCCTAAATGTTAGAGAGTCTTCATATAGTTGCATAATTATTCGACTACTCATTGATCTTCACTTATATCTTTCGGAGTAGTTTGTTGTTGCTCTAGTGCTTCACTTACATCTTTTTAGAGCACGGCGGTGGTTTTATCTTACAGAAATAGATGAACTATCATGTGTCACTTATATTATTTTGAGAGTCCTAAACAGCATGGTAATTTGCTTTGGTTATGAATTTAGTCCTAATATGATGGGCATCCAAGAGGGATATAATAAAAACTTTCATATAAAGTGCATTGAATACTATGAGAAGTTTGATACTTGATAATTGTTTTGAGATATGGAGATGGTGATATTAGAGTCATGCTAGTTGAGTAGTTGTGAATTTGAGAAATACTTGTGTTGAAGTTTGTGATTCCCGTAGCATGCACGTATGGTGAACCGTTATGTGATGAAGTCGGAGCATGATTTATTTATTGATTGCCTTCCTTATGAGTGGCGGTCGGGGACGAGCGTTGGTCTTTTCCTACCAATCTATCCCCCAAGGAGCATGCGCGTAGTACTTTGTTTCGATAACTAATAGATTTTTGCAATAAGTATGTGAGTTCCTTATGACTAGTGTTGAGTCCATGGATTATAGGCACTCTCACCCTTCCACCATTGCTAGCCTCTCTAGTACCGCGTAACTTTCGCCGGCACCATAAACCCACCACATACCTTCCTCAAAACAGCCACCATACCTACCTATTATGGCATTCCCATAGCCATTTCGAGATATATTGCCATACAACTTTCGACTGTTCCGTTTATTATGACGCGCTCCATCATTGTCATATTGCTTTGCATGATCATGTAGTTGACATCGTATTTGTGGCAAAGCCACCATTCATAATTGTTTCATACATGTCACTCATGAGTCATTGCACATCCCGGTACACCGCCGGAGGCATTCATATAGAGTCATATTTTGTTCTAAGTATCGAGTTTTAATTCTTGAGTTGTAAGTAAATAGAAGTGTGATGGTCATCATTATTAGAGCATTGTCCCATGTGAGGAAAGGATGATGGAGACTATGATTCCCCCACAAGTCGGGATGAGACTCCGGACGAAAAATAAAAAAAGAGAAAAAAAGAGGCCATAAAAAAGAGAGAAGGCCCAAATAAAAAATAAATAAAATAAAATAAAATGAGAGAAAAAGAGAGAAGGGGCAATGCTACTATCCTTTTACCACACTTGTGCTTCAAAGTAGCACCATGATCTTCATGATAGAGAGTCTCCTATGTTGTCACTTTCATATACTAGTGGGAATATTTCATTATAGAACTTGGCTTGTATATTCCAATGATGGGCTTCCTCAAAACGCCCTAGGTCTTTGTGAGCAAGCGAGTTGGATGCACACCCACTAGTTTCTTTTGTTGAGCTTTCATATACTTATAGCTCTAGTGCATCCGTTGCATGGAAACCCCTACTCACTCACATTAATATCTATTGATGGGCATCTCCATAGCCCGTTGATATGCCTAGTTGATGTGAGACTATCTTCTCCTTCTTGTCTTCTCCACAACCACCATTCTATTCCACCTATAGCGCTATGTCCATGGCTCACGCTCATGTATTGCGTGAAGATTGAAAAAGTTTGAGAACATCAAAAGTATGAAACAATTGCATGGCTTGTCA
The DNA here is from genome assembly GCF_002162155.2 of Triticum dicoccoides. Taxonomy (NCBI): domain Eukaryota; kingdom Viridiplantae; phylum Streptophyta; class Magnoliopsida; order Poales; family Poaceae; genus Triticum; species Triticum dicoccoides. The sequence continues at coordinate 6,057,929 of NC_041386.1, read as the reverse complement.
TCGGGGTTGTGCATGATTTAAATATTTTGTGTGATTAAGATAGAGCATATCCATACTGTATGATTTTGTAGGGATAACTTTCTTTGGCCATGTTATTTTGAGAAGACATGATTGCTTAGTTAGTATGCTTGAAGTATTATTATTTTTATGTCAGTATTAAAAAAATTCTTGAATCTTATGGATCTGAATATTCTTGCCACAATAAAGAGAAATACATGATGATTATGTTAGGTAGCATTCCACATCAAAAATTATGTTTTTATCATTTATCTACTCGAGGACGAGCAGGAATTAAGCTTGGGGATGCTGATACGTCTCCAACGTATCTATAATTTTTTATTGTTCCATGCTATTATATTATCAACCTTGGATGTTTTATATGCATTTATATGCTATTTTATATGATTTTTGGGACTAACCTATTAACCTAGAGCCCAATGCAAGTTTTTGTTTTTTCCTTGTTCTAGAGTATCGCAGAAAAGGAAAATCAAACGGAGTCCAATTGACCTGAAACTTCACGGAACATATTTTTGGACCAGAAGAAGCCCACGGAGTATCGAAGATGGACCAGAAGAGTGCCAGGCTGCCCACGAGGGTGGGGGCGCGTCCACCCCCTGGGCGCGCCCCCTGCCTCGTGGACAATCCGGAGATCCACCGACATACTTCTTCCTCCTATATATATCCATATACCCTAAAAACTTTGGGGAGCAGAATAGATAGGGAGTTCCGCCGCCAGAAGCCTCCGTAGACACCGAAAACCAATCTACGCCCGTTCCGGAACCCTGCCGGAGGGGGAATCCCTCTCCGGTGGCCATCTTCATCATCCCGGCGCTCTCCATGACGAGGAGGGAGTAGCTATGTGTTTGGTCTCTCTCTCTCTCTCTCTCTCGTGTTCTTGAGGTGGCACGATCTTGATGTATCGCGAGCTTTGCTATTATAGTTGGATCTTATGATGTTTCTCCCCCTCTACTCTCTTGTAATGGATTGAGTTTTCCCTTTGAAGTTATCTTATCGGATTGAGTCTTTAAGGATTTGAGAACACTTGATGTATGTCTTGTCGTGCTTATCTGTGGTGACAATGGGATATCACGTGATCCACTTGATGTATGTTTTGGTGATCAACTTGTGGGTTCCGCCCATGAACCTTTGCATAGGGGTTGGCACATGTTTTCATCTTGACTCTCCGGTAGAATCTTTGGGGCACTCTTTGAAGTTCTTTGTGTTGGTTTGAATAGATGAATCTGAGATTGTGTGATGCATATCGTATAATCATACCCACGGATACTTGAGGTGAAATTGGAGTATCTAGGTGACATTAGGGTTTTGGTTGATTTGTGTCTTAAGGTGTTATTCTAGTACGAACTCTAGGATAGATTGAACAGAAAGAATAGCTTCGTGTTATTTTACTACGGACTCTTGAATAGATCGATCAGAAAGGATAACTTTGAGGTGGTTTCATACCCTACCATAATCTCTTCGTTTGTTCTCCACTGTTAGTGACTTTGGAGTGACTCTTTGTTGCATATTGAGGGATAATTATATGATCCAATTATGTTATTATTGCTGAGAGAACTTGCAGTAGTGAAAGTATGAACCCTAGGCCTTGTTTCAACGCATTGCAATACCATTTGTGCTCACTTTTATCATTAGTTACCTTGCTGTTTTTATATTTTCAGATTACAAAAACCTTTATCTACCATCCATATACCACTTGTATTACCATCTCTTCGTCGAACTAGTGCACCTATACAATTTACCATTGTATTGGGTGTGTTGGGGACACAAGAGACTCTTTGTTATTTGGTTGCAGGGTTGCTTGAGAGAGACCATCTTCATCCTACGCCTCCTACGGATTGATAAACCTTAGGTCATCCACTTGAGGGAAATTTGCTACTGTCCTACAAACCCCTGCACTTGGAGGCCCAACAACATCTACAAGAAGAAGGTTGTGTAGTAGACATCAGTGAGAAGGCTATGTTGTTGCATCAAATGATGAAGAAGACGAATAACTTTGTCTGGAGTGACGCTGCAACTTTGCCTTTGAAGATCTGAAAAGACAGCTCGCCGAGCCGCTGGTTCTTGCTGCTCCCATTGAGAAGGAGCCACTGTTGTTTATGTGGCTGCTAACACACGTGCTGTCAGTGTGGCCATTGTTGTGGAGTGCAAGGAGGCTGGCAAGGAACATCCGGTTCAACGGCTGGTTTATTATGTTAGTGAGGCGCTCATTGAGTCCAAGCAGAGATATCCGCATTGGCAGAAGCTTGTTTATGGGGTGTCATGGCAAGCTGAAAGCTTAAACATTACTTTCAGGGTCATCCCATCACTGTGGTTAGCTCTGCTCCTTTAGGAGATATTATTCAAAATAGAAAAGCCACAGGAAGAGTCGCCAAGTGGGCCATTAAACTTGGGTCTGATGGTTTAAACTATGTGCCACGTACTGCCATCAAATCTCAAGCGCTGGTGGACTTCATTAACGATTGGACGGAATTGCAGATACCTGAAGAGAAGCCAGACAACACATATTGGACGATTCATTTTGATGGATCCAGACAATTGGAAGGCTCGGGGGCTGGAGTTGTTTTAACTTCGCCTTGAGGTGACAAGTTTTGTTATGTGTTGCGGTTGATGTTTCCTTGTACCAACAACGCAGCTGAGTATGAGGCCTTACTCCATGGTCTTCGAATGGCTAAAGAAATGAGTTTAAGCCGGATACGGTGCCTTGGCGACTCAGATTTGGTGGCTCAGCAAGTATGAGGCAAGTGGGATTCCAAGGATCCTCTCATGGCAGCTTATTGTCGTGAGGTTGACGCTGTTGCTGGACACTTCAAGGGTTATCAAGTGGAGCACATCAACCACAAAAGAATGAAGCGGCCGATGCTTTAAGCCGGTTGGGATCTCAATGTAAGTCGGTGCCGCCTAACACTTTTTTAGATGTTCTGCATAACCCTTCTGTCAAGTTGCCTATAGAGGAAGACTTGGCTGTTCCAGACCCGGAGGCACAATTGGTGGCGGCTCTTCATGTCATTCTAGATTGGACAGTGCCGTACTTAGCTTATATGACCCGGGGTGAGTTGCCGGAGGATGATACCTTGGATAGACAGATAATCCGACGGTCTAAGTCAATGACAATTTCCAACGGTGAGTTGTATCATCGCAGTGTCACCGGAGCATTTCAACGTTGTGTCTCTCCTGAAGAAGGTCAAGAAATTCTTCATGAGATCCATGAAGGGGATTGTGGCCATCATGCCGGTTCAAAGTCTCTTGTGGCCAAAGCTTTCCGTCATGCTTTTTACTGGCTGACGGCTCACGCCGATGCGGAGGATCTGGTCAGTAGGTGCGATGGGTGTCAAAAATTTGCACGACGAGCGCACGTGCCGGCTCAAGAATTGCGGATGATTCCAATTACTTGGCCGTTTGCAGTTTAGGGGCTCGATATGGTTCGACCTTTCAAAAGATTCAAAGATAAAAAGACACATCTTTTGGTGGCTGTTGACAAATTCACAAAATGGGTTGAGGCAGAGCCGGTTAGTAAGTGTGATGTAGCCACAGCGGTTCAGTTCATGAAAAAGGTGATCTTTCGTTTTGTCTTTCCACACAGCATTATAAATGACAATTGTACTAATCTGTCCAAAGGTGCTATGGAGGAATTTTGTCAACGTGAGCATATTCGGCTTGATGTTTCATCAGTGGCTCACCCCCAATCTAATGGTCAAGCTGAGAGAGCAAATTAGGAAATCTTAAAAGGTCTCAAACCCTAGCTTATGGTTCCTTTACAACGGACGCCAGGTTGTTGGGTGGAGGAGTTACCCTCGGTGTTATGGAGTATCAATACCACCCCTAATAGGACTACAGATTATACGCCTTTCTCCATGGTTTATGGAGCAGAAGTAGTCCTGCCTAGTGACATCCATCATGACTCACCCCGCGTGGCGGCTTACGTTGAAGCTGATAAGGAGCAAACCCGACAGGATGCACTTGACTTATTAGATGAGGAGCGAGACTTGGCAGCGGCCCGATCAGCAATTTACCAACAGGACCTGCGCGTTATCACAGCCGCCGGGTTAAGTCCAGAACCTTTCAAGAAGGTGAACTCGTGCTCCAGCTCATCCAGGATCAGTCTGATGCGCACTATGCCCACCTTGGGAAGGACCCTTTGTGGTCAGCAAGAATTTAAACAACGGGTCATATTACCTTATCGATGTTCGAGAGCACAAAGACTCACGTAAATCAGAGGAGGAGACCCGCCAGCCATGGAATGCTGCTCATCTTCGGCCTTACTACACTTGAGCCACCGTCTCTCATAATGTACATACTTTGACATTGTATATATTATGATAAGTAATAAAGCAGGACCTCTGTCCTTTTTCATCTTCAATGATCACGTATCTTTATTATTTTAATTATTAAACGACCAGTTGGGGGCTGATAGTATTTGAATCTAGCTTAACCCTCTCGGTCCGGCTCATGATCGTATTCGAATCTAGCCGTTAAAACTTCATGGTCACTAGGGGGCTTCCTGTTCAAACATAGGTTGTATTCGAACCAAAGGGAACATAGCTGTCGTAACCCTCTTGATCGGTGCAAAGCCAAACTCACTAGGGGGCTTCTTGATCGTATCCGAATCATATCTTAACCCCTTTTGGGTTTGACTTGGATTGTATTCGAATCAGGGTCGTTAAAAACCTCTCAAGGTCATTTGGGGGCTTCCTGTTCAAACATATGTCGTATTTGAACCAAAGAGAACATAGCTGTCAGTACCCTCTTGATCGGCGCAACGCCAAAGCCACTGGGGGCTACGTGATCATATCTGAATCCTAGCTTAACCCCTTTGGTCCGTTTTACTGATCGTATTCGAATCAGAAGCCTCCAAATTTTTCTTAATGCTTGATTTACATTGTTTGAAAGATACTCTTTTGTTTTATTGGTTTTTTGTTGTCTCAAATCTAACTGTAAGTATGGTTTCAAATTTAAACCGGCTCGGTTATTTGACAATGAGTTGCCAAGGTATAACAGTCATCAGGCATATGGAAGTATGACTTCTAAAAATATTGGGTTGTCACCCTTACTGTCCGGGTCACATAAACCAGCAGTCTAGAATCAAAGAACACAGGTATGACATTGTCGTTCATAGACAGACTTATCTATGTTTTTCTTTAATCAAAGGCTTTACAACCTTATTTATCTTTACATCTAGCCCTGATTATTCCGTTATGGTAATTTCATAGTTATGTATTGGATGTTTTGACCCGTCTAGCGACAAACCGCCAGGACAGTTTCTCATCTTTTACATACAGGAACAGGTTTAAACGCTATAGATATGATAAATGATATAAAGCATATATTGACATGATGGATAAAAATAGTCGTACGCAGTATGATATGCACGACGGCATAGGCAGAACATGCAGTTTCAAGCTAGCCTATTACAAGGCGTTGGGAGCCCAAAAGGTTAAAACTGTTTTTTCTCTTAAGCAGATGTTAAGCTAAGGCCTGTTCATTAAGTCTTGACCGGATTATTTGGATGGTTATGACTCCTCCCTCGCCGGTTCATCTCCCTCCACTGGTTGGAAGATGGGCTTAGACCAATCGAAGCCACGAAGAGCAACGAACTCAGCTTCATCATCAATTAGACCAGCCGGGTCAATTTCTGGAGCAAAGGTGTGTTGGCGAACCGGCGGGATGAGATCTGTCACTTTATATGAAGGAGTCGCCATCTTCTTATTATCAACGTCAAAACCTGGCTGATACTTATCAATGTTGGTCTCGTCGCCAAGAATGGTAGCCTGAGGACGAACTCCCCTCACACAAGCGACAAAATCATCTTGATCAAATGGAGCCCCGTCTTCCTTCAAGGGGGATACCCCTTGGCTACGTCCGCCGGGTCTAGTTCCAGCACCCAGGCTTTGGAGCGGCTTAGAGCAGTTAGGGCTCCGGATCTTGGACAACACCGCTTAACCTCTTGGAATCTGGCGGGTAAGATAGATAACTTCTTCAAAACATCACTCAAGAGGTTTGGTCCTTGGTTGGCTGGGGAGATAATAGCAAGCGCCCGTTGAGCCCCAGTGTACAATTGCTCCACCAGGGTGTAAACCGCCTTGAGTTTTGTCACGTTGGTTTGGCTCAGATTGCTGCTCTGTGGACCTATGAGTATTTTAAAGGTTAAGCAAGCGGCTTATATTTCTGGCAAAATAGAGTTTAAGTAAATAATTCAAATGACTCACCAAAGATTGCGGAGACCATATGAGACACATGGTTTTTTAAGCCGGTGAGCTCCGTGGTAACCTCCTTGAGAGCCGCCTAGGCTGTCTCAGCACGCTGTATCAGCAAGGTTTTCTCATCGACCCAGGATTTTTTCTCCGCATCAAAACTGGTCTTCAGTTTTTCAGCTTCAGAGAGGCTCAACTGGAGTTTGGAGTCAGGATTCTTTATCTCAGTCTCTTGATCTGCCAGCCGGGTCTTTGCATCAGTCAATTGAGAACCCAATTCAGTTATGGCTGGCGGTCTACAGACATGCACAAGTGTGTTAAAAATTTATTTCAATAAAGGAAATAATGATTAAAGTCCCAAGTGCTTTGCAATGTAACACCACTCGTTTTGGGGGCTAATGTCTGCCAAAGCAATTTTTTAAATGCAAAATGGCTCTTCTATGATTAAAGTCCCAAGTGTTTTACAAGTAACAACGCTTGGCACTTGGGGGCTAATGCATGATATTAAGAAAGTTTTTTCATCTTGAGCCGGATCACACTATTTGTTTGGACTGATTCAAGATAGTTATGAAGTCAAGTACCGGCTCATTCATGATAAATTAAGCTGGCCCTTGGGGACTACAGGTGAAATTTATGTTAATCCGTTGGACTTAGGGAAAATCTAAGACAGAGCATCAACCTATATCACAAGTCTACATATCATTCAGGTTCATCATAATCCAGAGACTTGGGGGCTGGCAGAGCATATGTAAACTAATGAAAGCCGGAGAACATACCTCATATTTCAGTTGCAGCTGTTTGACCATCTCAATTTCAGAGTCACGGCTGGAATGCACATGACTGAGGTATCCAAATAGCACGTCACTAACATTTAGGTGAGCATAGTGAGAGACGTCAAGCCGCCTTTTCTGCCTTTCCAAAGCCTCTTGTTTGGCAGAGTGCCTGGCCAATACAGTTGGATTGCCCGGCTCAATGAATCTACTACCAGTGATTAGGACGTCATTGTCAGAAGGCGCCGGCGGGTTAGCTGAGCTGGACGGCCCGACGGTGGATGGATTGAGAATAGTCTCATCAGCTGATGGCTCAGGAAGGTCGGATTGAATGTTGACAGTAGGGTCTTTTGGTGCTTCAGATTGTTCAGGAGCAGGAGTTGGTATTGCCGGTTCAGGAGCAGGGTCTTTCGGGTCTTCCACCGGCTTAGCCACCCTGGCTTTCTTGGGCTTTGCTTGACCGCTAAGAAGGATTTCATGAGTTAGTATAATGATGCAGACTTAAAGAAGCAGAAGAAAGATAATTTTCTTTACCCAGGGGCAGTCTTGAAAGCCGGAAATTGAGTTTGTGAAGAATCGCCAGAAGAGCGAGAAACCTCCTGCAATAGTAAAATTACAATTAAGAGAGTAAGGAAATAGATTCATTGATAAAAGAAAGAGACAAAGGTGGAAGAAACCTCATTCCGGCGTTTCCGAGGAGTTTTTGGTAAGACAGAGGGCAGTTCATTGTCGTCACTGGTCTGGGCCTGACGACGGTTCTCATGTTGCTGTTTTTTCAAAATAAAACGAGGATCCAAATAAGCCAAAGGGTGTGAAAACCTTACTTTCCGGGTTACCAATTGAGGTTTCTGTCTTGGCAAAGGGGCTAAGTCGGAGGAAATAGTTACTTCTTCTTCTACTGTCTGGCTGGCCCCCGTGTCATCCTGGCAATAGTCAGTGTCAATAAGGTTGTTAAAAAGCAGGTCGAGAGAGTCAAGGGCTACCTCCGACTTAGAAACATCATCCAACTTGAACATATCAGAAGTAGTTCTTTTCTTCTTGGATTTCGGGTTGTCTTCTTGGCGGCTATGGCGGCGGCTCTAGCCTTCTTGGCAGCTTCATGATCATATTTGGCCTTCCAAAAGTCAAATTTGGCCTGTAGGCAGATAATAGGTTAAAAGTCAGATAAGTACTTAACTACTAAAGGAAAAAGGGAGTCAAGGGGACTTACCTCTGGTGCCGGGTTAAGCTTGCAGAAAGGATTCAATCCAACTTTACTGCAGTCCTCGTATTTACTGTTTACGAGGGTGGTTGACATTTCAACAATGGCATCTTCAGTCAGTTGTACAGAACTATGACACAGAGGGTCATCTGGGCCTCCGCCATATTTATACATCAAGTTGGATCGGTGGCTCAGAGGGATGACCCGCCATGCGATCCAACAACGGATTAATTCAACTCCAGTTAGGCCGTTTCCCAACAAGGCTTGAATCCTTTTGATGGATGGAATGAGCTTCTTACGTTCAGTGGCAGTCAGCTTGTCGGGGAGCATAAACTTAGAGTCAAGACGCTCCACGTGATAACCCGGCATTGGTTTTTCATCAGCTGGCGACGTGTCTTTGCAATAAAACCAAGTTTGGTTCCAATCCTTGGGATGGCTTGGTAAGACTACTAAGGGAAAGACAACGCCATGTCAGCGCTGAATCGAAATTCCACCAAGTTCCAAGCTAGGGCCGTTGGTGCATTCATTCTGGCGGTTCAAATAGAAGTACTCTCTGAAGAGTTTAATGGTAGGTTCTTCTTGAAGATAAACCTCACAGAGAACTTGAAAATTGCATATGTTGGATATGGAGTTGGGTCCAAGATCTTGAGGATGAAGCTTGAAAAAATGTAGAACATCTCTGATGAATTTTGAGCCGGGTGGTGAAAAACCCCGGTTCATATGATCAGCAAAGATAATGACTTCACCATCTTTGGGTTGAGGTCGTTCTTCGTCCGGGTCAGGGGCACGATAGGACATAATGTTTTTCTCTGGCAAATATCCGATGGTGACAAAATCCTTCAAAGTGTCGTCAGTGACTGTGGAAGGGACCCAGTTGCAGACTGTTGGCGTCTTTGACGGCATAATGAAAAAGTACAAGCTGAAAAGAAAGTAATTTGCCGGTTCAAATTAATAGGTGGAGTTATAGGTCAAAGATTATAGTACAGATGAGTAATGGCGGCTTAAGTAAGGACTAATGATATATAAAGGAAAAATGAGCCGGCATGATAAGCCGCCATGACTAAAGATATTCGAAGGTTGCCTGAGACAGAATTGGCTAAGTACTAAGATAAACAAGTTTCACAAATTGTTGCTATTATTTTGGATCAAGATGGTTCAAAAAAGAAAAATAAATCTAGACCTAAAAAACCAGCACAGAGGAGTTCATTAGTTCTAAGGAGGCCTTTGTACAAGAAAGAGGGATCTGCTAGCATCTGAAATGGATGCAAAACAACTACCGCATGAGTTCCACACTTCTTTTAGATAAAAGGAGGATGCGGTGGAGAAACTACAAGGAATCCGCAATGAACAGTGAAGAACATAGAAATAACTCGCAAACCCTAATGCAGATCTAAGGTGTGGGAAAGCAAGAACTTACAGACGCAGATCTACTACGGAGGATCAACGCCGTTCTCTGGACAGACTCAGGTTGATGCAGCGGCCAAAGTTGAGGATGACGGTGAGCGCTGCGGTGGCGGCAGAGTTCGAGCGTTGGAAGTTGCGAGAGGAAGAAGACGATGGAAAAGGAGGAGAATGAGAAGAAGACCGGTCACGGCTATTTATAAGGAAGGACCGATAAGTGAGCGCGAAAAACAAGGAGACCGAAACATGGTTATCCAGCTACCCAGGTGCCTCGATTTTCGGAAAGGCATTAAAGATAAAGATCCGTTAAAAGATGACGTGGTGGCGGGTTTCCGAAAAATCTGGAGATGACGTCATGGCGGGTTACAAGGCTTTCGCAGCAGTAATAGATGGATTTTTTCTAAGTGTTGGACATTGACAAGAACAAAGTTCAAATCAACCTGGGGCCTAATGATGGGGATATGACTACCAGGTATGACCCGCCCAGGAGGGGTAGGGTCAATTCCAATGGCGGGTTAATTAAAAGGAAGCCCAAAGAGTATACAAGGTGACGGCTTATGATAAAGCTTGTAGTAGGCCCAAGCCCAGAGGCGGCTTAAGGCCCGTAAGTGTAAACCGCCATGTATGAATAAGACTTGTAAGATAAGGCATGTACGAGTTGTCACCGAGCCGGACACATTGTATGAGCCGGCCGGGACTCTGTAGGCCGCAGGGCGTCAACCCGTGTATATAAGGGGACGACCCGGCGGCGGCTTAGGGCAAGAAACAACAGATCGAGAGCCAAGCTAGCGTATTTTGCTCCTTGGTCATCGAAACCTAGCAACACCACATCAACTGGACTAGGCTTTACCTTCACCGCAAGGGGCCGAACCAGTATAAACCTCTCGTGTCCTTTGTCCCGATTAACCCCTTTAAGCTTCCTAGTTGCGATGGCTCCATGACTAAGTCCTTTCACTAGGACATCTGCCGTGACAATTCCACGACAATATGGATTTTTTGCAAAACTAAAAACATGCAACAAACATGAATTGACACTGGGCACTAGATCAATATGTTAGTCTAAGAAAATCATATAAATTGTTGCTAAAAGTATGTGCAAGTTGTAGAATATTGGCATGAAACAATCAAAAATTATAGCTACGACAGAGACATATCAGCATCCCCAAGCTTAATTCCTACTCGTCCTCGAGTAGGTAAATGATAAAAAGATAATTTTTCATGTGGAATGCTACCTAACATAATCTTGATCATATAATCTAATCATGGCATGAATATTAAGATACGAGTGATTCAAAGTAATTGTCTATAATTTGATATAAAGACATCAATACTCAAGCATACCAACAAACAATCGTGTGTTTCAAAACAAAAATGCTAAATAACGCTATCCCTACAAAATCATATAATCTTGTCATGCTCCATATTATTAGCACAAAGTATTAATCGTGTACAATCCCGATGACAAGCCGAGCAAGTGGTTCATACTTTTTAATGTGCTTCAGCTTTTTCAACCCCCACGCAATACATGAGCGTGAGACATGGACATAGCACTATGGGTGGAATAGAATGTGGTGAAAGAGATCAATAAGGGGAAGTAAAAAAGGAAGATAGTCTCTCACATCGATGAGGCTAATCAAAAGGCTATGGAGATGCCCATCGATTGATGTTAGTGCGAGGTGTAGGGATTGCCATGCAAAGGATGCACTAAGAGCTATAAGTGTATGAAAGCTCAAACTGAAAACTAGGTGTGTGTGTGCATCCAACTCGCTTACTCATGAAGACCTCGGGATTTGAGGAAGCCCATCATAGTAATATACAAGCCAAGTTCTATAATGAAAAATTCCCAGTAGTATATTGAAGTGACAACATAGGAGACTCTCTATGTGAAAAACATGGTGCTACTCTGAAGCACGAGTGTGGTAAAAGGATAGTAACATTGCCCCTTCTTTTTTCTTAATTGTTTTTCTTTTTTTGTTAGGCTCTCTTTTTTCGTATGGTTCCTCATCCCAACTTGTGAGGGGAATCATAGTCTCCATCATTCTTTCCTCACTGGGACAATGCTCTAATAATGATAATCACCACACTTCTATTTACTTACAACTCAATATTACAACTCGATATCTAGAACAATATGACTCTATATGAATGCCTCTGGCAGTGTACCAGGATGTGCAATGATGCTAGCATAACATGTATTATAATGATGAACGGTGGCTGGGCCACTAATACCATGTTAGTTATATGATCATGCAAAGCAATATGACAATGAAGATGTATGTCATAAAATGGAACAGTGGAAGTTGCATGGCAATATATCTCGGAATGGCTATGGAAATGCCATAATAGGTAGGTATGGGGGCTGCTTTGAGGAAGACATAAGGAGGCTTATGTGTGATAGCGCGTATCATATCACGGGTTTGGGATGCACCGGCGAAGTTTGCATCGACTCTCAAGGTGAGAAATGGCAATGCACGGTACCGAAGAGGCTAGCATATGGCAAAAAGGTAATAGTACATATAATCCATGGACTCACATTAGTCATAAAGAACTCGCATACTTATTGCGAAAGTCTATTAGCCCTCGAAGCAAAGTATTACTATGCATGCCCCTAGGGGGTAGATTGGTAGGAAAAGACCATCTCTCGTCCCCGACTACCTTTCAAAAGGAAGACGCTCAATAATAAATCATGCTCCAACTTCTTGGCATAACTAGAGACTATACACGCATGCTTCGGGAATCACAAACCTTAACACCAACATTCTTACTAAAACACAATCATTCACTAGTACATCCCACATATCACCATCTTAATATCGCAAAACTATTGCAAGGAATCAAATATATCATATTCAGTGATCTACAAGTTTTATGTAGGATTTATGACTAACCATGTGAATGACCAAGTCATGTTGACTCTCTAAATAGATATAAGTAAAGCATGAGAGTTTAATTCTTTCTACAAAAGAATTACCCGCACTCTAATAAATATAAGTGAAGGAAAAGAGCATTACAAATAACGGTTTTCCAAATGTACAGAGCATCCAAACTTCAAATGATATAAGTGAAGCACATGAAGCATTCTAAAAAGCCATACTGAAAAGATATATGTGAAGTGCAAAGAGAATTCTATAAATCAACCCAGGACTATCCCATACCAGCATGGTGAAATACTAAAATAAAAATAAAAAGCACACGATACTCCAAGAATTTACGCATATCATGTGAACAAAACAAGAATCGAGACATACTGATAATTGTTGAAGAAGAAAGATGGGGTGTGTTCTGGGGCATCCATAACTTAGATGCTTGAGTCTCCTTGAATATTTACTTAGGGTGTCGTGGGCATCCCCAAGCTTGAACTCTTGCCTCTCCTTATTCCTCTCATATCGATACCTCCTCGATCATCGAACACTTCACCAACATAAAACTTAACCGAACTTTTTATTAGAGGGGTTAGTACATATAACATCAAATCCCATCATGTCCTTCTATAACATTATTATATAATTATAATCAAACATTACCCACTCTATGCTATAACAATTATGTGGCTCCCAAGTAAATGGGGCTCAACAAGATTTCAAACATAAGCAAATAAAGAAACTACAACAGCAATCTGCGAAAAAAGGACAGTCTCTAAAGGTGCAGATGGTACATATACTTCTCTAACTCAAAAAAATTCTAAAACATTAGGACATAATAGAAAATTTTCATAGAAGTACTGTGTAAGAATTTCAGAATTTTTTCCTATTCTAGTAAATTATCAAAATTCAAGCACTACAGCAAAAGTTTCTGTTTTCCACAGCACACACCAAACAAGAATTTAAACATCCTAAAGGTATATCTTGGCACGTTATTTTTATACTACAATATATTTGTACAAGGGCATAATTATTTTTGCGAGAAACTTCCATGAAAAAATCTATGTTGTTTTCATGAGCATGAACATACGTGTTCAAGGTGGACCCTCACTTCTTCAATGCATAGTTTTCCAATTGCTTCTCTTTTTGAAAACGCTTTAGGTTCCCCTCTATATTTTTTGTTTTAAAGATTTTTAAAAGCACACAACAGAATAAAATGACTCTCTAAAACTTCTGGGTTTTCTCCCAGGCAACGTTTTCTTTAAAGCCATTAAGCTAGCCATACATTGCTCAAGTAATTGATCTACCAGGATCCCAAGGTATATCAAAGCCAATTTTAATAAAAATGATTTATAATTTAGTAGTGAGCACAAAGCAACATATATCACATAACAACAGAGTCTAACTCTCTTCCTATGCATGGGCATGTCATAAAAGAACAATTCATGCACACATAATAAAGGCCAATGAATAATATAAACGGTTTCTTATAATTTTATCATATTTGAAACATAAGGAGGTGGAGATGTAGTTCCTCTCTCATAATAATTGAAATTAGGATCAGCAGGCACATGCATATTATATTGATCAAAATCATCATGTGTAATGGTAAAACACAACCCATCAATATAATCCTTAATAAATGCAAACTTCTCTGATATAGTGTAGTCGAGAGAATTCAGAAAGATAATAGGACTATCATGTGTGGGTGCAATAGCAGCAATTTCATTCTTAACATAAGGAACTATAGGAAGTTCATCTCCATAAGCATAATTGGCATCATGGCCACAAGCATAGCAAGCATCAATTTCATCAAAAAGGGATATTTCAAATGAATCCAAGGGATCATAACAATTATCATAGCATTCATCCTTCGGTAAGCATGAAGGGAAATAAAACAATATATGAGTTGAAGAGTTACTATCATTAGAAGGTGGGCACGGTTAGCTAATCCGCTCTTCCTCCTTTTGATCTTCGCTCTCCTCATCATCTTTTTCATCTAATTAGCTCGCAATTTCATCAGTTTCTTCTTCCATAGATTCCTGCAAAATATTATTCTCTTCTTGGACAGTGGAGGCTTCCTCAGTAAGTTCTTTAGCATAAGCATTAGAATCATAGTTATCACAACAATATTTAAGTATGGCAAAAAAATAGATTTTTATAAAGTAGCATCATTCTTTTCAATCAAAGAAGCAATTTCATAGGCACCCTTAAAACAAAAAAATTCTTCAGTTTGTTCAATATCATAGTAATTATAAACACCTTTGGCATAAGAATGAGATTACATTATCATTAGACTCACATGGGAAGGGAAGGTGTTTTTAGGGTCTTCAGAACAACAAGTAAAATCATGTATTTCGCATAAAGTCCAATCATAGCAATACAAACAATTAATTTGATCCCATAATATTTTCCCTTTTTGAGACAAGTGGTGTCACACAAAATAAGCATGCTCATCTAATGAGTTTTGCTCTAAGCAAGTTGGGTTTTCAGCACGAGCACAAAGGGATTGAAGATGATCCAAGTAGAAAGCTTCAGCGGTATGATAGGTTTTGGGTGGTTTTCAACCATTGGGTTAGTAAGTACAACTATTTTGTGGTATTTTATGTTTCCAACCCATAACTAAAGTTAGAAAATAACTTAGAACAGAAAAATAAAAAGTACTTAGTGATAAATCAAACAAGCACACACAAGAATATTCACCCCACACTATTGCTCCCTGGCAACGGCGCAAGAAAAATTTCTTGATAATTAACCCACAAGTATAGGGGATCGTTTGTAGCCTTTTTTGATAAGTAAGAGTGTCAAACCCAACGAGGAGCCAAAGGTAGAATTAATATTCTCTCTAGTTCTACTGACCACCAATACAACTCTACACACACCAACGTTTGCTTTACCAAGAAACAAGTATGAAACTAGAAGTACTTTATAGGTGTAATTCTAGAACTACTTTGCAAGAATAAAACTAGGAGTACTTTGCGAGATAATAAAAGTTAGTTTGAATTAGTTGAGAGCTTTTTTGTAACACAAAGAGGAAATTGTCCATAGGCAATTGAATATAACACGAGTTACACGATAGATACTTACCATATGCAATGAGGGAAAGGCATGAGCTAACATACTTTCCGTACTTGGATCACATGTTCTTATGATTGGAACTCTAGCAAGCATCCGCGACTACTAAAGATCATTAAGTTAAAACCCAACCATACCATTAAGTAACAAGTTCTCTTTACTCCCATATGCAACAACCCCCTTACTAGGGTATAAGCTTCTGTCACTCTCACCACCCACTATAAGCGAATCATGAACGTATTGTAAAAAACTACAGTGGTAATCCCACACACTTGCGCGGCACGAAGGGTACCATAGGACAACACCAATTTAACATACAACTTATACAATCACACCATACCACAATTAACCCGCAGGACAAAAGAAATCTTCTCAAACATCATAGGATGGCAACACATCATTGGATAATAATATGTGGTGCAAAGCACCTTGTTTAAGCAGATATTAAAGTGGGAGAAGAGGTGTTACACCACTGCATAGAGGGCGAGAGAGTTGGTGATGATGGCGAAGTTGTTGGTGTAGATCGCGGTCATGATGGTTGCCCCGACGGCGTTCCGGCGCCACCGAGAGAGAGGGGAAGAGCGCTCACCTCCTTCTTCTTATTCTTACTTGGCCTTCCACCTAGATGGGAGGAGAGTTTCACCTCTGGTCCATGGCTTCCATGGCTCCTAGTGGGCAGGCGCCCCTCTGATATTGGATCTTTCTATATGTTCTCTTCTGTTTCGTGTTCCTCTTTTCTGGCCGAAAACCATTTCTTAAATTCCCGGAGATCCTTAACACCAATTGGGCTGGAATTTTTAGGGGAGTTTTATCTGTATAGTTGCTTCCTTGTGGCAGAAGGACACCCCAACCGACCTTCGAGGTGGCCACAAGTGCAGGGGGCATGCCCTGGGGTACAAGGCACGCGTGTGAGCTTGTGGGGCATGTGGGCCACCCCTTATGCTGATTCTTTTTCAAAAAAATCACATATATTCCAATATAAATCTCCTTAATTTTTTATCGCGGTTGGACTTCGTTGGATATGGATTCTCCGTGAAACAAAAAAATGCAACAAACACATATTGACAGTGGGCACTGGATCAATATGTTAGTCCAATAAAATCATATAAATTGTTACCAAAAGATGTGAAAGTTGTAGAATATTGGCATTAAACAATAAAAACTTATAGATGCGACGAAGATTTATTAGTTTTTTGGATGGTTAGGGTTATGACTAATCAAGAATGTGTGAGGATTAGTTGAGTGACCAAAGAAGTATCAAGGCCAAGTTAAGCTAGGTAAGCGGCCTACTTTGACCATGTTGATCCCATATTTGCATATTACTTAGTTAAAATTTACTTTTATTGCATCAAATTCTATATTCTATAAAATGCTAATTTAACCTTTGGTTAGCTATGCCCCATTTTCTTCATAATACTATACCTCTTGTCACTGCTAATACCATACCTTGTGGCCTAGGTCAATCACCTATAGCCTAAGTTCATTTTTATGGAACTTGGGGTTATTTAAAGTAAATAGCTTAGCCATGCTTTGTTAAATAAAATTTTAGGTCTCAAAAATATGTTTATTAACCTCTTGGGAGACATCTAGTGCCTAGGAATGCTTCTAAAAAAATAAGTTTTTGTAAAATAAATGAGGTGGTAGTTGGAGAATAGAAGGAGCGATGTTGTGGGTATGAAAGTGATTATGGAGATGGTGATATGATGATGACTATGATCCCTATGGATAATGTGTGTCTTATCCAAGATGATGATGCAGCTAGGTATACTTAAGACGATGTGCTTCCTATGGATAATGTTAATGTCTTATCTATGATGAAGAAATGGTGGAGGATGGTTTCGTTTTATACTACCGAGTCAAAGTGTCATAAAAACCTAGCATTACATGTGCAACCACGTTAGCCCAATTTGGGATGGGGCTTGGCCTAGAATCTTGTCTTACCTTGTATATATTTGATACGTCTCTAATGTATCTATAATTTTTGATTGCTCCGTGCTATTATATATTCCGTTTTGGATGTTTAATGGGCTTATTTATACACTTTTATATTATATTTGGGACTAACCTATTAACCGGAGGCCCAGCCCCAATTGTTGTTTTTTGCCTATTTCAGTGTTTCACAGAAAAAGAATATCAAACGGAGTCCAAACGGAATGAAACCTTCGGGACCGTGATACGTATCCAACGTATCTATAATTTTTGATTGCTCCATGCTATATTATCTACTGTTTTGGACATTATTTGGCTTTATTATCCACTTTTATATTATTTTTGGGACTAACCAATTAACCGGAGGCCCAGCCCAGAATTGTTGTTTTTTTGCCTATTTCAGAGTTTCGCAGAAAAGGAATATCAAACGGAGTCCAAACGGAATGAAACCTTCGGGAACGTGATTTTCTCACCGAACATGATCCAGG
>NC_041386.1:6010520-6039675 GCF_002162155.2 Triticum dicoccoides | reverse complement strand
CTGTTGCTCCACCGACATACTCCTTCCTCCTATATATACCTACGTACCCCCAAACGATCAGATACGGAGCCAAAACCCTAAGTCCACCGTCGTAACTTTCTGTATCCACGAGATCCCATCTTGGGGCCTGTTCCGGAGCTCCGCTGGAGGGGGCATCCATCACGGAGGGCTTCTACATCAACACCATAGCCTCTCCGATGAAGTGTGAGTAGTTTACCTCAGACCTTCGGGTCCATAGTTATTAGCTAGATGGCTTCTTCTCTCTTTTTGGATCTCAATACAATGTTCTCCCCCTCTCTTGTGGAGATCTATTTGATGTAATCTTCTTTTTGCGGTGTGTTTGTTGAGACCAGTGAATTGTGGGTTTATGATCAAGATTATCTATGAACAATATTTGAATCTTCTCTGGATTCTTTTATGTATGATTGGTTATCTTTGCAAGTCTTTTCGAATTATCAGTTTGGTTTGGCCTACTAGATTGACCTTTCTTGCAATGGGAGAAGTGCTAGCTTTGGGTTCAATCTTGCGGTGTCCTTTCCCAGTGACAGTAGGGGCATCAAGGCACGTATTTTATTGTTGCCATCGAGGATAACAATATGGTTTTTTATCATATTGCATGAATTTATCCCTCTACATCATGTCATCTTGCTTAAGGCGTTACTCTGTTTTCATGAACTTAATACTCTAGAAGCATGCTGGACAGCGGTTGATGAGTGGAGTAATAGTAGTAGATGCAGGCAGGAGTCGGTCTACTTGTCTTCGACGTGATGCCTATATACATGATCATACCTAGATACTCTCATAACTATGCTCAATTCTATCCATTGCTCAACAGTAATTCGTTCACCCACCGTAAAATACTTATGCTCTTGAGAGAAGCCACTAGTGAAACCTATGGCCCCCGGGTCTATCTTCATCATATTAATCTTCCAATACTTAGTTATTTCCTTTGCTTTTATTTTACTTTGCATCTTCATCAGAAAATACCAAAAATATTATCTTATCAGATCTATCAGATCTCACTCTCGTAAGTGACCGTGAAGGGATTGACAACACCTTATCGCGTTGGTTGCGAGGAGTTATTTGTTTTGTGCAGGTACGAGGGACTCGCACGTAGCCTCCTACTGGATTGATACCTTGGTTCTCAAAAACTTAGGTAAATACTTACGCTACTTTACTGCATCATCCTTTCCTCTTCAAGGAAATCCAACGCAATGCTCAGGAGGTAGCAGAGCATGATTTTTGGAACAAACTTGATCCAGAGGACTTTGAGTGGATGCCAAGCAACCAACGAGGAAGCCACGAGGCAGGGGGCGCGCCTACCCCCCTGGGCGCACCCTCCACCCTCGTGGGCCCCTCGTGGCTCCACCGACCTACTTCTTCCTCCTATATATACCAACGTACCCTGAAAACATCGAGGAGCACCACGAAAACCTAATTCCACCACCGCAACCTTCTGTACCCGTGAGATCCCATCTTGGGGCCTTTTCCCGCGCTCCACCGGAGGGGGCATTGATCACGGAGGGCTTCTACATCAACACCATAGCCTCTCCGATGATGTGTGAGTAGTTTACCTCAGATCTTCGGGTCCATAGTTATTAGCTTGATGGCTTCTTCTCTCTCTTTGGATCTCAATACAAAGTTCTCCTCGATTCTCTTGGAGATCTATTCGATGTAATCTTCTTTTGCAGTGTGTTTGTCGAGATCCAATGAATTGTGGGTTTATGATCAAGATTATCTATGAACAATATTTGAATCTTCTCTGAATTCTTTTATGTATGATTGGTTATCTTTGCAAGTCTCTTCGAATTTTCAGTTTGGTTTGGCCTACTAGATTGATCTTTCTTGCAATGGGAGAAGTGCTTAGCTTTGGGTTCAATCTTGCGGTGCTCGATCCCACTGACGGTAGGGGAAACGACATGTATTGTATTGTTGCCATCGAGGATAAAAAGATGGGGTTTATATCATATTGCATGATTTTATCCCTTGACATCATGTCATCTTGCTTAAAGAGTTACTCCGCTCTTATGAACTTAATACTCTAGATGCATGCTGGATAGCGGTCGATGTGTGGAGTAATAGTAGTAGATGCAGGCAGGAGTCGGTCTACTTGTCACGGACGTGATGCCTATATTCATGATCATACCTAGATATTCTCATAACTATGCTCAATTCTATCAATTGCTCGACAGTAATTTGTTCACCCACCGTAATACTTATGCTATCTTGAGAGAAGCCACTAGTGAAACCTATGGCCCCCGGGTCTATCTTCCATCATATTAATCTCCCATCAACTAGCTATTTCTGGCACCGTTTATTTTGCAATCTTTACTTTCAATCTATATCATGGAAATACCAAAAATATTTATCTTATTATTATTATCTCTATCAGATCTCACTCTTGCACGTGGCCGTGAAGGGATTGATGCTACCTCTTGAGCACTGCGTTGGTTTTCCCTTGAAGAGGAAAGGGTGATGCAGTAAAGCAGCATAAGTACTTCCCTTAGTTTTTGAGAACCAAGGTATCAATCCAGTCGGAGACCACACGCGAGTCACCTCATACCTACACAAACAAATAAGGACCTCACAACCAACGCGATAAAGGGGTTGTCAATCCCTTCACGGCCACTTGCAAGAGTGAGATCTGATATTGATGATACTAATAAGATAAATATTTTTGGTATTTTTATGATATAGATTGAAAGTAAAGTTTGCAAAATAAAATAGATTGGAAACTTGTATGATGGAGAATAGACCCGGGGGGCATAGGTTTCACTAGTGGCTTCTCTCAAGATAGCATAAGTATTACGGTGGGTGAAAAAATTACTGTCGAGCAACTGATAGAAAAACGAATAATTATGAGAATATCTAGGTATGATCATGTATATAGGCATCACGTCCGTGACAGGTAGACCGACTCCTGCTTGCATCTACTACTATTACTCCACACATCGACCGCTATCCAACATGCATCTAGAGTATTAAGTTCATAAGAACAGAGTAACGCCTTAAGCAAGATGACATGATGTAGAGGGATAAACTCACGCAATATGATGTAAACCCCATCATTTTATCCTTGATGGCAACAATACAATACGTGTCGTTTCCCTTTCTGTCAATGGGATCGAGCACCACAAGATTGAACCCAAAGCCAAGCACTTCTCCCATTGCAATAAAGATCAATCTAGTAGGCCAAACCAAACTAATAATTCTAAGAGACTTGCAAAGATAAACCAATCATACATAAAATAATTAAGAGAAGATTCAAATATTAGTCATAGATAGACTTGATCATAAACCCACAATTCATCGGATCTCGACAAACACACCGCAAAAGAAGATTACATCGAATAGATCTCCAAGAGAATCGAGGAGAACTTTGTATTGAGATCCAAAGAGAGAGAAGAAGCCATCTAGCTACTAGCTATGGACCCGAAGGTCTGAAGTAAACTACTCACACATCATCGGAGGGGCCATGGAGTTGATGTAGAGGCCCTCCGTGATCAATGCCCCCTCTGGTGGAGCTCCGGTAAAGGCCCCAAGATGGGATCTCTTGGGTACAGAAGGTTGTGGCGGTGGAAATAGGGTTTCATGGTGCTCCTAGATGTACTCGGGGTATATGGATATATATAGGAGAAAGAAGTAGGTCGGTGGAGCAACGAGGGGCCCGTGAGGGTGGAGGGAGCGCCCAGGGGGTAGGCGCCCCCTGCCTCGTGGCCTCCTCGATTGTTTCTTGACGTCCACTCCAAGTCCCCTGGATCACGTTTGTGCCAAAAATAACGCTCCCGAAGGTTTCATTCCGTTTGGACTCCGTTTGATATTCATTTTCTGCAAAACACTGAAATAGGCAAAAAAAACAACAATTTGGGCTGGGCCTCCTGTTAATAGGTTAGTCCCAAAAATAATATAAAAGTGTAAAATAAAGCCCATTAACATCCAAAACAGATAATATAATAGCATGGAACAATCAAAAATTATAGATACGTTGGAGACGTATCAAGCATCCCCAAGCTTAATTCTTGCTCGTCCTCGAGTAGGTAAATGATAAAAACAGAATTTTTGATGTGGAATGCTTCCTAACATATTTCTCAATGTAACTTTTCTTTATTGTGGCATGAATGTTCAGATCCAAAAGATTCAATATAAAAGTTTAATATTGACATAGAAATAATAATACTTCCAGCATACTAATTAAGCAATTATGTCTTCTCAAAATAACATGGCCAAAGAAAGTTATCCCTACAAAATCATATAGTCTGGCTATGCTCTATCTTCATCACACAAAATAATAAATCATGCACAACCCCGATGACAAGCCAAGCAATTGTTTCCTACTTTTGATGTTCTCAAAATTTTTCAATTTTCACGCAATACATGAGCGTGAGCCATGGATATAGCACTATAGGTGGAATAGAATGGTGGTTGTGGAGAAGACAAAAAGGAGAAGATAGTCTCACATCAACTAGGCGTATCAATGGGCTATGGAGATGCCCATCAATAGATATCAATGTGAGTGAGTAGGGATTGCCATGCAATGGATGCACTAGAGCTATAAGTGTATGAAAGCTCAACAAAAGAAACTAAGTGGGTGTGCATCCAACTTGCTTGCTCACCAAGACCTAGGGCAATTTAAGGAAGCCCATCATTGGAATATACAAGCCAAGTTCTATAATGTAAAATTCCCACTAGTTTATGAAAGTGACAACATAGGAGACTCTCTATCATGAAGATCATGGTGCTAGTTTGAAGCACAAGTGTGGAAAAGGGATAGTAACATTGTCCCTTCTCTCTTTTTCTCTCATTTTTTTATTTGGGCCTTCTTTCTTTTTTTTCTTTTGGCCTCTTTTCTCTTTTTTTTATTTTTCATCTGGAGTCTCATCCCGACTTGTGGGGAAATCATAGTCTCCATCATCATTTCCTCACTGGGACAATGCTCTAATAATGATGATCATCACACTTTTTTTACTTACAACTCAAGAATTACAACTCAATACTTAGACCAAAATATGACTCTATGTGAATGACCTCCGGCGGTGTACCAGGATATGCAATGAACCAAGAGTGACATGTATGAAAAAATTATGAACGGTGGCTTTGCCACAAATACGATGTCAACTACATGATCGTGCATGGCAATATGACAATGATGAAGCGTGTCATAACAAACGGAATGGTGGAAAGTTGCATGGCAATATATCTCGGAATGGCTATGGAAATTCCATAATAGGTAGGTATGGTGGCTGTTTTGAGGAAGGTATATGGTGGGTGTATGATACCGGCGAAAGGTGCGCGGTAATAGAGAGGCTAGCAAAGGTGGAAAGGTGAGGGTGCGTATAATCCATGGACTCAACATTAGTCATAAATAACTCACATACTTATTGCAAAAATCTATTACTTATCGAAACAAAGTACTACACACATGCTCGTAGGGGGATAGGTTGGTAGGAAAAGACCATCGCTCTTCCCCGACCGCCACTCATAAGGAAGGCAATCAATAAATAAATCATGCTCCGACTTCATCAGATAACGGTTCACCATACGTGCATGCTACAGGAATCACAAACTTCAACACAAGTATTTCTCAAATTCACAACTACTCAACTAGCATGACTCTAATATCACCATCTCCATATCTCAAAACAATCATCAAGTATCAAACATCTCTTAGTATTCAATGCACTTATATGAAAGTTTTTATAATGCCTAAAAGCAAATTTCCATGTTGTTCTAAAGGACTCTCAAAATAATGTAAGTGAAGCATGATAGATCAATTATTTATATAAAATAAAACCACCACCGTGCTCTAAAAGATATAAGTGAAGCACTAGAGCAAAAGCTATATAGCTCAAAAGATATAAGTGAAGCACATAGAGTATTCTAATAAATTCCGATTCATGTGTGTCTCTCTCAAAAGGTGTGTACAGCAAGGATGATTGTGGTAAACTAAAAAGCAAAGACTCAAATCATACAAGACGCTCCAAGCAAAACACATATCATGTGGTGAATAAAAATATAGCTCCAAGTAAAGTTACCGATGAATGAAGACAAAAGAGGGGATGCCTTCTGGGGCATCCCCAAGCTTAGGCTTTTTGGTGTCCTTGGATTTACCTTGGGGTGCCTTGGGCATCCCCAAGCTTAGGCTCTTTCCAATCATTGTTCCATAATCCATCAAATCTTTACCCAAAACTTGAAAACTTCACAACACAAAACTTAACAGAAAATCTCGTGAACTCCGTTAGCGAAAGAAAAAAAACACCACTTCAAGGTACTGTAATAAAGTATATTACTAGCCATAGATTCATCAAAATAAGCAAACAACACACGAAAAACAGAATCTGTCAAAAATAAAACAGTCTGTAGTAATCTGTAACTAACGCAAACTTCTGGAACCCCAAAAATTCTAAAATAAATTGCTGGACGTGAGGAATTTATCTATTAATCATCTGCAAAAAGAATTAACTAAATAGCACTCCCCAATAAAAAATGGCAGCAATTCTTGTGAGCGCTAAAGTTTCTGTTTTTTACAGCAAGATCAAAAAGACTTTCCCCAAGTCTTCCCAACGGTTCTACTTGGCACAAACAGTAATTAAACACAAAAAAAACAGAGGCTGGATAAATTATTTATTACTAAACAGGATCAAAAGGCAATGAATAAAAATAAAATTGGGTTGCCTCCCAACAAGCGCGATCGTTTAACGCCCCTAGCTAGGCATAAAAGCGAGGATAGACCTAGGTATTGCCATGATAATGATAAGGTAAATCGTGAAAGGTCATATCATACTCCCTACGTTCAGCAGCAAGCTTTCTTTGTGGAAAGCAAAGGTAATCAAAAGGGCTAAATTTAATGGGACAAAAGTCCCCAAGATCAAGCTCGGGAGGTGTTGGTTCCTCCTTTGGCCCCTCATATTGCACAATCAATTCATCATTATAAGCATTCTTTTGGAAAAAAGTAATGAGCCTTTGTTCAAGGGAAAAACCTAGCCCATTGTTCTGGATGGAAAAATTATCATTAAGTTTAGAGATCCTATTAACAAGAGCATCAGTAGGAACCTTTTTTCTAAGGTTTTCATTAAAAGCAACATGATCTAAAGATCGTAAACGCATAATGTCTTCTTGATAGAAAAGGATCGCTTATATGGGAGGATGGCCAACATCCACCCTATAATGCGCAACAATTCATTGGCTTATTTTATTATAAATTTGAACTCATGAGCTAAAAAGATGGTTGCTGCTCGCTTAACAGAAGAATGCTCAATATTAGAAAATCCTAGGAAAATCCTTTGTATGAAAGGATCCATATGTAAAAATTGTCTTTCAAGTTCAACTATGAGCGAAGATATAGCATCTACGAGACTACTAGTTTTATGAAGGATAGATCCACTCATGGTGGGCAAAGCACCAGCACAAGTAAAGAAATCTTGAATAACTCCCTTCCCAATAATATTACCGCTACCAATACGAAACTTTTTAGTGTGCAAAATAACAGGATGTTCAAGAGGATCATCAATAGCATCAAAGTTTTCCATATTATTATCCTTATCAATGATAGCCTCCCCAGTTTCAGACATGATGACAACAAATTGAAAAAGAACGAGCACACAGAACGCAGGAAGGAAAAAGAGGCGAACGGAAAAGAGGGCAAATAAAACGGCAAGGGTGAAGTGGGGGAGAGGAAAACGAGAGGCAAATGGCAAATAATGTAATGCGAAGGATAAGAGTTGTGATGGGTACTTGGTATGTCTTGACTTGGCGTAAATCTCCCCGGCAACGGCGCCAGAAATCCTTCTTGCTACCTCTTGAGCACTGCGTTGGTTTTCCCTTGAAGAGGAAAGGGTGATGTAGTAAAGCAGCGTAAGTATTTCCCTCAGTTTTTGAGAACCAAGGTATCAATCCAGTAGGAGACCACGCGCGAGTCACCTCGTACCTACACAAACAAATAAGAACCTCGCAACCAACGCGATAAAGGGGTTGTCAATCCCTTCACGGCTACTTGCAAGAGTGAGATCTGATAGAGGTGATAATAATAAGATAAATATTTTTGGTATTTTTATGATATAGATTGAAAGTAAAGATTGCAAAATAAAATAGATTGGAAACTTGTATGATGGAGAATAGACCCGGGGGCCATAGGTTTCACTAGTGGCTTCTCTCAAGATAGCATAAGTATTACGGAGGGTGAACAAATTACTGTCGAGCAATTGATAGAAAAGTGAATAATTATGAGAATATCTAGGTATGAGCATGTATATAGGCATCACGTCCGTGACAGGTAGACCGACTCCTGCCTGCATCTACTACTATTACTCCACACATCGACCGCTATCCAACATGCATCTAGAGTATTAAGTTCATAAGAACAGAGTAACGCCTTAAGCAAGATGACATGATGTAGAGGGATAAACTCATGCAATATGATGTAAACCCCATCATTTTATCCTTGATGGCAACAATACAATACGTGTCGTTTCCCTTTCTGTCAATGGGATCGAGCACCGCAAGATTGAACCCAAAGCCAAGCACTTCTCCCATTGCAAGAAAGATCAATCTAGTAGGCCAAACCAAACTAATAATTCTAAGAGACTTGCAAAGATAAACCAATCATACATAAAATAATTAAGAGAAGATTCAAATATTAGTCATAGATAGACTTGATCATAAACCCACAATTCATCGGATCTCGACAAACACACCGCAAAAGAAGATTACATCGAATAGATCTCCAAGAGAATCAAGGAGAACTTTGTATTGAGATCCAAAGAGAGAGAAGAAGCCATCTAGCTACTAGCTATGGACCCGAAGGTCTGAAGTAAACTACTCACACATCATCGGAGGGGCCATGGAGTTGATGTAGAGGCCCTCCGTGATCAATGCCCCCTCTGGTGGAGCTCCAGAAAAGGCCCCAAGATGGGATCTCTTGGGTACAGAAGGTTGCGGCGGTGGAAATAGGGTTTCATGGTGCTCCTAGATGTACTCGGGGTATATGGATATATATATAGGAGAAAGAAGTAGGTTAGTGGAGCAACGAGGGGCCTGCGAGGGTGGAGGGCGCGCCCAGGGGGTAAGCGCCCCCTGCATCGTGGCCTCCTCGATTGTTTCTTGACATTCACTCCAAGTCCCCCGGATCACGTTTGTTCGAAAAATAACGCCCCCGAAGGTTTCATTCCGTTTCGACTCTGTTTGATATTCATTTTCTGCGAAACACTGAAATAGGCAAAAAAACAACAATTTGGGCTGGGCCTCCTGTTAATAGGTTAGTCCCAAAAATAATATAAAAGTGTAAAATAAAGCCCATTAACATCCAAAACAAATAATATAATAGCATGGAACAATCAAAAATTATAGATACGTTGGAGACGTATCAATTGACAACCCCTTTATCGCGTTGGTTGCGAGGTTCATATTTGTTTGTGTAAGTACGAGGTGACTCGTGCGTGGTCTCCTATTGGATTGATACCTTGGTTCTCAGAAACTGAGGGAAATACTTACGCTGCTTTGCTGCATCACCCTTTCCTCTTCAAGGGAAAACCAACGCATGCTCAAGAGGTAGCAAGAAGGATTTTTGGCGCTGTTGCCAGGGAGTCTACGCACAAGTCAAGACATGCCGAGCACCCATCACAAACTCTTATCCCTCGCATTACATTACTTTCCATTTTCCTCTCGTTTTCCTCTCCCCCACTTCACCTTTGCCTTTTATTCGCCTTCTTCCCGTATGTATCTTTGTTTGTGTTTCCATGTGCCTTCTATTTTCTTGCATCTTTGCTTGCTAATAATCTATTGATATGGATCCACTTAAAGAGTTCTACTTGGGTCATCTTCGATCCTTATGCGCTCATGTTGAAACCCCAACTAGCCTAGTTGATGGGAAATATTTAGATGAGCATGCTCATTTTGTGTGGCACCGTTTGTCTGAAAAGGGGATACTCTTATGGGATCAAATAAACAGATTGCTATGTTATGCTTGGAATCTTTGTGAAATTTGTGATCTTACTTGTCGTTCTAAGAACCCTAAAAAACACCTCCCCTACCTATGTGAGTTTAATGATAATGAAATCTTATCTTCATATGCAAAGGGTGTTTATAGTTACTATGATATCAAACAAATTGAAGAATTTGTTGCTTTTAAGGGTGCTTATGAAGTTGCTTCTTTGATTGAAAAGTATGATGTTACCCTCTACGAATCTGAAAATTTTGACATACTTAAATATTGCCACAAAAACTATGCTCATAATGTCTATGTCAAAGAATTTATTAAAAAATGACCATTGCTTCGAAAGAAAATAATGATATGCATGAATCTATAGATAATTATGATTCCGATGATTTGCTTGAAATATCCCTTGATGAACATGATGCTTGCAATTCTTGTGGCCATGATGCCAATATTTGTGAAGATGAGTTTGCTATAGTTCCTTATGTTAAACATGAGATCGTTGCTATTGCACCCATACTTGATAGTTCTTTTGATGAAAAGCGTGATTGCAATGATGTTACTATAAATTCTATTGATGTCAATTGTGCTAATAATATGCAAAACCCTAAGCTTGGGGATGCTAGTTTTGCTATGACTACTAATTGTTGCAATGATCATGATTGGGGTGATTCTTCTTATGATCTTGAAAATTTATTTAATCCCCATGATGAATATGAGATTGTTAATAGTGTTTTCAATATTATTAAAAGTGCGTTTGGAGAGGTCATGAATTTAGTTAATGTTAATCCCACTATTTTGGAAGAGTGTCAACTTTGCATGCATGTGGATCATGTTAAAAATATTTTATGTGATAGCTATTTTATTGAATTTGATTATGATCCTACATGTAATTATTATGAGAGAGGAAAATATGGCGGTACCTCTCGTTATGTTGAGATTGCTATTGTTTCTTTCCGCTTCCTTGCATATGCTAGTTTTTGCTTGCCTTGATAATTTGTTTGCCTATAAGATGCCTATGAATAGGAAGTATGTTAGAATTAGATGTGTTTGTCATGTGTTTTGTGATGCTCTCTTGTGCTTCAATTCTTGTCTTTCATGTGAGCATCGTTGAAATCTTATGCCTAGCTAGGGGCGTTAAACGATAGCGCTTGTTGGGAGGCAACCCAATTTTATTTTTATTCATTGTTTTTTGTTCCTGTTTAGTAATAAATAATTTATCTAGCCTCTATTTTGGTTGTGTTTTTTGTGTTTAATTAGAGTTTGTGCCAAGTAGAACCATTGGGAAGACTTGGGGAAAGTCTTTTTGATCTTGCTGTAAAAAATAGAAACTTTAGCGCTCGTGAGAATTTCTGCCATTTTTTATTGGAGAGTGATATTTAGTTAATTATTTTTGAAGATGATTAATAGATAAATTCCTCACGTCCAGCAATTTATTTTAGAATTTTTGGGGTTCCAGAAGTTTGCTTTAGTTACAAATTACTACAGACTGTTCTGTTTTTGACAGATTCTGTTTTTCGTGTGTTGTTTGCTTATTTTGATGAATCTATGGCTAGTAATGGGGTTTATAAACCATAGAGAAGTTGGAATACAGTAGATTTAACACAAATATAAATAAATAATGAGTTCATTACAGTACCTTGAAGTGGTGTTTTGTTTTCTTTCGCTAACGGAGCTCACGAGATTTTCTGTTAAGTTTTGTGTTGTGAAGTTTTCAAGTTTTGGGTAAGGATTTGATGGATTATGGAATAAGGAGTGGCAAGAGCCTAAGATTGGGGGTGCCCAAGGTACCCCAAGCTAAAATCCAAGGGCACCAAAAAGCCTAAGCTTGGGGATGCCCCGGAAGGCATCCCCTCTTTTGTCTTCGTCTATCGGTAACTTTACTTGGAGCTATATTTTTATTCACCACATGATATGTGTTTTGCTTGGAGAGTCTTGTATGATTTGAGTCTTTGATTTTTAGTTTACCACAATCATCCTCGTTGTACGCACCTTTTGAGAGAGACACACATGAATCGGAATTTATTAGAATACTCTATGTGCTTCACTTATATCTTTTGAGCTATATAGTTTTTGCTCTAGTGCTTCACTTATATCTTTTAGAGCACGGTGGTGGTTTCATTTTATAGAAATAATTGATCTCTCATGCTTCACTTATATTATTTTGAGAGTCCTTTAGAACAGCATGGTAATTTGCTTTTGATATTATAAAAAACTTTCATATAAGTGCATTGAATACTAAGAGAAGTTTGATACTTGATGATTGTTTTGAGATATGGAGATAGAGATATTAAAGTTATGCTAGTTGAGTAGTTGTGAATTTGAGAAATACTTGTGTTGAACTTTGCAAGTCCCGTAGCATGCACGTATGGTAAACATTGTGTAACAAATTTGAAACATGAGGTGTTATTTGATTGTCTTCCTTATGAGTGGCGGTCAGGGACGAGCGATGGTCTTTTCCTACCAATCTATCCCCCTAGGAGCATGCGCGTAATACTTGTTTTTTGATGACTTGTAGATTTTTGCAATAAGTATGTGAGTTCTTTATGACTAATGTTGAGTCCATGGATTATACGCACTCTCACCCTTCCATCATTGCTAGCCTCTTCGGTACCGTGCATTGCCCTTTCTCACCTTGAGAGTTGGTGCCAACTTCGCCGATGCATCCAAACCCCGTGATACGATACGCTCTATCACACATAAACCTCCTTATATCTTCCTCAAAACAGCCACCATACCTACCTATTATGGCATTTCCATAGCCATTCCGAGATATATTGCCATGCAACTTTCCACCGTTCCGTTTATTATGACACGCATCATCATTGTCATATTGCCTTGCATGATCATGTAGTTGACATCGTATTTGTGGCAAAGCCACCGTTCATAATTATTTCATACATGTCACTCATGAGTCATTGCACATCCCGATACACCGCCGGAGGCATTCATATAGAGTCATATCTTGTTCTAGTATCGAGTTGTAATCATTGAGTTGTAAATAAATAGAAGTATGATGATCATCATTAATAGAGCATTGTCCTAAAAAAAGAGAAATGACAAAAAAAAGAAGGCCCAAACAAATAAAAAATAAAAAGGGGCAATGCTACTATCCTTTTTTCCACACTTGTGCTTCAAAGTAGCACCATGATCTTTATGATAGAGAGTCTCTTGTTTTGTCATTTTCATATACTAGTGGGAATTTTTCATTATAGAACTTGGCTTGTATATTCCAACAATGGGCCTCCTCAAGTGCCCTAGGTCTTCGTGAGCAAGCAAGTTGGATGCACACCCACTTAGTTTCTTTTGTTAAGCTTTCATACATTTATAGCTCTAGTGCATCCGTTGCATGGCAATCCCTACTCCTTGCATTGACATCAATTGATGGGCATCTCCCTAGCCCATTGATTAGCCACGTTAATGTGAGACTTTCTCCTTTTTGTGTTCTCCACTTAACCCCCTTCATTATATTCTATTCCATCCATAGTGTTATATCCATGGCTCACGCTCATGTATTGCATGAAAGTTGAAAAAAGTTCGAGATTACTAAAGTATGAAACAATTGCTTGGCTTGTCATCAGGGTTGTGCATGATGAGAGCATTCTTGTGTGACAAAAATGGAGCATGACCAAACTATATGATTTTGTAGGGATGAACTTTCTTTGGCCATGATATTTTGAGAAGACATGATTGCTTAGTTAGTATGCTTGAAGTATTATTATTTTTATGTCAATATTTAACTTTTATCTTGAATCTTTCGGATCTGAACATTCATGCCACAATAAAGAAAATTACATTGAGAAATATGTTAGGAAGCATTCCACATCAAAAATTCTGTTTTTATCATTTAGCTACTCGAGGACGAGCAGGAATTAAGCTTTGGGGTTGCTTGATACTTCTCCAACGTATCTATAATTTTTGATTGCTCCATGCTATTATATATTCTGTTTTGGATGTTTAATGGGTTTATTTATACACTTTTGTATTGTTTTTGGGACTAACCTATTAACCGGAGGCCCAACCCAAATTGCTATTTTTTGCCTATTTTAGTGTTTCGCAGAAAAAGAATATCAAACGGAGTCCAAACGGAATGAAACCTTCGGGAGCGTGAATTTTGGAACAAATGTGATCTAGAGGACTTAGAGTGGACGTCAAGCAACCAACGAGGAAGCCACGAGGCAGGGGGCGTGCCTGCCCCCCTAGGCGCGCCCTCCACCCTCGTGGGCCCCTCGTGGCTCCACCGAGCTACTTCTTCCTCCTATATATACCTACGTACTCCACTTCTTCCAACTATTTTTAGAACAAATGTGATCCAGGAGACTTGGAGTGGCCGTCAAGAAAGAAGCGAGGAGGCCACAAGGCAGGAGGGTGTGCCCAGGGGGTAGGCGCGCCCCCACCCTCGTGGGCCCCTCGCAGCTCCATCGACGTACTTCTTCCTCCTATATATACCCATATACCCCGAAAACATCTAGGAGCACCACGAAACCCTATTTCCACCGCCGCAACCTTCTATACCTGTGAGATCCCATCTTGGGGCCTTTTCCGGCGCTCTGCCGAAGGGGGAATCGATCATGGAGGGCTTCTACATCAACACCATAGCATCTCCGATGATGTGTGAGTAGTTTACCACAGACCTTCGGGTCCATAGTTATTAGCTAGATGGTGTCTTCTCTCTCTTTGGATCTTAATACAAAGTTCTCCTCGATTCTCTTGGAGATCTATTCGATGTAATCTTCTTTTGCGGTGTGTATGTCGAGATCCGATGAATTGTGGGTCTATGATCAAGATTATCTATGAACAATATTTGAATCTTCTTTGAATTCTTTTATGTATGATTGGTTATCTTTGCAAGTCTCTTCGAATTTTCAGTTTGGTTTGGCCTACTAGATTGATCTTTCTTGCAATGTGAGAAGTGCTTAGCTTTGGGTTCAATCTTGCGGTGCTCGATCCCAGTGACAGTAGGGGAAACGACACGTATTGTATTGTTGCCATTGAGGATAAAAAGATGGGGTTTATATCATGTTGCATGAGTTTATCCCTCTACATCATGTCATCTTTCTTAAAGAGTTACTCCGTTCTTATGAACTTAATACTCTAGATGCATGCTGGATAACGGTCGATGTGTGGAGTAATAGTAGTAGATGCAGGCAGGAGTCGGTCTACTTGTCACGGACGTAATGCCTATATACATGATCATACCTAGATATTCTCACAACCATGGTCAATTCTATCAATTGCTCGACAGTAATTTGTTCACCCACCGTAATACTTATGCTATCTAGAGAGAAGCCACTAGTGAAACCTATGGCCCCCATGTCTATCTTCAATCATATTAATCTCCCATCAACTAGCTATTTCTGGCACCATTTATTTTTTCAATCTTTACTTTCAATCTATATCATAAAAATACCAAAAATATTTATCTTATTATTATTATCTCTATCATATGTCACTCTTGCAAGTGGTCGTGAAGGGATTGACAACCCCTTTGTCGTGTTGGTTGCGAGGTTCTTATTTGTTTGTGTAGGTACGAGGTGACTCGCGCGTGGTCTCCTACTAGATTGATACCTTGGTTCTCAAAAACTGAGGGAAATACTTACACTGCTTTGCTGCATCACCCTTTCCTTTTCAAGGAAAAACCAATGCATGCTCAAGAGGTAGCAATATTCTATAGTGTTTAACAACATGACGAGAGCTGAAGATGCCTCTCATGGGACGTGACCTCTTGGTTGTCGAGGTAATGGATAGCCATATTCCTCATGGTGTGATGATGGGTCCCTCACTGAAAGTGGAGAGATCATTGTGTTCTGTTCCTAGAGCTGTCTGGCGTGCATTTTGGTTGGATTTTATATGTCGCGTTCTAGTGTTGATGGCAAACCCGCATTGGACAAGATATACATTAATCCAAGCAAGAGGAAATTCATGCACGACTATTCTATTGTGTTCACCCTATTTGATGGGACTTGGCTGGCGAGGCGAACATCTAATATCTTGTGGGTAAAAGTGTACAACCTCCATAGAGGGTCTATCGATTCGAATAGTCGTGTCCACGATCAGGGACAACTAGTGAGGCCACACTAAGCTTGTAGGTGGTTTCGTTTTACAAATGGCTTTCAGAAGAAAAATAGAGACAATGTTTTGGGATGGTACCGTCCGGATGGTGCCATAAGCATGGAATAGAAAACTCGTAGTATGACAATATTGGATTGGATTACGGTGTTGGATTAGATTAAAATATTGTATTTGGATTATGATATTGGAGGATTATGATGATAGCGTACTTTTGATTATAAATGAGGATCAAATTTGGTGAATGAAGATCGACATTAGGATCACCCGTAGAAGTATATCACTGCTTTACTATTATTTTTATTTTATCAGCTGCATTTGAAAATGCGTTTACAAAACTACTATATGTATCTAGTAGGTTAAACTTGGCTTTCCACAATGATGAATCTTAGCATAGCAACCCCTTTCCTTTGTACTAAGCCATGTATATATATTTGTTACACCTCCTTGTGGGTTGCTTGCAAGTATATTCCATTTACTTTCTTGGATTGTTGATTTGGCCAGACCTTGACGAAGAGTTTCTAGAAGATGAGCGCAACGACAATGTTTGAACAAAATAAGGAGCCTCTTTCAAGTCAGTTGCATTTGGCATCTTGAGGCTTATTGATTTGGATTTTCTGCTGCATGGTTTATTGGTGTTCAACTCTCCGACCATGTTGGTCAATATAAGGTATTAATATTATGGATGTTTCTTGTTATATCAGTTCACTGTCTATCAGCGACACACTGATCATGGGATAGCAGCTAGACTGGGATCCGCATAGCAGCATGCATATACACATGTTTG
The DNA here is from genome assembly GCF_002162155.2 of Triticum dicoccoides. Taxonomy (NCBI): domain Eukaryota; kingdom Viridiplantae; phylum Streptophyta; class Magnoliopsida; order Poales; family Poaceae; genus Triticum; species Triticum dicoccoides. Next base: position 6,022,891 of record NC_041386.1, on the reverse strand, counting down.
TTGAATTTTTAGTCCCACATTTTAAATATACTAGTGAGTGCGTGTGCGTTGCCACGGACTAAAAGCATTTCCATGAAAAGATAAATAAAATCATAATCTGAGTTTTGCTTAGATTGTATTTAAGTCCTAGCTCTCTTACTATCAACATGCACCCTAGTGACTCGCCTATTACAATCCCAACCCTTTCATTTGTATAGAACAAAAATATATAGACAAACTTTTCATTCCATGTTGTCACAAACACATGGGGTGGCTCCCTTACCATTTTATTACCACTACACACTCCCACTTCCTTTCTATTGACATTTGGACTATGTCTTGCTGCCACTGCCATGCATGGGTTCACAATTTTGTCTTGACCAAGGTTCTTACCAGTAGAGCCGACGGATGGAAATAATGGATTGAAACAATGGAGCAACTGTATCCTCACATTCAGCAAGCACACATGAAGAGCAACGATGGTGTGTTCCTCCAGCTCTGCATATTACTATTATCCACTGAGATCGAAAAAGATGAGGATCAACATATTCATGTATGTTTCCATTTGCAGAGCATTTCAAAGAGGTGTTCCATCCCTCGCTTTCAGCAGCCAAACAAGGAGAGCAATGGCGGTGTCTTCCTCTAGCTCTGCATAGTACTTTTATCCATTGAGACAGAAAAAGACGAGGATCAACATATTCATGTATGGTTACATTTGCAGAGCATTTCAAAAAGGTGTTCCATCCTACGATGCTATATAATTAGGTGGATGTTTTTTTCAATCAAGTGATCAAACGGTGCATAAAATTACAACGTATCACAAATTATTATTAAATTGTTTTTCAGCATGATATTTCCATAGTCATTCACATAAATGTAACAAGCATTTGGTACTAAACAAATATGTCAACAAAAAGCAGTATGATGGTTTTCGAAAGAAAGACAGTGTGTGACATTAGTGGCCAAATAACACTTTAGGTTGATATCACCGGTTCATTCTCCTCAATCACAGACCTTCAGCTAAATCCTTCTTGGTATGACAAGGACGTTATATGAAACATCCTCGTATCCTAGAGCAGCTGGTCTGAGCATCTCATATTGATGATGATGTTGTGCATCACTCGTATGATAAACATACTAAGCAACACTAAAATCTTATCAAAAAAATATAGTTCTTCTATAATGATAAAATACTTCAACTATATATGATGGACCTCTTGTATGGTCAGTGACAAGAAACCAAGCAGGAGAATACCAGGAGCATAAGAAACAAAGTTGAAGCTGCATAAATATCAACTACCTTAGAAAAGCAGTTTCGTTGATTTAAAACAATTGTTCGGAATAACAGTGGAAAGACAAAATTATCCAATCAGTTCACGAACCAAGCACATAGGCAAAAAATTACTCACATTCAGACATCAGCAACTCAACAGTCCACCTATTGACCATAATTAGACTAACTGATTAGACTAAGGTTACCCTTCCTTGCTATTGGAACTTGCCACCTATGTTCACTTTAATGCCTGAAGTTGAAAAATACACCAAACTGGTTTTAAAACTTGGCACGAGCGTGCAAATACGATGCTAATCCTATTAGTAGACGTTTTTATGCTGGCGTGGCACCGTAGTTCGCTTAGCATGCACAGACAACCTCGCCCTAGCAAACTGGAACTACTCGCCCATACGTTTTCTCGTGCCTGTTAATGAAAACAAATCCTTTTTTTAGAATAATGAAAACATTTCCTATTTTGTTAGATAAAGAAACATGTTAGTGGGTTTTAATGGCCTGCTGCAGTGCAGCCCAGTTTGCGCATGTTAGTTTGATTTAGAAATTTGTAAAGAAAAGTTTGTTAATTATAATCACAGTAATAAAAATACATTTCAAATATTTGTGCTTCAAATTTTTTATAAATACATAAAATTAAATAACTAAAATGTTCATGTAATTTGAAAAAATAGTCAGCTATTTACATGTGATTTATAGTTAAAGCTTTTAGTAAATAAATTTTCTAAATTGTTTAGTATATGAAAAAATAATTATAAAAAACTTAATTTTTTGAGTAAATTCCAAAAGATTATGCATGCTTGGATTATGCTTAAATGAAAAAAAAAGTTATAAGTAGAAACATTCTTATTAATATTCACATGTGTATAACTTTCTTTTTTTGCGAGAAACATGCGTATAACTTTCGTCGTGTCATATATTCATATTTTTTATAATTAAACTATAGTCTGGAGTGAATATTTTTTATAAACTAAAATTTTAAATTTTGTATATTTATGAACATTTTACATTATTGAAAATTTCTTAAACAATATGAATCGTAAAAATGTACATGTAACTATTAAAATGTTTATGTAGTTAAAATAATATTTATGAATTGTAGTATAGAAAATATTTATATAATTCTAAATTGTACAACCATTTTTATAATTAGAAATGCCATTTTATTTATAGGATACATTTAAAACAAATATGTGAATATTTTTATTACTGCGATTATAATTTACAAACTTTTTTACAAAATTCTAAATGAAACTAACATGCGCAAACTGGGCTGCACTGCTGAGCCGGTTAAAACCCACGTACGTGTCTCTTTGTCTAAAAAAAAGGAAATGTTTTCATTATTCTAAGAAAAAGGATCTGTTTTCATTAACAGGCACGAGAAAACGTATGGCATACTGGCTAGTAGTTCCAGTTTGCTAGGGCGAGGTTGTCTGTGCATGCTAAGCGAACTACGATGCCACGTCAGCGTAAAAAGTCTATTAATAGGATTAGCACTGTATTTGTACGCTCGTGCCAAGTTTTGAAACCAGTTCGGTGTATTTTTCAACTTCAGACACTAAAGTGAACATCGGTGACAAGTTTAAGCACTACCTGTGATATTACCTCTTTTATATATATAAAGATTACCTACAATCATTTTCGACGAAGCTAAATCCATCATCCCAGATTCATTCCCCGTGCTAGCTTCATGCAAAGAAAAAAATCACAAGCGCACACATCAAAATGCACGCTCACCAAACCGTGAATGAATGGCAACAAGAGGCATCAACTGGGGAGAGAGAAGCTCGCCTGAGAGAATACACAAATGATTGGGCAACTACTGCAGGTCAATGAACACCGTCGTCGTGGTTGATAGGGGGCATGAAGAGGAATAGCTTGGGCAGGGCGCGCGTTAAGGACTTGGGCGGGCGGGGAGGAGGGACGGCAGCTGCTTGGTCGCCGGCGGCTTCTGGCTGCAGCAGAGGCCCGGCCGCCCGGCTCGCGGGGGCGACGGGGCATAGATGTTGGGACGGTTATGGCGGCGGCTGCTTGAGATCGTGCAGGAAGGAGAGTCTCGAGAAGTTCTGCGACGGATCCAGTGCTACGACACCCTAGGATTTAGAAGACGGAGTCGGAGGAGGGAACGAGGACCTGCGGTCTTGCCGGTGGGGAACACAGGACGGGAGCTCGACGAGAGAGGAGGGGAGCACGGCTTTTGCAATCGTGCGTGTCGTGTGTGGTTGGATCGCTTTGCAGTTGTTTGCTCCTGATATTTGTTGCGATGGATTATTTTCCTTCTTTTCATGCGAGGGGTAGTCTTCCTGATTTTTTTATCGTGCGTACGAAGGCTGGGGGAGAGGTTGATCGATAGGAGGCGGAGGTCGAACCATAGGCGATTCTCTTTTAACAGTAAAGATATCTTGTAAGTCTTTGAAAATTTTATAATTAAAATATAGAGGTGTAGTGATTTTATATTTAATAACAAAGTAATATCTTCTACAATAAATACTAGAATACCTAGAAAATATATACGTGTATAATATATTTGATTGTATCCATAGCATTGATGCCATCTTCTTGAAAATTGTCACGTTGCTGGATGGTTCGATTGCAATATTTTTTGTTTTTGCTTATGAAAGCTAGATATTTTAGCTGAAAATGTCAATAAAGATGAAGCATGTGCCAAATGATTTCTAACCTAGTGAAATTTCCAACAGATCGAAGTACACGGTTATACATTTGAAATTATTACCATAGGAGGAGGAGAGCCTTTGGAACCTACCCCATGCGAACACATGCTATGATATCTCTAGATACTAAGAGATACAAATGATCAGTTGGTGATACTTCCATACAAATATATTATATTCTCATTATCTATCAACAATTAATTCAAAAGATTTGATATTAACTACTTTTTAACTTTGGCTTCCATCCACTAGAAATTTCAATTTCTACTCCAACTATAAGAAAACCCCCAAGAGTTCCTATAAAACCTCTTCTCTAGTGGTGCCTATCATCATTCCTCCACAAAGTTTTACCCCTCCCTTCCCCATGCCACCCCTCTATATCACCACCACTAGTATTATATGTACTTCAAGTCGACAACAAGTGTAAAAGAAAAATAGAACGAGATGGCTACTGTGGATGTGCCATTAGGAAAGAGCAGCATAGATGATAGCCAAGGAATGAAATGTAATGGAGAAAGGGAGGAGGGTGAATCCAAATTTCTGGGGTATCATTCTCTATCTTCCGCTATTGTAATTGAAAGGTATAGTGACAATGAAGTAAAGGAGGAAGCCAATGATGTGGTGGAACATACCATGTCTTGTACCGATTTAAGTTAAGTAGCAATCATCATATAACTTACACACATGAACTAATTGGGCGCTCCTTTTAAGATTTCATATTTATCGTAGAAAACAATACCAAACAATGTTAGGATATCAGTTGTGCGTTTAGAATCAAATATGTGATCATGGAGTTTTATTCATGCATGTTCCGATCCTTAAAGGATTGCAAGTCCATACTATACTTCCTAACATAAAAATGTCACAAATAAAAAGAGATCTCAAGGATCAAACATATCCTTTTAACACGTCCTTAGATCATGCTCATATCATTTTTCAATGTATTCCAAAATAACAAGGACATACCTATATATAATTCACCCTAGGCTAGCAGGACCTGCAACGTCCCAACAGCTAGAGCAATACTGCCGAATATGGAGAGGTGTCTCGACTAAATGGTACAATTTTATGTTGAGAAAGATAACCTAGATGAGTTACTCATCGTTCAAAAAGTTCCGGATACAATAGAACTTTGGAATAATGTACTCCAGCGCATTAACTTGGCTCAACATGTGCCAAAAAACAAAAGTATAAGATATATGTGGAAATCGTTATTTCTATGCAACACATATTTGGTTGAAATCTCACATGATACAAGAAAAGCATGATTTGAAACTAGTGAGCATGTACACATACGTGTTTATACAAAATAATAATAAGATCCTCTATTTTTTGGTAGGTCAATATGCTCAGTTATTTCTCATGTAGTGGTTATTCAACAATATTGTGTTTAACTTGATATATAATTAGTTTCAACTAATATCCACAAAAGGGGAAAAATAATTATCAACTAATAAAGTTGACAAAAGTGAAAAAAAGGTATGCTCATGATCTACCTAAGTGGCTACATCATCCAAATGTCTCAAATTGTCATGTGCAATGAATTACATATATTCCAATCAATACAAACATAATGTGCACATCATACATACAAAATTTCAAGAGAGCTAAATTAACTGCAATCTTGTGATTTTTGTTCATTTGGCTCAAGAATAAATACTATAGGTTATTAATAGCAACAATATAATATGATGTATTAAAATATTTCTAACCATATAAAGTATCATATATTAAATTATTATGCATAGTTTTTACTATTTGTGTAATTTCCAAATTTGGAAGTCTGTGCAGGCACACAAGTTGATGACTAGAAATGAACTAAAAGAGAAGGCAGATTCCAAAGTGGAGGAGAAACATGCCATGAATTTTGCTGATATAAGTTTGGGCAATATCCACAATGAGAATGCGAAAAACAAAGAGGAGAAATCCAAAGTGATGGAGGAGTATGGGATAGCCTTTGTTGTTGCAAGTCAATGTAACAACCATAATGCAGCACAAGAGAAGGAACCTAAAATGGTGGACAATCTTGCCATGCTCTCTAATGATGTTATTAAAAATATCGACCATGATGAAGAAAGTAAGGGAAATAAATCTAAAGTACTGAAGGAGCAAGCTATAGCTTCTACCAGTGTGAGAAACACGGGAGAAGATTGGCCTCGAGCACTGAAAATAAGAAAAATTGAGGGAATGTCAATTCTTATAGAAATAGAGGGCACCTCCAAGGTAGTGGCAATGCGCACAAGAAAGAAAACTGAATCAAACTCATGCTTCAAGAATTCCAAGATTGGGACATTTTCTAATCCTATTCTTATTGATAGCTCGGAGTCGGAGACGGACTAGATATGCCATAGTACCGTCAATGTTGGGTATTTTCTAGAACTTATATCCATTTTCAAATGGTTCTTTTTAATTTCACATTTCGAGTTCTTATATTCTATTTTAGGAATAATATTTCAAAGCATAGATCATTACACAAGGATATGTAAGATATGTATGTTGGATGTTTAGTTCACCCTAGAATTATTCATGTCCCATGATTGGTAGGATAGCTTCAGTAATTGTGTTATGAATAGTTCAAGTTGCTTTATGGCACTATATTTTCACGTATTGCAATACTATCAAATATATTGGACTATAATCGGAGAGTTGAACGACACCGATTTAAAAAACAAGTCTTTCGGATATTGACATCATCTTCAAGATGGTACTTTCTTAGTTGATTACCATGCAAAATTATTGTACACATAAAACCAATTATGATTTGTATTAAAATATTTGTCATAAATCTAGCATCCTCAGTTTGTCATTTCATGCTAGAGGTTCACTATTAATAAATGACGAAATTTATAAAACTTGCAACTGATATCTAGTCAAAGTATATTTTTTGGTAGAATCAACAGTTGGTGCCTATATGTATATTTGTCTCATATGAAAACCTTTGTAATTTATGTTTCAAAATTTGGTAACTTATAGTTATTTATGATATAGCTTATAAATGGCATGCTAGCAACTATACCATGTCATGCCATTTTTTAAAAAAATCATGCTTTTAAGGATGGTCGATATAGTTAACAAAAAAATGTGAAAGTGTGGAGGAGTACTTAGTTTTTGAAGTTATTTCATCTTGTATTACTTGGCAATCTTACTGATCACTAAGAAAAGACTAAAGTAAATAAATACCGAGCATTAACCTATGGATTCGATCCATTAGTTACCATTACATTATAGAACCATTATTTTCCTTGGCATGGGGCTTGTGATTGTTGTCGTATTCCTTGAGTTCTTGGACACCATTCATGTGTAGTTATCTATATGTGCGAAGGGGGATTTATGTTTAATTAATTTGCAATGTGTTGGTCCCAATGTTATACAATTTTGTTATTATAATATGTAGAATATTCCTTGACAAAACTTTAAATGTATGTAAAATCGTGTTGTTATAACTTGCATAATTTATAACGTATTTACTTTGAGAAGTAGTAATGTGGTTGTTACCACTTTACCTGAGTATTAATGTGCAGTTGGGTAGTCAGTTAGCCATCAATTTACCAATCATTTGAGAAATAACCGCACATTGGGTGACTTATCTCACAAAATTTCACCGCCCTTTTCAGAATCCTCATGCCTTGAGACTGGTGGTTGATGACTAGGTTGGTCGAAAGTCAAGCCAAAGGATGAATTGATTTATTTTAGAACTTGATTCTAAAGAAATATAGCAAACTATGGAGCATTTTGTTTATTTACATGGACTGGAAAACTTGCCATTTATTTCCATTCCATATTTATGTATATAGCTTTAGCATCTTGTTATGCCATCCATTGGACATCTTAAGCTTCGATATATCACTTATTTTGATTATTATTTTCATTTACTATATATGAACTATCTTACTTGAATGTTATGTGATATTATATTAGACTAATTGGTTGGACATCTAGAATTTCAAAATTCCATGTGTATACATTGTTGAGGTGGATCATGCTGAATGAAAGCCTCACACAGTCACAGTGAACCCCAAGCGTGTGTGCAATTTCACCCCTTGTTGATTATAATAAGAGGGAAAACCATCTTATGCATAAATTCTTAAATTGCAACATAATTTCTATACATTATGATAAAAACTAGCAAGAATTATTTTGTCCAAAATTTGTCCCTCGAGAATGAAGCTTGTCCCTGCCAAAAATTATTCCGATCTGTCCCTGATTTTTGTTTTGACCTAGAACTAAAACAATGTAAGAGCATCTCTGCCAGATCCCTCAAAAGCCATATTTGAGGATTTTTTTTATTTGAAGGATTAGGGCATCTCTAATGTGGACACTGAAAACGCGTGCAACCGTTAGAACCGAATTGTCTAGACGCAATTTACCATCCAACGCCGGACCCCACCAGTCCACATACGCGTCCGGTTGTCTGAACTCCCACAAACCAGATGATAACCTAGGGGCAGGGGATTGCGAGAATACGGATCGCCACCTTGTTGGACTCTGACACCTCATACCCACTCAAACCCCCTCCATGTCCACTTAGATTCCAGTTCGCCCCTGCTCCGCCTTGATGACCCACAAGTATAGGGGGTCAATCGTAGTCCTTTCTATAAGTAAGATGTCAAACCCAACGAGGACCAAAAGGAATCAATAATCGGTTTTCAACAAGGTATTCTCTACAAGTGCTATAGAGTAGTTGTAATAGATAGTTTGATATCAAGATAATTCGTAGCAAGTAATAAGTAACCAAGGTAAAAAGTGCAGCAAGGTGGCCCAATCTTTTCATTTCAAAGGACAAGCCAAGAGTACTTCCTATAATGAGCAAAGCGTTCCCGATGACACATGGGAATTTCATCTAGTTAACTTCATCATGATTCGCTAATTCATGTTCACTACTTCTATCAATTGTTATGTGGGTGGACCAGTGCTAGGGTGTTGTTCTTACTTGAACAAGCAACCCACTTATCATTACCCCCTCTCACAAGAATCTGCAACTATGAAAGAATAATTGAGATAAATCCAACCATAGTCAGTGTTCAAGAATTCGCCCGATTAACCAGTTAATGGGTCAATTAATCGCTACTCATAGCATGGCCAAATCTAATAGCACATATTCGTCGCGTTAACTTGTCAGGCTGATTAATTGGCCACTTAGACTGATTAATCAGTTGTCATGCCGATTAATCACTGTTGGGCCATTAAAAGGGCAAACAAAGCCCAAATTTTTGGCCCATTAGCCCCATCCCGCTCCTTAATAGCTAGGGTTAATAATTTTACATCCTCTCTATGTTTTTCATATGTGTATGACAGCATGTTTTGGTATACTACATAGCTGGGAGCATGAGAGTATGGTATAATACATAAAAATTCTAGATATATGTTGGGAAGTTCCTATTTAATCTACCGATTAATGGTCGACCGATTAATCCAGTTAATAGGTTGATTCGCCGATTAATTGCTACTCCTAAGCATCCGCAACTATGAAAGAAGAATTAAGATAAATCTAACCATAGCATTAAACATACGGATCGAAATCAGCCCCTTACAGAATAGCGCACAAACTAGGGTTTAAGCTTCTGTCACTCTCATAACCCATCATCATCATATACTTACTAATCCTGCAGTGCCTTCCCCTAGGCCCAACCATGGTAATGTGTCGTGTAGTCGATGTTCACATGACACCACAAGAGAAAGAACAATGTAACACACCATCAAAATATTGAACGAAAACTAACATTACATGATTACTTATAACAAGACTTCTCCCATGTCCTCAAGAACAAACAGAACTAATCACAGATCATTGCTACTTCTTGAGCTTGCGTTGATTTTTCCCTTGAAGCGGAAAGGGTGATGCGGCAAATTAGAGATAAGTATTTTCCTCAGTTAAGAACCAATGTATCAATCCAGTAGGAGGCACAAGCAAGCCTCCAATCTATGCACCTGCACAAACTAACAAACACTTGCACACAACACGAAAAGGGGTTGCCAATCCCTTCATGGTCACGAACAAGAGTGAGATCTAATAGAGATAGGTATGAAAGATAAATAAAAGAGCAAAAAGTAAATATAAATAAATTGCAGCAAGGTATTTTTGGGTTTTTTGGTTTATAGATCTGAAATTATATGATGGAAAATGGACCCAGGGGCCATACGTTTCACTAGAGCCTTCTCTCTCGAAAGAAAACATACAGTGGGTAAACAAATTAATAGAAATTGATAGAAAAGAGCATAGTTATGACGATATCTAAGGCAATGATCATGAATATAGGCATCACGCCCGTCACAAGTAGACCGACTCCTACCTGCATCTACTACTATTACTCCACACATCGACCGCTATCCAGCATGCATCTAGAGTATTAAGTTCATAAGAACGGAGTAACACTTTAAGTAATCTGACATGATGTAGAGGGGTAAACTCAAGCAATATGATATAAACCCCATCTTTTTATCCTTGATGGCAACAATACAGTACGTGCCTCGCAAGATTGAACCCAAAACTAAGCACCTCTCCCATTGCAAGAAAAACCAATCTAGTTGGCCAAACCAAATCGATAGTTCGAATAGAAATACAAAGATATCTTAATCATGGATATAAGAGTTCAGAGAAGACTCAAATAGTATTCATAGATAATCTGATCATAAATCCACAATTCATCGGATCTCGACAAACACATCGCAAAAGAATATTACATCGGATAGAACTCCAGGAACATCGAGGAGAACATTGTACTGAAGATCAAAGAGAGAGAAGAAGCCATCTAGCTACTAGCTATGGACCCGTAGGTCTGTGGTAAAGTACTAACACTTCATCGGAAGGGCATCAAGGTTGATGTAGAGACCCTCTGTGATCGAATCCCCCTCCGGCAAAGTGTCGGAAAAGGCCCCAAGATGGGATCTCATGGGAATAGAGGCTTGCAGCGGCGGAAAAGTATTTTGGTGGATGCTTCTGATGTTGGGGGAATATTTGGGAATTTATAGTGCAAAGATTAGGGTTGGGGGACTCTCGAGGGGTCCACAAGCCAGGGGCGCCCCCCCTACGGCGCGCCCTGAGGGCTTGTGGACTCCTCATGAGTCTTATGACCCCCTCCCCAAGTCTTCTGGGTGTCTTCTAGTCCAAGAAAAATCATCGTGAAAGTTTTGTTCCGTTTGGTCTTCGTTTGATATTCCTTTTCTGTAAAAGTCAAAAACAAGGAAAAAACAAAAACCGGCACTGGGCTCTAGGTTAAAAGGTTACTCCCAAAAATAATATAAAATAGCATGTTAATGCATATAAAACATCCAAATAGATAATATAATAGCATAGAACAATCAAAAATTATAGATACATTGGAGACTTATCAATCATATTCATGTTCATGTTCAGAGGAGATAAATATATGATTAATAATCTGAACATATGATCTTCACTGAATAAACCAACCAACATCAACTACAAGATGTCATCAACACTACTAGCAACCCACAGGTATCAATTTGGGGTTTTGGGACAAAGATTGAATATAAGAGATGAACTAGGGTTTGGAGATGAGCTGGTGCTGGCGAAGATGTTGATGGAGATGATTCCTCCCACGGTGAGAGGAGTGTTAGTGATGATGGCTTCGATTTCCCCCTCCCGGAGGGAAGTATCCTTGGCGGAATCGCTCCGCCGGAGAGCAAAAGTGCTCCTGCCTAGGTTCCACCTCAAGATGGCGGCGCTTCGTCCCGAAAGTCTTATCCTATTTTTTACTAGGGGAAATGGTCATATATAGCAAAAGATGGGCACTGGACAGCATCTATGGGCCCCATAAGGCACCTGGGCGCGCCCCCTGCCTTGTGGGCTCACCGAAGGTGTTCTTTGATACTTCTGCCTTCCATTATTTTTTATACTCCCTCCGTCCCAATATAAGTGACTCAAGTTTATACTAAACTAGTATAAACTTGAGTCACTTATTTTGGGACGGAGGGAGTATATTCCAAAATAATTCTTCATAAAATTTCAGGTCATTTGGAGCTCTGGAGAATAGCTATCTATACTATAGCTCTTTTAGAACCAGAGTTCCAACTGTCGGCAATTTCCCTCTCCATGTGTATCTTGCATATACAAGAGAGAAACTGCATTAGAATTGCATCATAAAGTGAAATATTGATCTAAAACATTATAAATAACAGCAACAAAACATGATGCATAATGGACGTATCACCCCTTACTGTGCATTCGCACCCTCCTCGTCCAACAACGTCGTTGGACCTCTCCGGCCGTCGTCCAGGCATCCTCGGACGTCTACAGCCTCAACCCACATGTCTGTCCACCTTGGACTACGTCGCCGTCCACCTAGGATCCGTCGACAGCCAGGTACACCCCCCCCCCACCCGCCCCCTGCCGACGCCATCCTTAGTGGACACCCCGCCTAACAGGTGTTCGGTCAAATGTGCTTTTTTGTTGACCTTGTTGTTGTTTTCTAGAG